>NW_026622841.1:14332500-14637500 GCF_023065955.2 Ursus arctos
GAGACACAAAGGACAGAGACGCTCCAGCCCTGGAAGTGAGGGCTGAGACGCCGGGTGTGGGGTGCACATCCCGGGATGCTGCAGGGTTGAGCAGCACCAACAGAAACAGAGTTAAAGTGGCCAGAACATCAGTAGAGAACAGTCCGTGATCCCTCTGTTCTGAGACAGAGGCTGAAATTTGGCTACTGCTGCTCTGACTCTCAGAAGAGGCACAGCAAACCGCCAGGGAAAGCCACCAGAGAACAAAAGCCTGTAAAGACCGGCTCACAGTGTGCCCATCCCCATCCCCCCTCGCAGGGGACATGGAGACTCTACCCAAACAGGGTTGCCTGAGTATCGGCGCGGAAGGCCCCTCCCCCAGAAGGCAGGCTGAAAAATCAAGAAGCCCACATCCCTAAGATCCCTATAAAACAGGGGCACACGGCCTGGGTCCCGGTCAATAAT
This sequence comes from Ursus arctos, assembly GCF_023065955.2. Lineage (NCBI taxonomy): Eukaryota > Metazoa > Chordata > Mammalia > Carnivora > Ursidae > Ursus > Ursus arctos. Next base: position 14,332,945 of record NW_026622841.1, read on the forward strand.
TTGGGCTCTGGACAACCCCGCAACCACTCCTCATCAGAATGACGAGAAGGAGAAATCCCCCCCAGCAAAGAAAAGACAATGAGTCTGTGGCCTCTGCCACAGAACTAATGAATATGGATATAACCAAATTATCAGAAATGGAATTCAGAGTAACAATGGTCAAGATGATGTGTAGACTTGAAAAAAGTATTAACGAAAATGTTACTGAAAATATAGAATCTCTAAGGGCGGAAATGAGAGTGAATCTGGCAGAAATTAAAAATTCTATGAGCCAAATGCAGTCAAAACTAGAGGCTCTGACGGCCAGGGTGAATGAGGCAGAAGAAGGTATCAGCAAATTGGAGGATGGGTTAGTAGAAGAGAAAGCTAAAATAGAATCTGGGCTCAAAAAAATCCACGCTCAGGAATGTAGGTTACGGGAGATTACTGACTCAATGAAACGTTCCAGTGTCTGAATCTTCGGCATCCCCAAGGGGGTGGAGAAAAACAGAGGTCTAGAAGAGATATTTGAACAAATTGTAGCTGAAAACTTCCCTAATCTAGCAAAGGAAACAAGCATTCGTTTCCAAAGGCAGAGAAGACCCCTCCCACGACAAACCTACACCATGTCACGTCATAGTGCATTTTGCAAATATTAGATCCAAGGATACAGTATTGAAAGCAGCCAGGGCAAAGAAATTTCTCAGGTACCAAGGCAAAGGCATCAGAATTACGTCAGACCTGTCTACACAGACCTAGAATGAGAGAAAGGGTTGGGGGAGCATTTGTAAAGCTCTTACAGAGAAAAACATGCAGTCAAGGATCCTTTATCCAGCAAGGCTGTCATTCAGAATTGATGGAGAAATAAAGACCTTCCAGAATCGACAGTCATTGACCAATTTCATAACCACAAAACCAGCCCTACAGGAGATATTAAGGGGAGTGCTAAAAATAAAAAGGCCCCAAGAGTGATACAGAACAGAAAGTCACGATGTATAGAAACAAAGACTTTACTGGCAACATGGCATCATTAAAATCATATCTCTCAATAATCAGTCTCAATGTAAATGGCCTAAATGCTCTCATAAATGCCACAGGGTTGCAGATTGGATAAAAAGACATGACCCATCCATTTGCTGTCTACAAGAGACTCATTTTGAACCTAAAGATACATTCAGACTGAAAGTAAAGGGATGGAATACCATCTTTCACGCCAGTGGACCTCAAAAGAAAGCTGGGGTAGCAATTCTCATAGCAGACAGATTGGATTTTAAACTAAAGACTATAGTTAGAGACACAGAAGGGCACTATATTATTCTTAAAGGATGTATCCAACAAGCGAATATGACAAATATAAATATATATGCCCCCAACAGGGGAGCAGCAAGATACACAAGCCAACTCTTAACCACAATAAAGAGACATATAGATAAAAATACGTTAATAGTAGGGGACCTCAACACTCCACTATCAGCAATAGATAGATCACCTAAGCAGAAAATCAACAAAGAAACAAGAGCTTTGAATGCCATACTAGACCAGATGGACCTCATAGATATATATAGAGCACTGCACCCCAGAACCAAAGAATACTCATTCTATTCTAATGCCCATGGAACATTCTCAAGAATAGACCATGTTCTGGGTCACAAAACAGGTCTCAACCGATACCAAAAGACTGAAATTATTCCCTGCATATTCTCAGACCACAACGCTTTGAAATTGGAACTCAACCACAAGGAAAAATTTGGAAGAAACTCAAACACTTGGAGACTAAGAACCATCCTGCTCAAGAATGATTCAATAAACCAGGAAATCAAAAATCAATTTAAACAATTTATGGAGACCAATGAGAATGAAAACACAACAGTCCAAAACCTATGGGATACTGCAAAGGCAGTCCTAAGGGGGAAATACATAGCTGTCCAAGCCTCACTCAAAAGAATAGAAAAATCTAAAATGCACTTTTTATATTCTCACTTCAAGAAGCTGGAACAGCAACAGAGGGACAGACCTAATCCACGCACGAGGAAGCAGTTGAGCAAGATTAGAGCAGAAATCAATGAATTAGAAACTAGGAGTAGAGTAGAGCAGATCAACAGAACTAGAAGCTCGTTCTTTGAGAGAATTAATAAAATTGACAGACCACTGGCAAGACTTATCCAAAAGAATAGAGAAAGGACCCAAATTAATAAAATTATGAATGAAAAGGGAGTGGTCACAATCAACACCAATGAAATTGAAAAGATTATTAGAAACTTTTATCAACAGTGTTATGCTAATGAATTAAGCGATCTGGAAGAGATGGAATCCTTCCTGGAAACCTATAAACTACCAAGACTGAAACAGGAAGAAATTGATTTTTTAAACAGGCCAATTAATTATGAAGAGATTGAAACAGTGATAAAAAACCTTCCAAAAAACAAAACTCCAGGCCCGGACGGTTTTCCTGGGGAATTCTACCAAACATTCAAAGAAGAAATAATACCTATTCTCCTAAAGCTATTTCAAAAAACAGAAACGGAAGGAAAGCTACCAAACTCATTCTGTGAGGCCAATATTACCTTGATCCCCAAACCAGGCAAAGACCCCATCAAAAAGGAGAATTACAGACCGATTTCCCTAATGATTATGGACGCCAAAATTCTCAACAAGATCCTGGCTAATAGAATCCAACAGTACATTAAAAGGATTATCCATCATGACCAAGTGAGATTCATCCCTGGGATGCAAGGGTGGTTCAACATTCACAAATCGATCAGTGTCTTAGATTTTATCCAGAAGGAAAAAGCCAAAAATCATATGATTCTCTGAATAGATGCAGAAAAAGCATTTGACAAAATACAGCATCCTTTCCTGATTAAAACCCTTCAGAGTGTAGGGATAGAGGGTACATTCCTCCATCTCATAAAAAACATCTAAGAAAAGCCTACAGCAAATATCATTCTCAATGGGGAAAAGCTGGAAGCCTTTCCCGTAAGATCAGGAACACGACTAGGATGCCCACTCTCGCCACTATTATTCAACATAATACTAGAAGTCCTTGCAACAGCAATCAGACAACAAAAAGGGATAAAAGGTATCCAAATTGGCAAAGAAGAAGTCAACTGTCTCTCTCCACAGATGACATGATACTCTATATGGAAAACCCAAAAGAATCCACTCCCAAACTATTAGAAGTTATAGAGCAATTCAGTAATGTGGTGGGATACAAAATCAATGCTCAGAAATCGGTTGCATTTCTATACACGAATAATGAGACTGAAGAAAGAGAAATTAGGGAATCCATCCCATTTACAATAGTACCAAAAACCATACGTTACCTTGGAATTAACTTAACCAGAGACATAAAGGATCTATATTCTAGAAACTATAAATCACTCTTGAAAGACATTGAAGAAGACACAAAAAGATGGAAAAATATTCCATGCTCATGGATTGGAAGAATTAACATAGTTAAAATGTCCATGCTACCCAGAGCAATCTACAGTTTCAGTGCTATCCCGATCAAAATACCGAGGACATTTTTCAAAGAACTGGAACAAATAATCCTTAAATTTGTATGGAACCAGAAAAGGTCCCGAATCGCCAAGGAACTGTTGAAAAGGAAAAACAATGCTGGGGGCATCACAATGCCGGATTTCGAGCTGTACTACAAAGCTGTGATCACAAAGACAGCATGGTACTGGCACAAAAACAGACACATAGACCAAAGGAACAGAATAGAGAACCCAGAAATGGACCCTCGGCTCCTTGGGCAACTAATCTTTGATAAAGCAGGAAAAAACATCCAGTGGAAAAAAGACAGTCTCTTCATTAAATGGTGCTGGGAAAATTGGACAGGTATATGCAAAAGAATGAAACTTGACCACTCTCTCACACCATACACAAAGATAAACTCCAAATGGATGACAGACGTCGATGTGAGACAGGAATCCATCAAAATCCTAGAGGATAACATAGGCAGTAACCTCTACGACATCGGCCAAAGCAACCTTTTTCATGACACATCCCCGAAGGCAAGAGAAACAAAAGATAAAATGAACTTGTGGGACTTCATCAAGATAAAAAGCTTCTGCACAGCCAAGGAAACAGTCAAAAAAACTAAGAGGCAGCTCACGGAAAGGGAGAATGTATTTGCAAATGATGCTACAGATAAAAGACTGGTATCCAAGATCTACAAAGAACTTCTCAAACTCAATACGCAAGAAACAAATAAATCATAAAATGGGCAGAAGATATGAACAGACACTTTTCCAATGAAGACATACAAATGGCTACCAGACACATGAAAAAATGTTCAAAATCATTAGCCATCAGGGAAATTCAAATCAAAACCACACTAAGATACCACCTTACGCCAGTTAGAATGGCAAAAATTGACAAGGCAAGAAACAACAATTGCTGGAGAGGATGTGGAGAAAGGGAATCCCTCCTACATTGTTGGTGGGAATGCAAGTTGGTACAGCCACTCTGGAAAACAGTGTGGAGGTCCCTTAAAAAGTTAAAAATTGAGCTACCCTATGATCCAGCCATTGCACTACTGGGTATTTACCCCAAAGATACAGATGTAGCTAAGAGAAGGGTCATATGCACCCCAATGTTCATAGCAGCATTGTCCACAATAGCTAAATCGTTGAAGGAAGTGAGATGCCCTTCAACAGATGACTGGATTAAGAAGTTGTGGTCCATATATACAATGGAATATTACTCAGCTATCAAAAAGAATGATTTCACAACATTTGCTGCAACATGGACGGGACTGGAGGAGATAATGCTAAGTGAAGTAAGTCAAGCAGAGAAAGACAATTATCATATGGTTTCTCTCATCTACGGAACATAAGAACTAGGAAGATCGGTAGGGGAAGAAAGGGATAAAGAAAGGGGGGGTAATCACAAGGGGGAATGAAGCATGAGAGACTATGGACTCTGAGAAGCAAACTGAGGGCTTCAGAGGGGAGGGGGTGGGGGAATGGGATAGGCTGGTGATGGGTAGTAAGGAGGGCACGTATTGCATGGTGCACTGGGTGTTATACGCAACTAATGAATCATTTAACTTTACATAAAAAACCAGGGATGTACTGTATGGTGACTAACATAATATAATAAAAAAAACATTTAAAAAAACTAGCCAAATAAACCAAATACAACTAAAAAAAAATGTAGAGTTGTTCTATACCCCAATAATTCCACTCCTAGGCATAGTCTCAAGAGAATTTAAAACCTATGTCCACACAAAAACTTGTACATGAATGTTCATCTTCATAACATGATTATTTGTAATAACCAAAAGGTGGAAACAGCTCAAACTGTTGGTCAACTGATGGTGGGGAAAAATGTGATATATTGATACAATGAAATATTATTCAGCAATAAGATAGTGTGAAGTCCTAATACATGCTACAACATGCGTTAACCTTGAAAACATTATGCTAAGTGAAAGAAGGCAGACACAAAAGACCACACACATATCACATGATTCCATTGATATGAAGTGTCCAGAATAGGTAAGTCTATAGGTGCAGAAGGTAGATTAGCGGTTGCATAGAGCTGGTGTAGGAGGTGTGTGGGAATGGAGAGTGCTAGTTAACGTGTACGGGATTCCTTTTGGGGGTGTTTAAAATGTCCTAAAATTCACTGTGGTGATGGTTGCACAGCTTGGTGAATATGCTAAAAATCACTGGACTGGGCACTTTAAATGGGTGAATTCTATGGTATGTGAATATATCTCAGAGCTGTTACATACATCGTAAAACCCTGAAGTTGTTCCACCTACCCCTTATTGTAGGATATTAGCATCCCTGCTGCTTTCCCTGGCTCTACTGTGGATTCTTTGCAAGGGCCAACTTCCTATTCGTATTTGTCCACCTGCATCCAGCATCATGCCTTGACCATATTTTTAAAAAATTTTTTATTGTATTATGTTAGTCACCATTGCCTTGACCATATTTGACCCACTTTATAAGGTGAATTATCCTGGGGAGGGCAGTAGTATTTTCCTTCATGCCAAGGAGAACCTGGACAGGAGGAGACCCCTGGGAACCTGGGAGAAATGCGGACGTTGAAAGGAGGGAAAAGAGCAGGGTTTGGACTAACAGGAGGTACTGACGGCATCCTGCCTATGTCACAGTTTTGTCTGTGATCGGCCTAGGTGTGGTGTATAGCAGGACCACGAGGGGCCGTACAGTATCTTGGGCAGAATGACAGCTTTGCTCAAGGTCCCAGAGATAGTAAATGATGAGGCTGGGCTGTGAACCCAGGTAGGGGATTTGAATAATTATCTATCCTCTCTGAGTCTCTCAAGTTCCTGATCTGTAGAAAAAAGATAGTAACACTTCTAATAATTACGAAGATATAATGAGAATGTATATAAAGTTGTCTGTAATATCGTGAGAGTGCTTTGTTGTTGTTTTTATATTATTATTATTATTATTTTTAAAGATTTTATTTATTTATTTGACAGAGATAGACAGCCAGCGAGAGAGGGAACTCAAGCAGGGGGAGTGGGAGAGGAAGAAGCAGGCTCATAGCGGAGGAGCCTGATGTGGGGCTCCATCCCATAACGATGGGATCACGCCCTGAGCCGAAGGCAGACGTTTAACCGCTGTGCCACCCAGGCGCCCCGATGTTTTTATATTATTATTTTAACTTTTAGTCCTGTCCTCAGACTCTGTCTCAGTAAAGGGGTAAACATAGGACCTTGGTTGTGTTTTCTTTCTCAGTCCTTATTGTGGACACCTAAGAGAAAGTATTAGTGAAAGAACTGTGGCATTTAATAAACACTGGGGTGAATTCAGTAACTGTTTTCTTTATCGGTCAAAATGTCCTCATATGATTTTCATTTGTGTTATATTAATCCCTCTCATCAGTCTTAGCTCAGTAATTAGTGAAACTGCATGACACCCGAAGACTGAGAAGGTAGGGTCTGATCCTGGTGCTTGGGCTGCCCAGTGATTGGCCACAGACAGTGCCAGGCCAATTCCTGCAGCAGACACAAGTGGCTGAGGGTGGGCCTTTCATGCCAGTCTGCCACCTGCTAGCTGTGTGGGCCCTCCGTTGGTGATGTAACTTCTCCAGGCCTCAGTTTCCCTGTGTGAGAGACTCAGGTCGTCGTAATAGCTCCCTCACAGGTGTCTGGGAGATGAAGTGAGGACAGCATGTGAAACACTTCAAATAGTATCTGGTGCTTAGTAAGCCCTTCATAGATGTGCTTCAAGCTGAGGAATCCTTTGAAGACTCTTTCTCCACATAACTTGTAACCAAATACAGAGTTTCATACCACATTTTATAGCAATTTACCTTCAAATCAGTTCAGCAGGTCTTTATCATTGCCTAGAACGCCAGGGACTGTGCTCACTGTCCCTGTCAGGGACTTCCTCTAACCAATGAAATGTATCCTTTAACTGACAGGAAGATTTATATCATCAAGGCTCCTTTAAGTTGATTCATACACATTTTTTTTAATATACAGAATGCGATATGAAAATATATTCAGAAACGTACAGACTACTTATGAAATGTATGTCATAGTGCAAAGGGCTATTACTATTGTGTTGTAACCCTGAAAGAGTACACATACATATCTGTGTCCCCAAATAATTAGCCTGCCTAGACTTTTCTCTAAGGAAAATCTATCAAATACTGAGGAACTCAATGCCTTCTCTTTGTGTTGTATTGATTCCACTCCTGAATTTGCTTCCAAGATTCCATTTTCTAAGAGTAAACAGAAATTACATTTCTCTACTGTTTTCTGGTTTCTTATTTCTCAGTTATGAAGGCCAACACAGGCCGAACCTCCGCTCTTGGACAACACAAACAACAACACCAAGGGTAACAAAAAACCAGACTCCCCCAGACTGAGCAGCAAAAGCAGAAGAGGCAATTGCTCAAATCAAATTACAAAAAGACCACCTTGAATTCTTACTTTGGTGATCAATACTAGCTTAGGTTGTTCTTTGGAGCTCATTTGGCCTTTAGCTCAGTCCTGGCCCTGAAGGTACATCTGGTTTGAGGGGCTGCTGCTCAGGAGAGCAAGGGGCTACCAAGGACACCACTGGCCCCGCCTCTCTATCGTGTGAAGTGGCCCTGTTTTCCTGTGAGACTGAAGTAAAAGAACAGCAGTAATTCATGGGGAAATGATAATCCTCAGGGAGTTTCTAAAGGAGTGGTAATGTATCATGTCCAATAATTATTTTTTAACAGTTTTCCTCATTATATTTCAGTTATTTATTTGTTTTAGAGAGAGAGCACATAGGTGAGCCTGGGGGCAGGGGTGCGGAGGGAGAGGGAGAATCTCAAGCAGACTCCCTGCTGAGCTGAGCACAGAGCCCAGTGCGGGACTTAATCTCTTGACCCTGAGATCATCACCTGAGCCGAAACCAAAAGTCGGGCACTCAACCAACTGAGCCACTTAGGCTCCTCCCTCATTATATTTCAAAATAAAAATGCAGCGCAAAGAAATAAATACCAAAAATGAGAATGTAAATCTATATTTAGTCACAAATTTCCGTATTTTGCGGAGCAAAACAGCAGCGTACCAAATTTGGAATGTTGGTATGATCTCATGTTTGACAAAACATGTATTATTAGTAAAACCTGCCATTTATTCCGCACCTGTTCTATTTTTGGCACTGTTTTAAGTGATTTCCACATATTGTTTTCTTCTGACATAAATAATAATATGATGTATTTTAATAATAAATAATGCACCACTTATCCTCATTTTGCAGATGTGAAAACTGAGCCTTAGCTTAAGTAAGTTATTCAGGGTCACCTGGCCAGTATGTGTGAGAGCCGGGAAGCTCTTGACTTCAGCAGTGCTTTGCACATTGGTATACTGCCCCTAACAGATACAGGCAAAGATATGTAAAAATGTTAGTAATTGGGGTTTTTTTTTGTTGTTGTTGTTTTTAAAGATTTTATTTATTTATTTAACAGAGAGAGAGACAGCCAGCGAGAGAGGGAACACAAGCAGGGGGAGTGGGAGAGGAAGAAGCAGGCTCCCAGTGGAGGAGCCTGATGTGGGACTCTATCCCAGGATTCTGGGATCACACCCTGAGCCGAAGGCAGACGCCTAACGACTGAGCCACCCAGGCACCCCAGTGTTAGTAATTGTTATCTATGGATATGGAATTTTTTTTCCTTTTAGCATATTTGTATTTTCTCATTTTCTTTACTGAGCTTATTTGCATAATAAATAAAGGGGGGAAGAAATTAAACCACAAACAGCTTCCTCTTTGTCAAAACAAAAGAAGGAGATAGAGGGAGAAAGGAAAAAAGGGAAAGTAAGAAAGTAAGGTAAGAAAAGAAAGGAAGAAAAGTGGAAGGGAGAGGAAGGCAAGAGGGGGAATGAAGGAAGGAGGGGTGAGAAGGAAGGATGGCCTCCTAGGGTGGCTGGAAGAGGATGTGTGTCCACAGCCCTATACCATCATGCCTCACTTTGGGCATGGCATTGAAAGTAGTCCAGCACAGAGGACAGGAGCAGAGGAAACTGTCCTCCAAAACACGAGAGTGTAGGAAAGGGACCTGCACGCGTTTAGAACACTCTTCTTGCCAATGTGGACAGTTGGGTATTACAGTATGAAATGAGGTGTAATTTATATTGAGAGCATATCTTCTATAAGGTGTAGTTGAGGCAGAAGACTGTTAGTTACCAAAAAACTTGCCCCGTTTAATTGTCAAGGTATATTTTGCACACCAGCAGCAGAAGGGGGCAGAGTAAGGCTTAGCAGCTGGAGTGGTAGCAGTTAGGTGGCAGAACACAAACAACGTGAGGGCAGCAATGGGACATAGGAGGGTGACCACACAATTTATCTTTTGAAATTAAAAGCTTCCTATAAATTATTAGCTGGGACAGCAGACATAAATTAGACCTGTCCCTGACAAACTAGGAAGTTTGATCACCCTAGAAAGGCCAGATAAATCAGAAGAATCAAGAAGCTACAAAACCAGATAAAGGGCATGAATATGAAAAGCAAAGACAAACGTTTTTGCAAGGCCAGCCTCATTAGTAATCAAATAAATTAAAATTACAACAACATAATATAATAAAAAAATAAAATAAAATTACAACAAAAATGTTTCCTTTCACTTTTCAAAATGGCAAAAGTCATTTTAAAAAATAACAGAGCTACTATTTATTGGACTCCGTGTACTTTCTACACCTTTTTGAAAAATTTAATAAAGTTTTTTATTTTAAAATAGGTTTATAGGGGCACCCTCTCCCACTCCCCATGCTTGTGTTTCCTCTCTCACTCTCTCTCTCTGTCAAATAAATAAATAAATAAAATCTTAGAAAAAATAGGTTTACATTTATAGAAAAGTTGCATGAATATTACAAAGAGTTCTCATATACCCTATATTCAGCTTCCTTTTACATGACTGTGGAACATTTGTCACAGCTTATGAACCAATATTGATACATTATTTTTAACTGAAGTCCATACTTTATTTGGGTTTCCTTTGTTTTTACATAATGTCCTTTTCCCATTCATGCTGTCATATTACATTTAGTCAGCACGTCTCCTTAGTTTCTCACACTTATTGTTTTTGATGACCCTGACAATTTTAAGTATTGGTCAGGTATTTTGTAGATTGTTCTTCAGTTTGGGTTTGTCTGATGTTTTCCTTATGGTTAGACAAGAGTTATGGGTTTTTGGGAAGAAAACCACAGAGGTAAAGTACCATTCTCATCACTTCATACCCTGGATACGTACAATCAACATGGCTCATCACTGTTGATGTCAACCTTGATCGGCTGGTATAGTATTGTCAGGTTTCTCCACTGTAGATAACTCTTTTCCTCCCCTTTCCACACTCTACTATTTGGAAGGAAGTTACTGTGCAGCCCACATTGAAGGAGTGGGGAGTTACGTTCCACCCCCTTGAGGGTGGTGTATCTACATAATTATTTGGAATTCTTCTGCACAGAGAGCTGTCTCTTCTCCCTCATTTAATTATTTATTTAATCATTGATTTATATTAGTATGGACTTATGGATAGTTATGTTTTACTTTGGGTTATAATCCAATATTATTTATTTTCTTGGTCAGATTGTCCCAGCTTTCTTTCGGGTTGGCCCCTATGACTCTCTGGCAGTCCCCCGTCATTTGTTTTTTGAGCACACACTTACTTTCTGGCACTGTTAAGATCATGCTCATCTTGTATATTTAATGCCCCAGTCCCAGAATCAGCCATTTTTTTCATGAAGCCCTGAAGCCCTGGTTCCTTTTCCTGGAGAATGGTATTAGAAACCAAGTTCTGGGCCCTAGGTATGCTTGTTGTTACCGGGTATTGTTACTTTAGACCCTCTTAGGGGACCGTGTTATGAAATACTATGTGTGCATACTACCACACATGTACCTATATATCGATATTATTTTTCTGTCTCTATCCGTGTCTGTGTTAAGCTAAACGTGAGCTCACACTTAGGCCTGATTCTCATCCAGTACTGCATGGTTCATTCTAGCTTCTCACTTGGATTATCTGAAACCTGTCAGTCCAACAGTGAGAGACCCCTACCACCCACCATGCATTTCCTTATGCTCAGTTTTGGTGAGAGTGCTGGAAAATTGACATTGTTGGTGCTATTGGTGGGAGAGTGGGTACATCCTTTATGGAAGGCACTTAGGTAGAATATGTCAAAAACCTTAAAAGTATCAGCTGGTCAAAGGTCAGAGTATTAGTTGAGTCTCCAATCAAGAGGGACAAAGGCAAGGAAAGTAGGAGCAAATTCCCCAGGTGGGAGGAAGGTGGCAGCACTGGGAGGCAGAACACAGTCTCAAATCAACTGCCTTCATTCCTCCTGCACACAGGTGAGAGCATTTCTGATCAGCCCTTTCCTGCAGACCTGTAGCTGACGGTAATGGGGAAGGAAAGCATTTGATGGGTGAATGCAGCAGATTCGATTCTTCCTCAGACATGTTTACTTGATGTTTTTGAAAGGGATTTTTTTCTGGTTTACCACTGAAAGGAGTCGACTGGTAGTTGTTGAGAACCCTTTTTATAAACCCATCATTATTCAAAATTAAAAAAAAAAAGATATACTACTCTTCACAGAATTTACAATCTAGATACTATGAGTTTTTTTGGTTTTTGTTTTTTATTTTTGAGAGGGAGAGAGAGGGAAGGGAGGGGCAGAGGGAGAGGGAGAGAGAGAATCTTAAGCAGACTCCTTGACCAGTGTGGACCCCAACTCAGGGCTTGATCTCACCACCCTGAGGTCAGGACCAGAGCCAAAATCAAGAGTCTGATGCTTAACCGACTGAGCCACCCGGGTGCCCTGATACTGTGAGATTTATGTGTATAAATGTGATCAACCTGAAAAACAGCTCAGGCATTTTTGTTAAAAAGAAAAAAAAGATATCTGGAGTAAACTGAGAGTCAAATATTCTACTATTGTTACTGAGCCCTTCCTGGTGCCCTGTGTCATCACAATGTCTGTGCTGGTCACCTCTGAAGTGGCATCTTCCTTACAGTTATACATGTGGCCCATGACCCAAACATAGGTGCCGAAGTAGAGGATTCTATAGGCTGTTTTTCAAAGTATCAACTACAAAGGGACAGAAGTCTGTTGAAGTAAGAGAGAGGAAGGTAACTAATTCCAAACAGGAAATAATAATTGTAAACTATCATTGTTTATCTGAGAAGGGATTAGTGAGGGATTACTTCTCACAATGAACTCCCCCAAGCCTCTCACTGCTCTTAATTTGATAGGCATGTTGCTAAGACTTTGAAAGAGTTGCTGTGATGGTTCAACTCTTTGGTGCTAGGGAGAATCAGGCGAGGAGAGGCTGTCCAGGTGAGTTGGAGAGAAGAGGAGGGAAGAGTACTTTGCACTTCTTCCAGGTGGTTTGGGGAAGATAAGTCAAATTTGGAGAAAACTATAAAAAAATTTAATTAAGTTGTGGCTGTATCTGAAGAACAGGATTTCCCTTCAAAGCAGAAGTCGTGGGAGATGTTAAGTTGGCTGGCTCTTTATTTGAACAGTAAACATACTAATTGTAATTATCTGGAGGTTATAAACAACTGAAAGGGCATCTGAAAACCAAGTTTTAGCTAAAGTAGAACCTCTCAGAGAGGAAATACAGCCCTGAGGTGTAGAAGGTATGCTGCAAAGCCCCGGATGTAGTCACAGTGTCCCCATCCGGTCATGGTTTGTGTTTGGAAGGAGAACAGTAGAGCAACAAAAGTCAAAAGACATGTGAATTAGCATTTAAAAACTTCAGTGCATTGTTTTCAAAAAGTTCCCTTGTTTGCCTGTGTGTTGTAAAGAAGTCACTCACTCTTGATTCTCTGCCCACCTCCATACCACCGAGAGATTTGGATAAAACCCCCATCACCACCTGGATTCCCATATAACACTCTCCACTGATGCCTGCTCTAAGATATATTACTAGGTGCAGTGTTGTGCAGGCTTACTGAAGTTGAGAATCCCGTGGCACAGACAAGTGGTGATCATTTAAAGAAAAGAAGAGGGGGCTTATTGTTGAGCCACAGGCATATTCTTGAACAGGTATTCTAGCTTAAACCTGTATCAACCGTGTCTGGAGAACAGGTGGGTCGTGCCTTTATGGGTCCACATTACTGGAAGGAACTAAGGGAACTGTGATGGTTTCATCCTGCAGGGAGAGCTGAAACAGACATCTCAGCCTCGGGCTAGTGTCCGAGAGGTGTGGTGATTCTGTGTAGAGTTCCTCAGTGTCCTTCCAACAGTGCTTTGAACTAAGGCCTGAATTCTGGACAAGGAAAATGAGACAAGCACAATGGAAGAACAGTAGACGTTAGGAGATTTGAGATATTGAGATGGAAAGCATCAGCCTTGATGGTGTTCCTCTTTGGTGATGGGAAATGGAACTCTAGACCCTATAGCAGGACCTCAGTATTGAGTACAGGAGACTCTAGTGGCCATCATTTGCTGAGCTATCACTTACTTACATTCGATGCACAAGACATCATCACAGTGAACGAGATCAAAGTAGGAGGAAAAAGGACCATGATGTACCACAGTGTCAAGAGGATTAGTTATAGGGTACACATAGATATCTGGGGGCCTCGCGGACCTCGTTGGTAGTAATGTTAAGGAGAGAGAGCCAGAGTTGCTGTAGCATGGAGAACACTAGAGCCCAACTGATGCTCTCACTTGATTGGAAATGCCATTTTTATACCACCCTGACACCTCCCCATCCTGTACTCAGCTGGTAAAAAGGATGACTTGAGAAGGAAAGCTCGTACAGCTTTAAATGTCTTCAGCACTTGGGGCAGTCTTGTATCATCTGGGACGTATTTTTTTGTCCTCCCTTCTAGAGTCTTAAGTTCACGGAGGGGGCTATATCTTTATCCTTACATCCTCCACATATGATAGAAACCAGAAACAAAGCACATGCTTCCTCATTGCTTGTAAATGAATGGAAGGTATCTAACCCAAAGCAGGCACTGTGTTAGGTGCTTTATTCAGGTTGAATTTTAACCTCTAGTGAAATCAAGTTTTTGTAAAGAAGGGGGATACCTGGACAGCTTTGCAAAATCTGCCCTTCACAACCACAGAGCTGGAGTTTAGAGGCCATCAGTCTAGGACTACACACAGAGTGTGGTTGATGGACCGATCTGTGTCGTGGACTGTTCATCGGTTTGCAATAAGTACGGAGATGGAAAGCATTTAGAAACTTTTATGATATTTGACATTGTAGAAACATCTAGTCCTGTGATCATTTTTCTAGGACTTCCTATTTGTAACAGTATTACAATAGTATCAGTTCATGAAGGGTTGGAAATGAAAGAAACAGAAAGGTCTGTCTTTTTTCCCATCTCAAATTACACATTTATAGTTTTCAGAGAGATAAGGTGGCATAAACATGGGCCCCGGAGGTAGGCTACCCAGGTGGGAATCTGGTTCTTTTGCTTTCTGGATGGTGACCTTGGGCAAATTACTTAATCTTTGTTCCTCAGTTTCCTCTTCTGTAAAAATGGGCTATGATGATGACAGAATTTTTTGTATCTATGTCCTGGGGCGGTTGTGATGATACAGTCCACACACACACGTAAAGCAGATAGAACAGGGCCTGCCATGTAGTGAATTTTGCACAATTACTGGCCACTGTTATTTTTATATGATTAAAAGCAGACCCAGAGGAGTGGTGAGAGTTGCTCGTGGTGACAAGGTTACTCAAAGAGAGACCTGGATCCCCAGACATCTCAACAGATTCTGTGTTCTCACTCTTTCCTCTCTTTATCCCAAGTCTGTCCCTACAGACAATGATCATGCTCTCCGAATTCTTGCACGCTTGTCTCCCACTCTGCTCTGACCCCTCATTTGCTCTGTGCCCTCTTCATGCTGTTTACTATAAAACACGTCTCCGTCATTGTGGTCTCTGTGGGGTCCCTGCCTCCCTGACCACCACAGAATCACTGCTCTCCTGTGTCCTGGAGCTTTCGTTTCTCTGCTGGAGTCATCACAGAGATTACCTGGGCTGGCTGATGTCCTGACGGAGCACCAACTCTGCTGCTTAACAAAACATTGAGGACGTGTCACAGGGACACTGCAGCAGAGATGAGCGGTGACTGCAAATGTTTATGAAAACGATGACTGATTTTCCTGCAAAGAAGATGAATCACACAATATGCTGCTGATGCAGGCCATTAAGTCAGTCCTTGCGGGACAAGCAATATTGACCTGTCATGAAAGGAACAGTGGGTGACAATGGACAAGATGTTTTAATTCTCATCAGACTCTGCCCATATGAAGGTATCTGATTTACTGTAAGACTGGAGTTAGTCTTACTTACGTTTTGTCAAAAAAACAAAACAAGCAAATAAAAAAAATATGCTCCCTTGCCCCTCTGCTAGGCCTACTAAAAATTCTATATTTTGAGAAGGTAAAGAACACCTTTCTCCTCGTATAATGCCTCTCCTCCCTCAAGGGTTTAAAAAACTATTTTCGAACCGTTTCTAAATTTTATGTCCTTGGACCTCTTGTATGCCATATTGTATTTCTTAAAAAATGATTTAGTGAGGATTTATTATGTGCTGGGCCCTTTTCTAAGAGCTTTATGTTAACTCATTTGATCCTCACAACCACTCTGGGAAATACATTCTTTTTATCCCCATTTTAAGTTGGGGCACAGAGAGATACAGGGACTGGCAGGGTGAATGTGCTCCTGAGGTGTCTGCTGGAGTCACCTGGCCCACACTGCATGAGGAGCACTGAGGGAGGTGCCACTCATACCTCTGCCCTCAGCCGCCCCTCACACCCCTTCTCCCTCATTCTCTGTCTCCTTTTGACCTTTCCCCTTACCTGAGACCATAGCATTCTACTTTCTGTTCTGTGGGGCAATGACGGTCATCACTAGAAGTTCCCACTACTTCCTGTCCATATTCCTCTACTTGAGAACAAATCCGAATAATGAAGTTGGGGAAATTGTGAATACAGACCCTACAGTCTGATGTAAGCTTCCCTAGGACTTTGGCTTTCTCCTCAGAAATACAGTCCTCAGATTTGTCTTGAGTTTTCAGTAAGATGTTTTTAGGAGGGAGGGAGGGAGAGAGAAAAAGAGAAACGGACTGTGGAGTAATGGGAGATATTTTAGAAGCTCTGGAATATAATTGTTAACCCTATCATTAGCTTTTCATTGCTTGAACAGAAATTGGGATGAGAACTTTGAGGAATTCTCCAAAATGGTTTGTGGCCAAGCTCCAGATTCTTTCTTTTTGTTTTTTAAGATTTATTTATTTATTTGAGAGAGAGAGAGAGAGAGAGAGCATGAGCGGAGGCTGGGGGAGCTGGTGGTGGTGCAGTGGGAGCCAGAGAGAGAATCCGAAGCAGACTCCATGCTGAGTGTGGAGCCTGATGCAGGGCTTGATCTCACGACCCTGATATTGTGACCTGAGCTGAAACCAAGAGTTGGATGCTTAATTGACTGTGCCACCCAGACTCCCCCAAGGGTCAGATTGTTATAGCATTTCTTTCACTGTTAAAAAGCAAAAATACTGAAGGAAGAAGAAGAAATATGTGATTTAAAATTACACAAGCAGCAAGTAGGTTCTTATATCAGGTTGGATTCCAGTATTATTCCAGTGATCTTAAGAAGGCTACCTCAAAGCAAATGTCAAAAAAAAAAAAAAAAAAAAAAGAGAAGCAAACTGAGGGCTTCAGAGGGGAAGGGGGTGGGGGACTGGGATAGGCCGGCGATGGATAGTAAGGAGGGCACGTATTGCACGGTGCACTGGGTGTTATACGCAACTAATGAATCATCGAACTTTACATCAAAAACCAGGGATGTACTGTATGGTGACTAACATAATATAATAAAAAATATTATTATAATTTAAAAAAATTCAAAGACTAGATTGACTAATTTTAAACCACTGCTATTTTACATTAAATAAACTTAGTATATGCAAAGGTTTAGATGGGTGAGACCTCAGGAATCTCTCTATATTTTACGAGATTCCATAGTGTGATACATACACTGTACTGAAGGGCATCTTCTCTTCCTAGAGCAAATTAAGTCTAATCTGGACACAAGTAATAATCAGTGCTAATACTGCCGTGCTGCCCAATGCCCAGAGAAATAAGATTTGTATGGTTTCAATTGACCTCCCACTTAGTAAATGTTGTACAGATAAGACTTCTGTGTCTCTAGCACATTGCTTGTAAACATGACTTGAAAGACCCTGGCATATACTCGAGTTTGCTTTAGAGATAGTTCTGGAGCCTGTCTTGCCTGCCATTTTTTTGATGAGTATGTGAAGACTAGGCTAAAAAGGGTATACTTGCCAGAAAATAAGAAACAGATAAACTGGAAAAAATTACAAACTTTTAAAATGATTAGGATCTTTGTAAGTGAGATCATTATCTTGTACATATGTTCTTTAATTAATTTTGGTACTTTAGGAAACAATAAAGCACTGTCAGCTTGAAAGAATTTAATGTAGCATCTAGAAATGAAACACAGACAACCCATTTTCTAGCTTTGGAAGTGAAATATAGACAATTTATGTTAAGTAGAAGAATTTTACAGAACTTCAGATTTATAGAACCAGATCGCAGAGCCTTGAATTTAAGGATTTTTATGGGGAGAAATGTAAGAAAGAGCAGGGACTGGGGAGTCTAAAACACACCATGATTAAACAGTGGCTCTTACTGGCTAGATGTTATAGTATAGCACAGAACTGTTATGTTAGAAAGAAAAAGAAGTTTCCAGAGAGAATCAGTGTGGACTTAGTAGATCTCAGACTTGTGATACATCACATTCAGGGGAGTCAGTGTATAGAGAAGACAGGGCCTTGGCCCTGGTATGTAAAACAGAGATCATATAGATTATCTCTGATGGGATTGTACTACCCAGATATCCACAAAACAGTGAATTCTCCACACCCAGGAGTGAGTCCTCAAACATACTCAGAGAAGCTCAAGATGGAAGATGTGGGTTGTGTCTCACAACACCGAGTGCTCCGATGAAGACTGTCTTGGCAGGGCTTGACAAGAAGGACATTGAGGAGGCAGGGGATCTCACAAAGCCGTTCTCCCTATGCTCCAAATATCTCCTTCCTCTCTTGCTCTGATGCTGATCCAAGTGTGTTGACCACATCTTTCATGGTCCACTCTTCATGTGATGCTTGGCCTGCTCAGGATTTGCCCCGTACCTACTTCTCTGACTGTACAAAGACAATGCATATCCTCTGTGCTTGCTGATTCAGTTTGAACAGCTGCCTGACTCACCAAACGTTGGCTTACACATTCTCCAAAGTAAAAACATGATTGTCAGTTTCATAATTTTGCTTAAGATGGATGCTGTGGGTAACCATTGTGTGTAGAAGCGAATGCTGATTGTGATGTTAGATAAAAGGAAATAGCAGGAAGCAATAAAACCAAATGATAATTACACAGTTGTGTTTTTAGTAAGTAAGCCAGTTATCTACCCATTAAGATTTATACTAAGTTACAAAATGAACTATTGTATTTTTCCTCTCTTTTTCTCCTGCTACTTGAAGAAAGTTAACTTGCCTAGAAGAAGGTAAAGAAGTGTAGTGAATGTTTAAAATTCACAGAAAATATTTCTTCCTTTGCTAATTGTTAATGTTTAAAGACTCAGGACAGTAAATAAGCAAAAGTAATAGAAAAAGACATTGCTCTCTGTGCAAAAGAATTCACATCTGAATAGTCAAAGGCAAAATATTGTAATTGTTGGAACATATTTTCCCTACTGTTTCATAGAGTTATGTTTATGTTAAATAGATGATTCATGGGCAGTTTTATTTATGAGTTATATGCTCTTTCACATTTACTAGTTATATCTATAAAATATGGACACTTATATAAATTTTAGAAATATATTCATATATTTGATATGTATTTATAAATATATAAGTATTTACATATTTAATATATATTTATATAAATATAACATTTAAAAATAATGTATTTTGTTCTCATTTATGATGTATGCTGCAAATAATTTCTGTTAAATCTCATGTAATTAAAAACAGTGTGATCATCTTTTTTCAGAATCTTGGCTCCCATGCTGGGTAATATTATTTCTCTGAGATGTACAAATAGTTTCAGTTTCTTAAAAATGTAATTTGCAGCTATGTAGTTTTCTTCTAATAACAGCTTCTTTCAAAAACAGAACAGGGGTCAACAAAAATTCCTGGCTAACTAGAAAGCAATTAGAGAAATCTTCATTGATTTGACTATTTAATTTTTGTTTTTATTTGTAGCAACATTATTTTAGCCAGTAAAACACTAATTTCTAATTCAATAAATAATATCAAGACAGAGGAGGATGAAGTGGAGAGGCAAAAAGAGAGTTTGAAAAGCCATAAAGTAGCTTTTAAAAAACCGATAGTTTTTGTTTTGACTGGCAGCTGCCAACGGCTTTCCCTGCAGCTGTATCAGACATGGTCAAAAGAATATACTTGAAAGAGAAATGAAATATATGTTTAATTATGTCTTTAAGCTTATGTAGGAAATCACTTTTCTGTCCCACAGAACTAAAGAACTACTCGTGTTAATTTAACATTGTACTTCATGAATTATTTTTATATTACCATGCTGATTAAGGTCATGAATGCATGGGCCTAGAGCCATGTTAATCCCAAATCAATATACTTCTTTCGTTATTTTAGATATTAGGCATAGTAAGCATGGTAGTGTATAGATTTTCGAAAAGTGGCTTGGAAAATGAGCTTATTTTATGATATGGACTATTGAAAATGGAATTTGTGACTATTCAGATGAAAACTACTTTAAAAAAAACCCCCAAAACTCATTGACACTAAACAAATCAAACTCAGTTTTCCAGTGGAATTGTCAGTTCTACGATACCATGTGCCCTTTTGATGGACTATGTGATTAAACAGTGGCAGACATTTCAGCCTGATTGCCAGAGATTCGTATTTAGATTCTGGGCTTCCCTTTTGGAATATGCAAATGGGATTTATGCCTCTGGTGATAATAGTGAATTTGCAAAGATAATAAGAGAGAATAATATGAATTTCATTAAGTGAAATTTATCTTCATGTTCAATAGATTAGATTACACTACTTTTTAATGTTCTGAGTTTGCTGCAGTCTTCTTGATGGCCTCTGTTTTTCTGCTCCGTTTCCTTTTACTAACCAAAAAAATTCTTGAATGTTTTCTTAGAGACCGTTTTGGTAATCTCACCACTGTTACTGTTGATCAAATAATGCCAAACTTAATCACTAGATAGCTGTTTAAGTTTGGCAAGAGCAAGTAATACCCCTAACCCTATGTTTTTTATAGTCGGCACAGTATTAGAATGGGGTATCCAGTAGAAGTTTCTGAACAGTTGCCAGGGGTGTAATGATGCTGCGGAGCCAGCATGAGCATTGCAGTCCCTCCCCAGACTGCAGGCTCCGTGAGGGAGGCATCGTTTTGTTGTGCGCACCGTTGTAGTTCCAGCCCTCGGACAGCACTTCTCACCTAGAATACGTTCAGTAAATCTTTTGAGAGAATGAATAAAACAAATCAGGGCAATGCAAACTAATATCAATTCCTGTTCTGATGTTTGTGTTACTAATTTGATAGACTGCGGGATACTGCCCGTAAAGTATACGTGGATTTCAGCAAGATATTGATCAATTTGTACATGATCTCTTTCAGGGGAAGATAAGTATGTGTTCAGTCACAGTTTAGTTACTTCAGAGCCTGGCCAGTGGTCACTCAAAAAATACCTGTTGAAAAAAAAAGAAGCCTCGGAGAGTAGCTGTGTGGCATGTTGTAGTGCTTCTACTTAAATCTTTTTCATGGAGATGAATGAAGACATTCATAAATTGGGTGACAGCAGGCTTACAGTTCACAAAGAACACAATGGGCTGAGAGAGTAGGTAGAAAGTAAAAAGATGAAACATCAAAAGAATAATGCAAATGCTTATTAGCACCTAGGTTCAAAAGTATAAAAAATATTGGCTGACAAAGATGTAACTTCCCAGTAGTTAGATATATAATGTAGATTACACTTGGGATGTAGTTTGATTACAAACTGCAAACCAACAATAATCTGATATGGTCACTAAAATGTAAATGTGATTTGGGGCTGCATTAATACATATTTAACCTTGGGTCTGTGGTTCATGAAACCTCTGATACTGTATGCATCTTGTACTTGTGTGTGTGTGTGTGTGTGTGTGTGTGTTTTAAGGAGAAAGGGTTCATACTTTTTACTAAGTTCTTAATGAGAACAGTAACTCACAAAGTATTAAGATCTACCCAGTTCAGAAGATTGGTAACAGTCCTATTTGTATACAGGTCAGGTCAAAGTATAGTTGTACCGTTGTAATCAGTTGTTGGAAATACATTTTAAGAGTAACAATGATAAATTGAAGCATCTCCAGGATGCAAGCTGGCGTAGTGAAAGGTCTGAAAATCATGACCTTTGAGAGTAGGATTGAAGAAACTGGAAGGCTAGGCTTGGAAAGAAAAGATCGTAAAGATATTGCATGATTTCAAAAAAAAGAAATGGTTATTTCTGACTGGGAAAAGATAAATACAGTATCTAGTACTGCTGAGAATGTGAGGAAATGGAGAGTTTCATAATGTTAGTGGGTGTGAAATACTATGGTTGTGTTGCATGGCAATTTGGCATGATTGATTAAATGAATGTTTGTTTACAGGTAATTTAGAGAAATTTTGTGCACAAGTGCATATGTGCAAAAGTACATACACAAAGAAATTTACAAGGGTATTTACCAGTTTTATTAATTGCCCCAACTTGGAAATATCCTAAGGGTTTATCATAGGTTGTATCCTTGACATGACTATGGAATACCACACAGCAGTGAAAATGAAAGAGGTAGATCTAAAGGTTCTGATATGCAAAATATCATCAAGATTTAGTAAGTGGAAAAAATAGCATGCTGAGTATAATACGTACATTTTATAATTTATGGAAAAATCCCACCAAAATGGTACATTTCCCTATGTGCATAAAGATATAAAGATCTGGGATAATTCATAACAAGCTGACAATAATGGTTCCCTCTTTGGGATTCAGGGAGGGTCAAGGGGCTCCTTATTTGCATAAATTGTAATTTTTACACAAAAATGTATTCAAGTGGTTTAAAAAATAGGAACGAATAATAAGTGGAAGTTATAAATGAATGAAAGTGAATAGATAAAATTTTAGAGGATTTATACAGTGAAAATGCTTAAATTCCTTTTTCTATATAGTTCTAGAGAGGAAACAGCATCAGTTGTATTAGGCTTATTTTAATTTTGTATAAGGAAGCATTTTCTAGGATTAGAAATGGTTTTTTTTATTTTTTTATTTTTTTATTTTTTTATTTTTTTTTTTAAAGATTTTATTTATTCATTCGACAGAGATAGAGACAGCCAGCGAGAGAGGGAACACAAGCAGGGGGAGTGGGAGAGGAAGAAGCAGGCTCCTAGCGGAGGAGCCTGATGTGGGGCTCGATCCCATAATTCCGGGATCACGCCCTGAGCCGAAGGCAGACGCTTAACCGCTGTGCCACCCAGGCGCCCCTAGGATTAGAAATGTTTTTAAATGGAAACAAACTGAGGGCTTCAGAGGGGAGAGGGGTGGGGGACTGGGATAGGCCGGTGATGAGTATTAAGGAGGGCACATATTGCATGATGCACTGGGTGTTATATGCAAATAATGAATCATGGAACACTACATCAAAAACTAAGGATATACTGTATGGTGACTAACATAATAAAAAATTATTACAAAAAAATCAGTTGCTTGTCTATATACTAGCAATGAACTGTTCAAAAGAGAAATCAAGAAAGCAATCCCATCACTGTGTCATTTACCTGAAACTAATATAACATTATATGTTAACTATACTTCAATAAAAAAATCAATCAATAAAAAAAATAATAAATAAAATGGAATTGGTTGTCAGTTATTGGCTCCATTCTCATTAGAAGGGTTGAAACAGTGCTTAGGTAACTATTATTAACTATTCCCAAGATGTTCTAAAAAGAATCATCCTATTCAATGGGGAAGATTAGTAAAATAATTTTCAATTTTGTGAGTTTATGACTCTGTGGATACCTAGTGTCTAAGTGCCCTTTTGCTTATGTATTCCACCATTCTCTTTTAGAGTTCCTTGACTTAGCAACCAGTCTTTTATCTCTCCATATCCTCAGTTTACCTCTATGATCTTATTTCCTTTCATGATTTCTTCCATGCCCAACCTTTCCCAAAGTGTGGGATGCATACCAGTGGTTCAAGAAGTGACTTTTAGTGCTTATATAACTATGGCATTAAAGAATACTGAATCACAGAATTATCAGATTAGTGGGGGAAAATAGTTTTTGTCCTTTTCAGTGCTTTTAGTTGGAGTCAAGGAGAAAATTGTTAACATTTTTCTAGTACTTGATACTTTCCTTTTTTAACCAAGTGGGAGAAGCTTTTGAGCTTTGAACTTAAGTTATCAACAAATACATATATGTAGCTAAATAATATTACTTTGTTTTTCTTGAATGTGTTGTGGTTACTATCCATTTTTGGTGGCTGTAGCATGAACTGCTCCTTACCTATTCAATATACATTACTCCCTTCTTCTTTACTAAAGGAATCTCTTTGTTATTGATAGTGGCAATGTGCCCGCTAAAGGACTAAAACCCCTAGCTTTTCTTACAGCTAGGTGTGGTCTTTTGTCTTAGTTCTGGCCAGTGAGATAAGCAGAAATGCCATGTGTGATGTCCAGGAAGGATGCTTAAAGGGCACTTACTCCTCTGAGAATTGCACACTTTCTGCCCCAGCCCCATTTTTCCTTCCTGCTTCTCAAATAGATGAGATGGCTGGAGGAGCAGCAGCTGAACTGGACCATTAAGCAATCTTGAGAACAATGGACTCAGACTGAGAAAGACAAAGCAGAAAAATAGGATACTGGTCCCTAATTACTATAATGCTGCCTCAGCTAAGATTGGATTTCCTAGGTCTTGACTGCTTTTGAATGAGAGATTTATCTGTTTAAGCTGTTGTTATTTTAGGTGGGTATATGAAGGAACACAATCCAAACTGATACAGAAAATATTATTGGTTTTTCTAATTATGTCAGTGATTCAAAATTTACTTATACAACAAATTTGTTTGACTGATATGCATTGGATCCAATCTAATTTTGGAGTTTATTTTTTGAATAGGTTTAACTGTTTGTAAGGACTGATACTTCATGATTTTTATTCTTTCTTCAAAGTCTTCCAAAGAACAAAGAGAAATTTGTTATTTCTCTCTCTTTTTTAAGAAAGATGTATTTATTTATTTTAGAGAGCGCGTGTGCACATGCATGGAAGAGTGAGTGAGGGTGGGGGCAGAGGGAGAGAATCTTCAAGCAGACTCCCTGCTGAGCGTGGAGCCCTTTGCAGGGCTCAGGCTCACGACCCATGAGATCATGACCTGAGCCAAAACCAAAAGTCCAACTGAGCCACCCAGGTGCCCCTGCTATTTCCCTTAAATAGAAAAAACACATTCAATCTTGCAGTTACTATAAGGGTCCACCAAACCGTTTTGTAAATCTAAGATATATTACGAGATCTTAGTGACCTTGTTATTATCACTGTTTTTTAGATCTTAGAACATGGTGCTAATTCATCATGTGAGGAATTATTTAGTTATTACTTATCAGTTATTAACTAGACCAAACTAGGGTAATTAGGCCAAACAAGACTGAAATAATAAGAAAATATAAGAATGATAGAATCTCCTAAATTTGATGCCCTCAAAAGAGTGATCAATAGGTAAAATCACCATTCTTTAGCTTTCTTATTATGTTGTCCAAAGTATTGCATAGTATTACTTTAAAAAAATAAAAATTTTATTTATTGAAAATTGTTTTGTTGAGATGTAATTGATTATGACATTGTATTAGTTTCAGATGTATGGCATAATGATTTGAGATATATATAGAGAAATGATCACCAAAATAAATCTGAGAATTTAGATTTTTACATTTTCTTTCCAAAATGGTGAAAGGATGAAATAGAGGAAGCTGGTTCACAGTAGAAGATGAAGCCAAAGATAAATGCAGAGAGGCAGAGAGCAGCATTCTAGTCTTGAGTGATGATGGTGAAATTGATCGTATAAGTCAAATTTGAGATTATGAGTTTTCATATGGAGATGTCCATCTTGAATTTTTTCAAACTTGAAAAGCTGGTTTGGTGAGAGAACAATTTATTTCTAAGGATACATTAAAAAATAGGGCATTCTCATTCAGTTTGTCATTCAACCAGGAAGGACTCTGATATACTGATATTTGTGACAGTACCCACAAAAAGGATGTGTTATGGTACTATTTCAACTTTTATGTTGCTTGTTTACAAAATTGACTTGTTTGAGGTTTGCTGTGTTAAAATTTTTATGAAATTTTAAATAAAGTTTTTCGTTATCTCTTTATTATTCTGTAAATTTTTTATAAAATGACTTAAAATATAAAATATTTAAAAGGCCTGTTTGACTCAGATGATAAATGATGCTGACTATTTTTCCTGGTATACCAAGAGTTAAGTAGAAACAGGTAGTTAGATGGTAAATATTAAGTTTATAAAAGTACTAGTTAATAAAAGTGCTTGAATATACCAAAAAAATCACAAAAGAGGTTATTACATATATGGTTTGGGAAATATCACATCAAAACTGTTTTCTTTGTTTGGACTTTGACTTGTTAAATGATGTTTTTGCACACTTGTTGATATTTTTCCTGTATTAAAATTTTTATACTGTGAGAAGTTACTGTTTAATGAGTATGGAGTTTCACTTTGGGAAGATGAAAAAGTTCAGGAGATGGATAGTGGTGATGTTTGCCTAACAATGTGAATGTACTTAATGCTGCTGAGTGTATGTATATAGATGGTTAAAATGTGTTGTTTATATTTTACCACAAATTTAAAAAACTAAAAATTAAATTAAAAAATTTAATTAAGTTAAAACACAAATTGCCTTTAACAGAATGCTTTCCTTAATGACTGCTTTCATTCTTACTCATGCCTTTATTTTGGGTGCTCTGCGTGTTTTTGGACAGAATTGCTTTTCTATGGGTATTGTACTATATGGATATGCACATAGAACAAAGCAGGTAGAGCATATCTAAATCACTCATTTTGACACTTTTAGACAATGGAGCCCATATCAATTCAAGCACACTATATTATATCAATTTCAATTAATACCAATCTGTAATTAATATCTAACTAAGGTAGCAAATGATTAAGTACTCTGATTCCCAGAGTTCTTTTGGAGCTACTGTTTTGTATAATGTGAGGGTCATACATAGGCTCACAATGTGAGGGTCATATATAGGGCTGCAATGAATTGATTTTGCTGAGGCCTTCCTTTGTGTTTCTCCAGTTTCTGAGTCAAGCTGCATGTAACAAGATTCTGAATTCTTACACTTGAATGTTCAGTATCCAAGACCCACTGAGGTCCAACCTTTGCATCAGTTCCTTACTTGTCTGGTTTCCCACTGGTTTAATTGCTTTCCACAGTATCCATATTATCATTCACACCTACATCTGATAATGTTTTATTCTTTAGTTTCCGGAATCTGTTGGAGAGACCATGAAGTCCACAAGAAGGCTCATTTATAAGAATTCAAAT
Source organism: Ursus arctos (assembly GCF_023065955.2). Taxonomy (NCBI): domain Eukaryota; kingdom Metazoa; phylum Chordata; class Mammalia; order Carnivora; family Ursidae; genus Ursus; species Ursus arctos. The sequence continues at coordinate 14,360,007 of NW_026622841.1, forward strand.
AAAGACAGATTTTATTGTCTCATGTCAGGAGGCATGAGAACAACAGAGCACAGGGGAGAGAGAAAATCATGTCTACATCAAAACTAAGTTTCTCTTGATCTGCTGAGGTTTATTATGAGCAAGTTTCCTGATAAACTGATTTTCTTAAATATACTGCATGATACTAAGATGTATGGAGTTTGCATAATGAACTGTGACACCGGAAAAGTGTTTTATATGTTCTGTTTGAAATTTCTTTCTATTTGTATGCTTAATGTTACTGTCACATTTCTAGCTAGACTCTAGGTTTTCCTAGGAAATTGAGATGCTTTTGTGCTCTATTCATTGCAGGGATTTTCTTGCAATTTTTTTAAAAAAACATTTCCACCAATGGGGTTCTTTCAGAACACCTACAGAGGATATAAAAAATATATTGTAGTGCATTGTATTGATGTCAACAGAACTGTGTGTTTTCACCCTGGTGTGATGTCAGAACAATGCAGTGCATCTTTCACTGTGCCAACTCACTGGAATAAAAGACCCATTCAGAGAGAAACCCTTGGATGGTCACAGTTTTTAGGAGTTTTTATGCATGGCCACACAAGCTTATAACTTTAAATTTTTCTTACAATGCATTATATTCTCTTCCCATTGCAGCTGAGCTTTCATACTGAAAAGTGAATATTTTTATATATAGCAGCTGAAACATGTATTCATTCTTTGGTTAAAAAAATAAAAAATAAACACTTTTGTGTAATGATTCTATCTCAAGGCCAGCGTTAGCACATTTTATTCATGCTACTTTCTAAAACCCCTGGTGTTAAGACTGACAGCAGAATGTGGAGTTCATAGATCTCACCATACAAATCCCCAAACCCCTTGTATAAGGGATTGACAGATGTGAGCATGGATGGTTCTGTGGATGCTTTGGAGATGAAATTAAAACATTTTGTATTTAGATGGATAGAGTAAACATAAAGCATTTCATTTTAGGTAGTTAGGGTTTGGAGAGAAAGAGAAAATAAAGCCTCTGCCTTAGTTCTGGAATTCTTCTCCTGACTCTTCATATTGTTGTTTTTGTTAAACTTTTATTCCCCAATTACAAAATTCAGTTGTGAATGGTGAGGACATTGTAAAGTACAATAAAAAGAATAAATTAAGCCACTTTGGAATGCCCTTTCCTACTCCACCCAGAAATGTCCATTGTTGATATGTTGGTGTGTGTCCTTCCTTTGATGTATATGTTTCAAGAACGGGTCATACTGAACTTGTGGTATTGTAACCTCATTCTAATCAATAGATAATGAACCCTTTCCTATTATTGCCTAAGTAAATATTCTAAAGCATCATTTTTAATGACTATAAAGTATTTCATTATAGAGGAACTATTTGTTTTAAAGCAACAGCTTGATTATGACATATTATTTTTAGTTTTTTTGTTTATTGCTATTTAAACTTTTTTCTTTTTTTTAGTTGTACTATGAGCTGAGTCACTATGTGCCTTTATTCCCCAACTGATGGACTCTTGGGCTATCCCTGTTTGCTTGTTTTCTTATTATAAACAAAACTACTATAATCATCTTGGACGCATATCTTTGTATAGGTGTTGAGTATGTTATATGGTATAGCTTTCTGTAAGAGAAATGTCCCAGTAATAGGATGTGTGGCTTTAAAAATTTTAACATATATTGCCAAAGTATTATTTAAAAAGTTGTACCAGTTTACACCCCCAACAAGTGTCAATTTCCATTTTTCCACATCCTCTTGAGCATTATAAATACCAAAATTTTGCCAGTCTTACAGGCAAAAATTCATATATAACTTAACTTTTATTGCCTTAATAATTAAAAAAATCTTTTCAGTGTGTGTCAGCTGTGGTTCCATTTCAGTGAATTATTCTCTGTTTGAATCATTTGTGTATATTTCTATTAAATTATGTCTCTTTTCATTGCTTTACAGAAACTTTTAACCCCTTTTTAAATACGTCTGGCAAATGTGTTCTCTCGATCTTCATTTATCTTTTTTTAAAAAGATTTATTTATTTTAGAGAGTTGGTAGGAGGGGCAGAAGGAGAGGGCAAGAGAATCTCTAGCAGACCCCATGCTGAACGCAGAGCCCTATATAGGGCTCGATCTCATCACCCTGAGATCATGACCTGAGCTGAAACCAAAAATCAGATGCTTAACTGATTATGCTACCCAGGCACCCCTATCTTCATTTGTCTTTGAATTTTACTTGAGGGTTTTTTTTTTCCTATACAAATATTTTTAATTGTCCAAATTTTAGTCATTTTATGTATGACTTCTAGGTTTTATGTCTCTGCTAAGAAAGGCCTTCTCTTCTCAAAGGTTACAAAATAGTTTTCTTTGTTTTCTTCTAGGGCTTTTATGTTTAAATATTTAATCCATTTGAAATTTGTTTTTGCCTAATGGTATGAGGAGGGAATCTAACTTTTTGCTTTTCTCAAAAAATACCCAGTTGTTTCCAAACCATTTCTTTTCCATACCATCTTTGTCACTCATTTCAAGTGCCAGCTTAATATAAATTGTCATATCTATTTGAATCTCTCTGTTACTTGTTAATATCTGGTTTTCATTGTTGTAGCCTTATAATATGTTTTGAATCTAGAAGAATGCAAAAACTTTACTTGCTTCGTCAAATGAAATTGTTGGGTATAATTTTTACTCATGGTTTGGGAAAGTCCAGAAAAGCTGTATAATTTACATTTTCACTAGCGGTATATGCAAATGCTTTTTTCACCTCACCTTACTAATACTTGTACATATGTATTGCATATAGTTTACATATATTTTGTAAGTTGCCAACTTGATAGATGAAAAATAGTATCTGAAAACTTTATTGTACATATCCTTGACTACTAATAAGGCTGAACTCTATTCCTACAGTTATTCAGTTTTGCAATTATTTTTCAGTATTTTCAGGTCAGTTAAATGTGCTCATGTTTCAATAACATCTTGCCTTAACTGTGGAGAACACAGTGGTTGATCCAGGAGCAGGACAATTCTGAAATCAAGAAGTGAGGAGACTTCCTACCGCTAGGGAACCAGGGTAATAGTAGCCAACCTTTATTCATCTCTATTCTGACAGCTTTTTATTCTGTGGCTTATAGCCTCTTAGGATCACTGTGAGGGAGGCATTGTGTCAAACCCCACTTTCTTTCTTTTTTTTTTTTTTAAAGATTTTATTTATTTATTTGACAGAGAGAGAGACAGCCAGTGAGAGAGGGAACACAAGCAGGGGGAGTGGGAGAGGAAGGAGCAGGCTTTCAGCAGAGGAGCCTGATGTGGGGCTCGATCCCAGAACGCTGGGATCACGCCCTGAGCTGAAGGCAGACGCTTAACGACTGAGCCACCCAGGTGCCCCCAAACCCCACTTTCTAAGCAAAAACGGGGCTCAGGTTGATACACAACTTGTCAAGGCCACATAGCTAATAAGTGGCCAGGCCACAGTGTGAACCCGGGCAGTGTGACTTTGAAGTCCAAATGTTTCTACCAGAGGGTCTACTGAGTTTGCTGTAATTTCCCTGGGACAGTCATGGGCACTTGCTGAAGGAGTCTGCCCCAGAGTCAGGACAGCAAAGAAACTTGCCTGTCCCTTTAAAAGTCAGAGTCTTAAAGTCTTTCGAAAAGTGGAGGTAGGGAGGCTGCCTCAGAAGCACTGTTGGGGACTGACTTTTCTGCAGTGAAAACTCTGAGGTAGACTCACATTGTTTTTGGTGACAAAAATCTTGTATAATAAAACTATTTCTAAGTAACCATTTTAAGGTGTTCAAAATGCTGTGGAGGCATAGCATAAGTTTCCTGTGAAGAGTAGTAACATTCTCAGTCTCTGTGAAAAGGCATCCTCACCTGGAAGGGGAAGGCTGTAATTACTTATTTATTTTTAAAAAATGCAGAATAGAATGTTACTGCTTTATCTGATTTAATTGTCTTGACTTTTAAGCTTGTAATGTGGTGGATGAAGAGCTGATACTAGAATTAGAAACATTAGTTCTGTCATTTTCTTACTAGTATTATCTTTTATCCACATTTACTGTTTTTGTGAAGGTTAGTTAAAACTAGTTAAATTTTAACTGATGCAATATGACTATTTAAATAAAAAATAGGTGGGCGGCAATTTTCTTTTGGCTTCCACAGTTGCTAAATTAAGAGGAAGAGTTCAGTTGGGTTCTGGTTACCACTGTTTTCTTACTAGTGCTATGTAAGGATTAGGGGTAATCTGGGGGGGGGGGTAGTGAAGGGAAAGAAAATGAATCTAAAACCAAATATTCATAAGAAACAAGTCTGACGTGTGCGGGTTGTGCCTTGTCCATAGGTCTAAACTTGGGTTGAAAGTATCTGTAGCCACCTGTATGAGTAATAATATTAGAATCATATATTGATCATTATAACATTGATCAGTGCCCTTCCTCATTCACAGGGAGCTGGATTTATGAGGTGACATCTCAGAGGAGAGGTTGGAACCACAGATAATCTTGTCAAAACCCTGGGTCTCCCTTAGTTCTATTTGAGCAAATGGCTTACACCAATAGTTACTTACACCAAACTCCTAGAAATAAGCCCTGTCCTTCACTTCTCACACTTAGTAGATCTCCAAATATTGTCAATTCTGTCTTAAAAATACGCCTTCATTCCTAATTTTCTCCTTCTTTGCTGACATCATCCTCAAACTACGATCTCTTACTTGAACTTTTTTCTAATTAGCCTCCTAACTTGGCTCACCACTTCTATTCCCAGCTTCCTCCCCCATCAATTTTTCAGTAGCCTAAATGATCTGTTAAGTTTTAAAAAATTTTTAATTTTGTTTCCCAGAGTCCACAGTCTGTCATGGTTCAGAGGGGAGGGGGGAGGGGGAATGGGATAGGCCAGTGATGGGTTTTAAGGAGGGCATATATTGCATGGTGCACTGGGTGTTATACGCAAATAACGAATCATGGAACATTACATCAGAAACTAAGGATATACTGTATGGTGACTAACATAACATAATAAAAAATTATTATAAAAAATTTTTTAATTTTGAAATAATTTTAGACCTGTAGAAAAGGTGCAGAAATAGTGCAGAGCGTTCTTGTCTGTTCTTTACCCAGCTTGGAAAGCCACGAAATTAACACTGATGCAATACTATTAACTAAGCCAACAAACCTTACTCAAATTTCACCAGTTTTCCCACTAATGTTTCTGGTCCAAGGATCCAGCACAGGACTTCATATTACATTTCATTGCCCTATCTCTTTGGCCTCCTGCAATTTATGATGGGTCGTCAGTCTTTTTTGTCTTTTATGACCTTGACATTTTTGAAAAGCACTTGTCAGTTCTTTGGTAGAATGTTCCCCAGTTTAGGTTTGTCTGTTATTCTTCACGATTAGATTGAGGTTTTGCATTTTTGGCAAGAATCATCACCAAAGTCATGTTGTATTCTTCACAGGACATCATGTTGGGGGGATAAGTGTCTTGTAAGAGATATTAGGTCTTGTCCCAAACCTTCAGTGGGTTTCCATCTCTCCGAGAGGAAATACACACTGTTTTCAGACCCTGCGTAATCTAGTTCCTGTGTACTTTAATTCATGCCTTGTGGAAGGGAGAAAACAAATGGAAAATGAGGGGCTTATTTCTCAGTGTTGAAAATAAGGGAAGAGACTTCCTTCCCTTCCCTAATCTTAGAACACTTATTTTAAAAACTTGTAAGTTCTTTCACTGTCTGTTTGAAATGTATGTAAATCTTCGTAAGAGCTAAAATAAACTCTTGCCAGCTTTAGGACCCAGGACCGTGTTTCTCAAGGCCCTGGGAACCATCTCTTTGAAATGTCATCATTAAGGAATATAGAGCCCCTATCTACCTCCCAGTTTCTGTGGGAGGATAGAATCTAACTTCAGCGGGCGCCTCATTCCAAGCTACAAAACTACTTCTTGTCATAAAGAGAAGTTTATTTTTCCTTTGAATAAAGCCAATTAGCTAACACAGATGGTCACCCCACTACTAAGTAAATTTAGGAGCAACTGTGTGACAAATGGTGCTGTCAAGTCCTTTTACTTGACTAGTTGTTTATCCTAAGAATATGTATGTAATGGGTTGTATCAACTTGGCCACGTAAAGGGGTGAGATGGCTTTCAGTCTTCGGAATCACTTAGTGGATTGCTTGTGATGAGTGTCACATTCTGGCTTAATGCTTATTCAATAATAAAACTGTTCTCTTTCTCTTCTACATTTGTGGAGAGGTTTCCTGGATTGGGAGAAGATTTTGTTTTTAATTCTATTTCCCCAACACTCTTCTCCATTAACTCACTATGGCTTTCTTTCGTGTCTTGAAAAATGCCAAGCTGTTACTTGCTCTGATTTCTGCCTGAAATCCTCTACCCTCCTCTACCTCTTTATAAAAGTGGTTCTTTCCATTCTTGACTGAGCTCCTATATTATGTCCCTAAAGAGGCCCTTTTCGACGACCCGAAGGAAGCCACTCTTTACACAGACTGTCTATCACATCATCCTGTGTAGATCTTACAGAATACTTAGCACAATCTGTACTTACTGTATTTATTGATTTGTGACTTTTTTTTTTTTTTTGTAGCGTGCTTCCCTTTACTAGAGTACAAGCTCCAGGAGGAAGAGATTCTCCTCCACCTCCAACCAGTCTGTCTTGTTCACAGCTGAATCCCCTATATCTACCTAGAACAGTGTCTGGCGCCAATTAGGTCCTCGATGACTATTAGTGGAATAGAATGAAGAAGATGGGCAGGCTCAGCAGATTAGGGTGGTTATACAATGAAGATGTACATCTGCTTTTACGCTGTTTCTTTTCAACTTGTAGAGAAGTCTTAACAAACTAGTTTTAGCAGTGTTTGTATTTGATGAGCATATAACATGATATACAGAGGAAGGAACACATGAACACACCTTCATACTTGAATAAAAATAGGCCCAAATCCTTGTTTTTCAAATGGGAAAATCTACAATTTTTTTTTAAAAAAACCCACTCAAATATTTTAGGAAAGCTTTCATGTTAATTTTGGCTCCAGCTGGGGCTATTTGAATTGTAGCATTGACTAATTGGCCAGTGTGAACATCAATTAGTCCTGAATAAAGAGCAGGAGAGGAATGCCAAGAGGGAGGAAGTGGGGATTCAGATCCTTCAGCAAGTCTACTAGGAATCTTCACATCCTCATAGAGGAAGCCTTAGGGGTTATGCTGACATTTGAAGGAAGGCTTAAAATAGTGTTTCTCAAACTCGAGCATGCATTGGAGGGCTTTTTTAACACTGGTTGCTGGGCCCCACCCTCCAAGTTTCTCATTCGATATGCCTGGAATGGGGCCCAAGAATTTGCATTTCTAACAATTTTTCAAGTGCTGCTGCTGCTGGCCCAGGCACTGTATTTTGAGAGTCATTGCTTTAAAGTGTTGCTTGACTAGAAGTTGATGGGGTTTGTTTGGGGAGTTGATAATGCCTTAAAAAATTAAATGTTACATTCTTTTTAATTGCCAAGAAAAAGAATCTCTTTTTTCGTGCTCCTCTTTTTAGGCCCCTCTGTCTCTATTTTGGCTCTTATGTATTGAGTATGTCCTAGTTATGTGCATCTTTTCAATTAATTCTTATAGTTATGTACCAAATTAAATATTTTTATTTCCATTTTACCCAGGCAGAATTTAAGCTTCAGGATGGTTTGATTGCTGCCCAGCTGTTCAAACCTAGTTAGTGATAAAGCTGGAATTTCAACAGGGCTATCTGACTTGAGGATTAAGCCTCTTTTCACTGTGCTGCTTCTCAGCCAGAAAAATTCAGACTAATTTTAATTTCAGACTAATTGGTAACACCTTGAGGTGTTATATGACAAAGGAGGAAATTACTCATTTGTTTGAGGTGAGCCTGATTTGATATAGAGGGTTGGTTAAGATAAAAAAAAAAAAATTCCCAACGTGAAGTATAGCATCTAAGTGTATTACTCAAGAAAGATGGCGGACTCGCTTACCAAGAGGGTTGGAGTATTTTAAAGTTAACTCTAGCAAAACACTCATTTTCTATATGAGTCTGAGTAATTTATCTAAGTTGCAAAAACAAATTGACCTTTTTTGGTCTAATTGCCTACATGAGTCAATGAATTTTTTATCAAGAGACACTGAAACCGAAGAGGTTTTCCTTAATATTCTGGGAATGCATGGATCACCTTGAAAATCTCTGAAAAACTAATAACAAGAGGCAAACGACTGAGTTCATAATTGTTTCCCTTTCTCTAAGCCAAAATTGATGGCCAGTAGGAAGGCATTGAAATCCAGTGCACACTGACACTATTTATAAGGTCTTGATATTTTAGACTTGTAGTGCACCATTCATCCTGGGATCATAAAAGTGGTTGTTAAAATTTATACCATATTAGTCTGATTAACACTCAGATGGGTAAAAATAAAGGATTGAGGAGAAATATTTATTTCACAAGGGTAGGGACTTTAATATACAGAAAGCTGCATAAATCTGCAGATGTTCTAATTAGATTCAGCTGAACTGCTTCAGAATGCAGGATAACATGGATTTACTCTGCCAACAACTAAGAATAACTTTTCTGATGCAAAAAATTTTCAAGTTTCAATATTGAAACATAAAATACCCCAGCCCAGGGGATAGATTCTTTTCACATCAATTTCTTCATTGGCTCAGATTCCTCCAACACTTAAGTTACTTCTTTATTATAAGTCTTAAACAGAATTCACTAAATGGTACCCTAATGGTACTCTTCCCAGACCATAGTACCTGGAATCCTATTTTCTGTTAATAGTTAAACATTAACCTGAGATCACTAGACTACTGTCAAGCAAGTTATCCACATGGTGTTTAATTTACAATCAGGGAGTAGTTTAGGCAGTGAGAAAATCTGGCTCTTAAAGAGGATGACATTAAGGAATCAAGGGATGTTTTTCATAGAGTATTTTTGTCAGTTGATTTCCATTTTTTTCTTGAATATATGTTGTTTTTTAATCTCAGAAAGTTATTTCTGTGTGCTGGCAGGGTAAATCTATGTCGTTCTGCATTTAGAAGTAGTTCAGCAAATCTAATCAGAGAATTTTTCGGGGCCCAAATTATAACCAGGGTGGGGCATGAAGCCTTCTCTAGCTTGGCCATCCTCCTGGATCCCCAAAGGCCTGGAGATCCCTTTGGTGTCTACCTTCAAAAAGTTCCTTCAGCATCAGAAGGCTTTATACTTCCAGAGAACCTGGCTGTCAGATCCAGCCAGGCATTTTGATTTAACTGTTTCAGCTCTTGGAAGGCCAAGTAAAGGAGAATGCTCCTTTTCAAAGGACATCAAGGGGGAATGGGAGAGAGGCTGTGTCTAGAACCCCATGTTCCATCAACTGCCTTTTAGACAAACCAACCTTTGGTCAATATTCTCTCAATTATATTTGATAAGCCAACCTATTCTCCTTAATTAAAATGTTGGCAGGCAGTTTTCATGTGAATTTATGCCAAGGATTTGTTATAATCTCCTTGTTTTGTGATTTCTCATTTTTAATAGTGGAAGAATAATTTCATAAACCCTTCTGAAGGAGAGTCTCTGTAAATAACAGTTTTATCTCCTGCATAATCTTTTTGGATCTCTGCATATTTGTGTGGAATAAGAAAAATAACATTGCCCAAATATGCTGTGTTTTAATTTATTAATATAAACAATATAGTTATGAAAGGCATTTGCAGGAAATTGATATGAAATAGATGATACTATGGCTTATGCATTAGTTTGTAACATTAAAAAATCAACATAGAAATGAACATAGAAAATCAGCATTATTTATAGACTTACCAACTACCTACTACTGGAAAATCTGAGTCAGGAATATTATAAAATGTGGAGACCCATGTCCCACATTTACATTTAACCCTTGGCTGTCCAGTACCAAAGTGACATGACCTTGTTTCCCTGTTAATCCTACACATAAACTGATATTTAAAAAAACTTACCAGTGATGTAAAAACAAAACAAAACACCCAATACTGGTCACTGATGGAAAAAAAAAAAAACCCAAAAACAAACCAAACAGTGCCTATGACATAAAAGGAACTTGATACATTTGAGTTCCCACAGCCTACTCTACATCTCCCTTCTCATTTCTTATGCATTTCCCTTCTCTCTTCTCTTCTATCAGAGAGTAAGTTGGGAATAAAAAGGATGGAATTGGAATAAGCTTTTTAGAATGCTTAGCAGTGCATCATACAGGGAAATATTGGCAGATGAGTTTCAACATGGGTAAAATGAGTACAAGAATGATTAGTGCCTCTTCTCATTCCAAGACAGCTTTCTCTATTAGCATGAATACTGGAGATGCAGCTGCACGGGTGGCAGAGTGTGATATACCAGAGCTAGAAGATAGTCCAGGGAGAGCCAGCTCCTCACCACCCATCAGATGTTCTCAACCCAAGAAGGCCAGTCCCTCAACTCTGGGGATACGTCCGAATGACAACCACTTCCTCTTCCCATGACTCAGGCCCTCATTATCTGGGCTTCCAAGCTGTGATCATAATTGTTCAGTCTTTATTTACTCAGTTCATATGGAATGTCACTGGAACATCAAAGACTGACCTTCTTCGGTCATCCCTGGATTCTCAATTCCGAGATTTATTCACCAAACTAGGTTTCTTTTGGGACAAAAATACACAATTTTGCCTTTGTCTATATGCTCTAAGATAAATAACGTGCTCATTACTCATTATCATTTGATACTTCTAGACAAGAACTTCTGGCCCCCGTGTATTGAACCTTAGAAATAAAAGTGTGTTGATACCAGGAGTGATGTGTGTACTTGAATCTGGTAGAAGCACTTAAGAAATAGCTAACACCCTTAAGGGAAGAGAGAAGAGTAGAGGATGTCTTCCATTTGCCTCTTCTGAATTATAGGCATTACATCACAGTAGCAGGATACCCTTCAAATGTAGGGTCTACACTTACTCCATCTTCCTTTGTTCATTTTTACTCTCATATAATCTCAGTTAAATGGTACATACCAGAGAAGAGAGTCTGGCGCTTGCCGTGAAATCTTTCATAAGTTAACTAAAGAGTAGAGTGAATTTTTAGAGTATTTTCTCACTAACTGTATCTACCCTCATGTTAAACAGTGTCTGTTTCACTTGGTACTCTCTGGACCTGATGGTCTAGGCAGAGTTAATGCTCATTAGGAGGCTGGAGAGGTCCTGGATCTTCTTTGCTGGTCAGTATGATGTCACAGTTTCCCTCTTGCGATAGAATTTGGAAAGAGGTTGAGACCAGAGGTCGGGGAGAGGGACATGCAACAGGAAGCAGCCCTATTGTCCCCTCACTTGGTAACAGTCTCACAGTACAGCAACACATTCAGCTCCCAGGATAAAAGCAGGTGTTTTGCTTTAATTAAGACTAACAAAGACTTTTCTGTTCTCAATAGGCTTATATTTTTAGACACTAAGGTAAGGAGGAAGAGAACATTATCCCATTCTGTGCATAAAAATAAAGATTCAGCATGAACTGCATAATTAAGAACTGAAAGGGGGAAAATGCAATTCAATTAAAACTGACAGAATAATACACGGAATCAATGGCTTTATTTGGTGTTTAATGATGATACTGTTTTCATTTCATTATACATGAGTCATAACCAGCTTTGCCTTAGTTTAATTGTATTCCTTACAGAGTAAACTGAAGTATGCAATTTGCAATAGACTCATCAATTACAAAGAGGCTTATTTAAGATTATCATAAATTGATCCCCGAGACTGAAACCAAATTTTTTCCATTCCAGTATATCACTTTATTGGAATGGTGAAGAATTTTAGGCAGGAATGGAGAGAGCTGTTGGTAGGGGAGATGAGGAACAGTGTGCAAAGGATAAAGCCTGATTTCCATGAAAAAAATAATGATAGTAAGTATGTTTTCCAGTGGAGAAAATGATATGGCAATATATTTTTGATCCATTGAGCTGAACAAAACACGATGAGATTTTAGGCTGGAGAGGAAATGCTACATTGAGCTGCCTGTATAAAATGAATCATGGTATTGGCACAAAATCAAGTGTAACGGGGAGATAGCGTTTCTATATATGTGGCTTATAGCCATAGAGATTTGAAAATTGGGGCATGAGACCCAAGGAAAGCAGAAAAGAGAGATAAGTATTATACATTAGGCTACTTGAGTACATCATGGAATTAGTGGTAGAATATAGAACATTTTGCTGTTAGGCACATTAATCACAGAAAATGTCTCAGATGTTCCACTCAGTAGAGTTTCATACCACTGCCAGTGTTCTGTGAATACAGCTGGGGACTCAACATGAATTAGCAGTGCATACTGAATGATTCTAGGGTCAGAATCCAACAGGTGGGTCATAATGAAATGTGTCTATCTTATGTCTTTATTCCATTAGTTGTGTGGATAAAAGTCACATGCTTGACTAAATTTCAAGCATACTGTATAAACAGACAGATTAAGGGACTCTCCTTTATCCATAACAGCTCTGCTCTCAAGCACTGATAATGGATTGGGTCTGGGGAAATAGTAATTTTTCCCCTAGTCAGAGAGTCAAGGGGACTGTCCTGTTCTCCTTGGATGAGGAGTGCTCGTTCCCCAGGACGTACTTACATAGGCTGGATCTTGCCATGGTAAGCTTGGCCTTCTAACTCATTTCTGCTTTCTAATATGAGAATTCTCTTTCTGACTGGGGAGTGCTAGACCAACTTTCACGCTAATGATTCCTTTATCATGACCTGGAATGGATAGTGGGAAAGCAAAGGAAAGAAAAGTACATATGCAAGAGCCTTCAAGCCCAGAAAGCAAATAAAAGAGGAACACTTGCACATTCTGGATGTGGTAGGTAATCTTAAATTCATAGTAATGACTCCTCCTTAAGGATCATTTTTGTATCTTCTTATATACCTTTGCTTTTCCTTTCCTTTTTTTTTTTTTTTTTTGTTTTGCACACTGAAAAAAATGTCAACACGTGGATCAGTAGAAAGGTTTTCAGATACTTGCGTGGACTATTCTTTGAGTCAAATACTTGACTCAAATTTTGATTACATCACCAGGTATAGAGTTAAATATGCACCTATAGATATATTAACTTTATACATATGTAAATAGTCCTAAGGAGACCAGAATTAAATTGCTATTACTTTTCTTTTCAGGTTCTAGGATTATTGTCGGTAAAATGACACAGTTTTTGTAGGGTGATTAAACACAAGAGCTAGCATTTATCAGGCAGGTGAAACTGTGAGGCTGCAGGGAATAGGACATGTCCTAGCTATGATTTGTATGCTAACTGTAACAAGCAAACATTGACCCATTCAGACATTCTTACTCATTCTAGCTGAAGACAGCATTATTCAATTGCCAGACAACTACACAGGTTTAGAGATGTACTCAGTTGCTATGGAACAATAAACTTTGCTGCCCTTTTTAGTTTTCAAGCAAATGACCTCGATCTTGTTGCACTGTGGTTCAGCTAGCAGAGCAAGTGAATTACAGACAATATGTTTGGCCCTGTGGTATTCATTCATTCACTCTTTTTTTTCTTTTATTTCTACATTCAATAAACATGTTTTGAGCATCCCATATGACTTAGGCATTATACCAAGTGCTAGGTACTTGGTCTAATAAACACTTGATGGCACTTACTGTGTGCCAGGTATTGACTCATTTAATTATCATAACAACTTTACATTTTACAAAAGAGAAAACTGAGTCACAGAGAGGTTGAGTGACGTGTCCAAGGTCACACAGCTAAGAAGCACAGAGCTGAGATTAGGGCCGAGGCAGACTGGCTCCAAAGCCCATGCTCATGCTCCCCAAGTCTCTTCTCTCCTGGAACTTACAGTCCAGAGGGGACACAGAAAACAAACAGGTAAACAAAAGAGGAACAAAAATTAATGAGTTACAATAGGTCTATGGGGAACAAGTGGTAATGGAGAATAATGGGTAGCTGCTTAGGGTGATCAGGGGAGGTTTCACTGTATGGGGGACATTTAAACTGAGGCAAGAAGGGTGAGAAGGAGGCAGCCAAGTGGAGGGTTGAGAGGGTATCCAGGCCAAGGGAAGGTTGAGTGTTCAAGGAATTCAACAAGGGCCAGGGGCTAGAGCAGAGCAGCCAGCTGGGTGTTGTTGCCTGAGGGGGAGAGTGCACCAGAACAGGATTTGAGACAAAATGCCTGGAAGAAACTATATGAGACAGAGAAAACTATTTGCTTAGATGAGAAAAATATTTCTTGGAGAATGGGGGATGGGGAGGTAAATGGAGGGGAAGTAAGGAGGACAAAAATGTTGGTGGGTCCCAGAGAAAGTCTTAGGGGTTTGGCCAACCACCAAGAAACTCAAAGATGCTGAGATCGGGGTGATCTGTTCCTATGTCCTGGGTTGATGCCCATGGAAATAAGAGTTCCTTTCTCAACCAGAGGAATTGGCAGTATCATAGGGCCAGGCCTGTGGGGTCATGAATAGCATCACAGAGGCTCTGGTGTCCCAGCATGGCACCAAAGCTAAAACAACTCCCTAGTCCCCAGGAACACAGATAGTGGAGGGAACAGCCAGGGTTGAAGCAATCACGCAGACAACCATCAGGGATGTCTCGGGAGACTTTATGCAGGTGAATGGCAAGTGCCCTCAACAATGTCTTGCTACCATGAAAGCTCTCCCTTCTCCCCAGAAAGTTAGGCCGATCCCAGGAGAAGGGGGCTTGCTGAATGCCAGGGATGAACTCCCAGCTACCACTGTAGAATGGAGATTCAGAACAGAAGTGGAATAATGGAGAAATAAAGCTGATCTCTTGCACATCTGAGTTTGGGGAGTTAGGCTCTTACTTGCTTCGCATGGAGGCATCTTGCAGGTTTGGTAAAAATTCACCTGCAGCAAATATTCACATTGCAGGTTGATTACAAACCTTAGAGTTAACGCCAAGTCGCTTGGAGGCAACATGTGTAAACTGTGGGAAAACTGTCAAACAGAGAGGAGGTCGACTCTCAGACATCACTGCGGATTTTGGAAATAACCGTGGTCTGTGATGAGGTGGAGCTTGAAAGAGCGCAAGAGAATGTTTTAAACCCTCTGGGCAGATAAAAGGGAGTCTTCCGAAGAGAGAGAGAATGGGTAAAAGTACTCAGAGGTTTAAAATTTTTTTTTTAATTTTTAGTAAATTAAATTACTGGGTTTAAGAAGAATACCTAGAAAAGGTGAGTTCTGAAAATGATTTTTATGGCCTCTAACTTGGACTATGATTTTTCTAAATGAACTAATTGTTGTTCTTTTACCAGTACCAGCTAAAGTGAGAATACTGTTCTTTAGTCTAAGAAATGGCCATCAAGGTAAAAGTGAATGAAATACTGTCTCAGTGGTGTTTGCTCCTCATTTGTCAGTGATGTATGTACCTGTGTACACACACACACACACACACACACACACGCATGCACACATGCATGTATACATAAGCATGGGTAGAGATAATCTGCCTAGAGAGAGAGTTGGGAACCAGGTTTCACTGCAGGGCTGGTGCACAGTCTCAGAGGGGGATGGATGGTTTCTAAGACTATTGGGAAAGTACCTGGTCTTCTTCGGAAAAAAATTTCTTGCTTTGCTTTTATAAAAAGAAATGAACACTTTTTCTTAGAGTATCCCCATAACTATCCCCCTAACTAGATCCCACATCTAGCAGTAAAGACATAAATGGGTTTTTTGGGGGGAGTGGGAGTCTCAGGAAAGAACCTGGGAGTGGAGGTTAGGCTTGGAGGAGTCCCATTTGCCTCTTGAAACAGCCATCCATTATGGAGATTAATGACTATGACTAGGGTTGAACTGGGAACCAGCAGCCAGAAACAGCTGCTCATGCATCCAGTTGTGTGAGAGTCAACAGAGTCATGCCTGTCAGCATATTTAAAAGGAACAACCTTACTGTTGTGTGGATAACTAATGGAAGGGAGGGAAATATTTTAAATGCCAAACCCACTGTACCAGTTTAAATGGTTTTATAATTTTCTTTAGCAGTATTTACCTGGTTGAGTACCAGCATGGAGAGGAAGAATGTAGAGGCAAATGAACACGGGGGAGACTGATCAATACTGAGAATGGCATCTCTGGGTTGTCGTGGGGAGGTGGTAAATTTTTTTATAGTGAGAGCACTAGCACAAGTAAGCAGACAGATTGGAAGTTGTGATCAGAGAACGGGGTGTTTTTAACTTCAGAAGTTCGAGGTGGTACAGATTTTGGAGTTGGTGAGGGTGGAATGTGATCAGCGTCATCAGTTGCTCAGATAATGTGAAGGAGAAGATCAGTGGAAGTAAGGAGATAAGGAACTGAAAGCCAGAGTTGGGATGGGTCATTCACATGAATGTGGAAGGCGCCAAGAAAGAAGACAATCAGTAAGGTAGAGATAAAGAGGACAACTCAGGCCTAGAAACTGGTATAATAGCTCATATTTGTTCAGCACTTATCAGGTGCCATGCTCTATTCTAAGAGCTTTATATATTATCATTGCCCCATTTTATAGATGAGCAAAATCAGGCTCACAAAAGTTGACGGACTTGCCCAAGTGACATTGCTAGCAGGTGTCAGAACTGGTTCTCAGACGAGGGCAGTCTGGCTCCAGGACCTGTATTCTTTTTTTTTTTTTTTTTTAAAGATTTTATTTATTTAGTTGACAGAGATAGAGACAGCCAGCGAGAGAGGGAACACAAGCAGGGGGAGTGGGAGAGGAAGAAGCAGGCTCCTAGCAGAGAAGCCTGATGTGGGGCTCGATCCCATAACGCTGGGATCACGCCCTGAGCCGAAGGCAGACGCTTAAGGACTGCACCACCCAGGCACCCCCCAGGACCTGTATTCTTAACCACCTTGTATCAGTGATTGGTAAGGTAACATGGCAGGTAACAGGGAGCCAGTGGGTATAGTGTGAAACTTGAAGCAGGAGGATTTGCAAAGGCAAGAGGAAGTAGTTGTTTCAGGCAACGCAGACTCTTGGCTTGGAGTTACGAGAGGCACAAATGACAAACCAACCTCCACTTAAGAAAGTGGCAGTTTCCAGACAGCAGTTCCTCCTGGGGGAGCATGGGTTTCCATTAAGGCAAGGAAGTGGAAGGAACATTCTGCGGAAAGTAAAGCATATTGGAAGTCTCCCAGACACAGTGGGAGGGTGGATAGATAGGGTAAGGAGGGATGGTGGTCAGATATACAGACTGTGTGGAGGTGAGGATTTGGCGATACTGCTTGGGTTTCTAGCAGCAGCTGTGGCTGTTCACCTGTGGAGGCCCCGGGTTTGTTTTTGTAACTGCCGGTGAGACAGCTATTGGTAATGCAGTGGGTGTACTCTTTGCCAGGACTGACATAAAAAAGAACCACAAACTGGGTTGGCTTAAGCAACAGAAATTTATTGTCTTGTAGTTCTGGATGCTGGAAGTTCATGGTGTTGGCAAAGTTGGTTCTTTCTGGGGACTCTGAGGGAGAATCTGTTCCGTGCTCTCTCCTAACTTCTTGTAGTTTGCTAACAATCTTTGGTGTTTCTTGACTTATAAAAGCATCACTGAGATCTCTGCCTTCATCTTTGCATGCTGTGCTTTATGTTTGGTTCTGTGTCCAAATTTCCCCTTTTTATAAGGATACCAGTCATATTGGATTGGGGCCCACCCTATTCATTTTAACTAATTCAGTCTGCAACAACCCTAGTTCCAAATACGGTTATATTCTGAGGTACCGGGGTTAGGACTTCAACATACAAATTTTGGGGGCGACACAATTCAGCCCAAAACAGTGGGTGTCAGGGGCATGGCTCACTTCTGACCATTTCCATTCATTCAGTATCCATTCTGTGCACCTGAGCATTTGAGACACTTGACTAGGTATAGTAGGGAATGTACTGAAAGAATGAAACAAAAATCCCTGGCTTCAGGGACCTGGAGTTGGTGGTGGTAGAAGGAGCGGGTAGAGTATGAAATACTCAGATAACTAAAAAGTAGAATCTGGTAAATGCCATGCGTGAGATACAAGCAGACTGTTACATAAATTAAAAGATTATTTGAGAAGGGACATGAAGTCTTGCAGCTGATTTGGCTTATTTTTTATTATACAGGTAAGGAATCTCATTTCCAAAAATGTCAAATGACCTCCTGAAGGTCTACCTACCATAATTCCACTCTTTCAATTACACTGTGGATATAAACACACTTGCAGACCCATTTTCTAGTATGTCAAATGTCTTTGAAATGTATTACTTAAAAAATTATTTTTATATAACTAGCCAGGGAAAAGATTACATGAGCATGTAAACACAGTGGAATATAATGTTTGGAAGAAGTCATAGACATTTATATCCAGAGCAAAGTGACTGAGCTGTTGACTAAATATTGACTGTAAATCTTCAACCACCCACTATCCACAGGTGCCAATCTGCCTACAGTGACACAATTTATATCATATGTATTTGATGCCAAAATGCACAGTAAGTTTCTTGATTCCTTTAAAAATAAAATCATTAACCACCTTGAACCACTATGGTCTTCTGCTCCCTTAATAGCTTTCATCTTCTTGAGATTGCAATGACCTAACTGGGAGAAATGGGCTGGGCTCTATACTTAGGCCTAGATTCTTTATTGCACTGACAGATAAACATTGATTATTGCCAGTGCAATTCCAAAATTTAAGAATACGATGTTGAGCTGGGATCTATGGACTAGACCTTGATAATCATGGGAGCAAAATGTCTTTCCTGAGTTTCATAGGTGGTTAGGGGTGGATTTGGGCTATTGTGGCATATGGTGTGGAAAGCATAAGAAAAGAGAGGTGAAGAGGAAATTGGTTTTATCCTTTTGGGTTTATAGTGAAATTTCCCTGAGGAAGTGGAATTATCTTAGAAACTATCTTAGGGCAAGGGGGAGTGAGAAGTGGATATCGGAAATCATTGATTCAATGTATAGTTTCTGATTTATTGTATGCAAATGGAAAAAAGAATTGCCTTTGTTATTGACAACATTTAGGACATCAGGGTTCTGGGTTACAGATGGGCCTGTTTCTTGGCATCAGAATTCCTAAAGTCCTGTAAACTTGACCCAGACAGTGATCCTGCCACTAGAGATGAATTGGTCATCTTGTTTGTGGCAATGAGGAGCAATAATGAGAAAATGCATCGAGCCTCTGATTTGGGAAGGATAAACAGTAGGAAAAAAAACCCGTTAGTACTTTTTTAAAGAGACTATTTTTAGGGCAGTTTTAGGTTGATAGCAAAATTGAGTGCAAAGTAGAGAGGTCCCATATCACCCCTGCCCCCACACATGCACACCTTCCCCCCATTATCAGCATCGCCCACTGGAGTGGTACATTTGTTACAAGTGATGAACCTACACTGACACATCACTGTGATCCAAAGTCCATAGTTTACTTACTGTTCACTTTTGGTGGTGTATGGGCAAATGAATCATGACTTGTATCCACAATTGTAGTTTCATACAGAGTATTTTCACTGCTCTAAAAATCTCTGTGCTCTGCCTCTTCATTCATCCCTCCCCTCAACTCTTGACAGCCACTGATATTTTTACTGTCTCCATAGTTTTAGCCTTTTCCAGAATGTCTTTTGGTTGGAGTCATACAGCATGTAGCCTTTTCAGATTGGCTCCTTTCACTTAGTAACATGCATTTAAAGTCTCCTTCATATCTTTTCATGACTTGATAGCTCATTTCTTTTTAGCACTGGATAACATTCCATTGTCTGGAAGTACAACAGTTTATCTATTCACCTACTGAAGGACCACTGTGGTTGCTTCCAAGTTCTGACAATTATGAATAAAGCTGCTGTAAACGTTTGTGTGCAGACCTAACCTCTTTTGGGTAAATACCAAGGAGTGCAATTGCTAAATTGTATGATAGGAGTATACTTAGTTTTGTAAGAAACCACCAGACTGACCTTCAAAGTAGCTGTACCATTTTGCATTCTTGCCAGCAATGAATGAGTGTTCCTAGTGCTTCAGGTCCTCGTCAGCATTTGGTGTCAGTATTGTGGATTTGGGCCATTCTAATAGGTTTGTAGTGGTGGTATCTCATTGTTTTGATTTATATTTCCCTGATGACATATAATGTGGAACATCTTTTCATAAACTTATTTGCCATCTGTATATCTTCTTTGGTGAGGCATCTGTTTGCTACTTTCATGGTTCAAAATCTGTGATGGTTGTATACATTTTTAATCATAATAATCAAGAAGTGGCTTTAGCTCTTGGTTTGAGCTCTTTCTATTGATTTTCAAGTAACAGTACTGAATCTTCATTCTGTCCTCTCCTGTTGCCCTCCTTTCCTTCCTTCACTCATAAGATATTTTAGTGCCTGCTACATGGCAGTCTCTAAATTGTGTTTAATACATGTCAGTGATATATAATGATGAGGAAAGTGGACATGGTCTTTGTCCTTGGCCTTTGGAGGGAGATGGATAGTAATGATCTAATCTACAAATAAAAAATTGCAAACTGTGATGAGGTGAGCAAGAAAAAGGTAAGATTGCTGTGACGGTGATGGCATCCGTGCTGAGCACTGAAAAGGCAGGGCGTCAGCAGGCATAGTGTGGAGATGGAAGGTGTAGGGTGGGTGAGAAGGTTCCAGAACAAGTGCGAGGGACCAAGATTGGAGCAGGCCAGGGGTAACAGAAGAACTGAAAGAAGGCCACGGAGGCTGGAGCAAGCAGGAGAGGCAAGAGAGCTGGAGAAGTAGGCAGGAACCTTATGAGCCAGAGGTAGGACACTTTTTCAGTGAGCAGTAAGAGAAGCAGGTATTAGCACTGTAAAACTGTCCCATAGCTGCCTTTCAAAATGCTGCAGGATGCGGGCTGGGGCAGGAAAGAGAAGAGGAAGTTAGCTTGTGCCAGAGTAGCAATGGAGATGAAAGAAGAGGATTGATTCGAGAAATATTTAGGGGGTAGAATTGTTTTGTAATCTGCTTTTTCCACTTGACATATTGTGGATATCTTTCTACATTTCAAAAATGTAGGTTCACATAATTAGATTTCCGTAGTAGTTCTTTGTACAGATCAATAATGACATATTCAATAATCTCCTATTGATAGACTTTTTTTTCAATTATAAATGACTCTGCAAATAATACCCTTTATGTATTAATTGTCTGGTTATTCTCTTAATGGATATTTTACATTAGATGCCAAACTAACTCCCAGAAACTTAATTTCACTTTATTCTCTCATAATAAGTGTGTAAGAATTCTGTTTTCCATCCCCTTGCTAACCCAGTGTATTGTCAATATTTTTAATTTTAGCTGGCTAATAGTTAAAGGAAATTTAATATCTTAACTTGCATCCTTTTGATTACTGATGATACTGGCTATCTTTTCACGTGTTTACTGACCATTTATATTTATTTTTTTGTGAGTTATTTGTTTCCTTTGCCCATTTATCTATCAGGATGTTCTTTTTGTGGATTTAGCATCACTCTTCTGTAACGTTTTTCATATATATGATGCAAAAATGCTTACTGGGTTTTGTTTGCCTTTTAGTCTCCCTGACAGGGTTTCCTAGTTTTTTTTGTTTTGTTTTTACCATATATATTTTTTCACTTTTAAGTACTTGAGTCTGTCATCAGTCAGTGTTTTTCTTTATGGTGCTAGCTTTGTTGATATACTCAAAAGGCATTCCTCACTCCAAGGCTGTAAAATTATTTTCCAGTCCTTATTTTCTGTTACAAATTTGGTTGGAATTTGGTATGAGGAGTAAGGAAGGGTTACTTATTTATCAAGTAGCTAGGCAGTTGTCCCAAGACCTTTTTTAAACAACCACCATTTCCCTCCCTGATTTGAAGTGCCGTCTTTTTAATTTACAAAATCCTCAGGTATATTTGAGGTCAATTCTGAACTCTGTATTCTGTTTCTGCCCCCCTGTCCTGTGCCAGATTCATATTGTTTTAATTACTGTTATTTTGTAACACAATTTTTATATCTGGTAGTGCAGTTTTGCCTGCATTATTCTTCTTTGTCAAATATTCCTAGTTATTTAAAAATATTTATTCTTTTAAAATGGATTTTAGAATTATTTTGCCAAGTCACAAAAATATCCTATTATGAAAAAAAAATAAATTAAAAAAAATTCCTATTATGGTTTTGGTAGGGATTAAATTACATTTGTAGATTACTTTTACTCTAGCATTGTGGGTCATTACAAATTTTTTCAAATAGTGATTGGAGTGTTTTAATTTTGGAGCAAGTAAAACTAAGCATATAGTGTGACCCAGCCTTCAGAAATATATGAGAAATTGGCAAACTCTATGTTATATAATTCACTAAATTACTGTATGGTTCTGCATGATTCATTCATACAACAAATATTTACAGAATTTGGCATATGATAGCTACCGTTCCAGTGCTGGGGATAAAATAGCAGACAAGATCTCCTTTCTCACATTCTTGAGGAGAGCAGCAGTGGAACTTACCTTCTACCATAGATGTGGCTGGGGGAGAGAGGTGAACTTGGGAAGGCTGTGGTAGCTGCAGGCAGCTCTTTCTAAAGACAATTGCTTTGAAACTAAGAAAGGAAACTGAGTTGCAGTTGGTCATGAGGGCAAAGGTTTTTATTTTCTTTTTAATATGGGAGACACTAGAAGATATTTATCTGCGGCAGAATGATCTCTAGATAGGGAGAAAATAAATACGCTGTGGAGAAAGGCAGTGCCTGCGGGTTCTGATTCCTTGAAGGTGAGAGTACAGGAAATGTACTTCTCAAGTGGAGTGTTAGCTTTTGATGAAAGGAAAGACACTAATAAGAGGAAATTCAGGGAGGGTGGCCCCAAGACAAGTAGATTCGTGTTTATTTCATTACTGGAATTAGAGGTGCTTTTGGATAGGCAACAATTAAATTTATAATACTTTGTCATTCATCAGTTTCAGGCAAAATGGAATGTTTTATTCCAGTGTTAAGCTGGGGTGTCATAACTTCTTTGTTTGAAACGGAATTGCATTCAGTGTTTGTTAATAATAATAAATTTTTATTATATTATGTTAGTCACCATACAGTACATCCCTGGTTTTTGACGTAAAGTTCGATGATTCATTAGTTGTGTATAACACCCAGTGCACCATGCAATACGTGCCCTCCTTACTACCCATCACCAGGGAGGGGGGTGGGGGAATGGGATAGGCTGGTGATGGGTAGGCTGCATTCAGTGTTTAAACCAGTGCTTAGAACAATGTCTGGCGCATATCTGACATTTAATATTTATTTAATAAATATGCAGATTAGTGAATGAACTACAATTTTGTATTGCTGGAACAGAATTTTCATAGTGTACAGGTGATCCTATCTCCCATATACATTTGTACTTCTATGTCAGTACATCACGTTTATTTCACTCTTCCATGTGGATAGCAGAAAAGGCATTGAGCTTGGGGATGGACGGCTCAATTGTATTTTTTTATTTTCCCAGCCACTTTATAATTACTTAAAATTAGAGAGGGTTTTCTCTGGGTTTTACTTTTTTCATTGTAATATGAGACAATTGGAATAAATCTGCGGTTTTCAATCCTTTTAAGCCATTGGGCATTTCTTCAAAAGGAAGCTTTTCTGGAGCCCAAAATGTAAAGCAGATCATCTCAGACTCCTTACCCGAAAATGGAGATGTGAGAGAGTGGACCCCATCCATTCGCAGCAATGTCCTTTATCCTATTTCCACTCTTCCTGCATCCAGTAGGGGGCCCGAATGAAGCAAAATTTAGAAACCTAATAAGGTTATCACTAAGGTCTTTAAGAATTGCATAAGTGATGAGTGTACATTCTCGTGATTTTTAATAATCCTGTGAAGTAAGGAATACATAGTATTATTATATCTTTTATGGATTTGGGAACTGAGGTTCAGAGTTTACCATTTGCTCTAACCTCATGGCTGATAAATGAAGGAACTGGGACCAGAGCCCCAGTCCTCTCTTCCTTGTTCGGGCAGTCTTTCTGTCACTATCAAATGATTCCCCCCACTGGCTATATGTTGATTCAGTGGAGTCCCTGGTTAAACTATCTGAAAGGATTTCTGCTGGAAACTATTACTGCATATTTATATTACAGTTCACATCCTCGCATATGTCATAAAACCACTTAAATATGTTTTCCTAAATGTTGTTCTACACCTGAATTAGCTAAGTTACAGAACCTTTAATCAAGTAGCTAAGAAAGAATGAGCTGTGAGGAACCATTATAATTTCTCAACAGAAATCTCTAAAATGCAAATTAAATGGATTGACTGAACACTGAAATCTGTTTAATTTTGAAATCAGTATCATTTTTAAAATAATTTCCACATTGAGACAGATGAAGCACATAGTTTTATTTAATGTGAAACACATAAAAATAAGAAATCAATTTTAACCTGAATGCATATTGAAGACTTAAAAGTTAATCAAGATTAATTATTGAGTTGGAATAGGGTGACAGTTTGGGTGGCCACATCAAATAAGGACTATCACCTCGGATTAACTTCCCTAGAGTGTTCTGGACTTTCATGTCTGAGCTTTCTCATGCCGACCTTTCCCTTGGAATGCTCTTTCCAATCAGATAAAAATATTACTCATCCTTCAAGGCCCATTTCAGAAGCCACTTTTTCTCTGAAGCTCACTCAACATCATGGCTCCTCTTTTTTCTTGGACAGAATTAATCTTCTCCTTCCCTGGGGGCTCCCCAAAACTTTGCACTGTGTGGGTAGCACTCTTTATACTGTCATATAGCCAGCTGTAAAACTCTGTCCTCCTTGCCAAGTGTTAATTTCTGCAAGAGCAGAGAACATTAAGCACCTTAAAGTTGTTACCCCCCCCCCCCACTATAGAGGTACTATATACTCAAGGAGAGAAAATTTGGAAAAATTTAAAAAATTAAAATGAAAAAGAATAATTTATTTAATCCATTGTCCTAATATAACCAATGTCTCGAATCTGAAATAATTTTTTCTAATGTTTTCCTTACCATGGACAAATAGAGGTTGACTTAGGTGGGTAGGCATTGTTGATGCTAGAAGGTAGTAGAAGATTATAAAGCTATCTTGTCTGTCTCAATGTCCAATGTAGTCACCTGGCAGACATATATTTATGTCTGTTCTATGTCTATATACATTATTCTATGTATATTTAGAATAGAGAGGGGCATTTGTTCAGAGGATGGACAAGCTTGTCTAGAAAGCACTTGAGGGATGCCTGGTTAGCTCAGTCGGTTAAGCGTCTGCTTTCAGCTCAGGTCATGATCCCAGGGTGCTGGGATCGAGTCCCGCATTGGGCTTCTTGGTCACTGGGGAGCCTGCTTCTCCCTCTGCCGCTCATCCTGCTTGTGCTCACTCACTCTCTCTCTCTCTGACAAATAAATAAAATCTTAAAAAAAAAAAAAAAGCACTCTAGAAAGTACTGTGTGAAGGCCCTTGACTCTGGAAATCTCAAGAAATTTAGCAGAGTTTCATGAGTTCCAACCTTTTTGCCAAATGAGAACTGCTCTTCCTTGAACTGAGCAAATGGATACGTATCCCAAAGGTGGAATGCACGCTCCTATAGGTTCTTACAGTTCATGGTCTAAGGATGGCTGGGGATAAGAACCATGACTCAGGGGGCGCCTGGGTGGTGCAGTCCTTAAGCGTCTGCCTTCGGCTCAGGGCGTGATCCTGGTGCTCTGGGATGGAGCCCCACGTCAGGCTCCTCCGCTGGGAGCCTGCTTCTTCCTCTCCCACTCCCCCTGCTTGTGTTCCCTCTCTCGCTGGCGTCTCTCTTTGTCAAAATAAATAAATAAAATCTTAAAAAAAAAAAGAAAAAAAGAACCGTGACTCAGTGGCAGTTTTATCATTACACTTGTGGACGGGTTGCTTACTCTTTGAGCACAGACTCTGGCGGTTGTTTACCTGCTCTATCCTCTACTTCTTTTGGCAGAATCTTATGGTCTACTGAGGTTAAGAAAGCCAGGCTCTGGAATAGCAAGGGAGCTATGTGCTTGCCGTAGGGACCACCGTGATGGTCAGCTGGCGTTCGTGTACTCTAATGAACATCAGCAACATGATGGGGGCTGTCTCATTTGTGAAAGCTGAGTGCAGGTATGGATGAAGATAGATCAGTACTCCTGGAGCTCCTTGCTGACAAAATGAGATAGTCCACACTTTCTACCTATAGGATACCATTAGTTGAGACCCTCTTGTTTTTTATAACATTTTTAAAGAATATAACGTTTATCCAAGTTCCTTGTAGAGATTTTGTAAAATGAAGAAATGTAACAAGATGTAAATCAAAATCAACCATACATCTACCACACATAAATAACTACTGCCAACACTGTCATGTATTTACTTCCAATTTTTTTCTGCTAATACATAGGTACACAGTTAGGATAGTATTATATATAAATATGCTGTCCCGTTTTTCATTTAACTTTAGCTGGCTATGTTTTGATACAGGTTATTTTTAAGTTGGGTGAATATTCAAACAACATTTAGAAGTTGGCTTAATATTTTGTCATCAGGATGAACTAAAATTAACTTAACCATTCCTCTATTGTGCCATAGTCCGGCTGGTTCCAGTTTTTTTCATGTTAGATAGAACATTTCAAAGAATGTCTTTTTATATAAGTTGTATAAATTTCTAACTATTTCCTTAGTGTAAATATGTAATGTAGGGGTTATTGGAACAAAAGGTATGAATTGTCTAAGAGTCTTTTGTTTACTGATAAATTTCTGGCTGGAGAAGTTATAGACATTTGCCCTTCTACCAGTGACTGTTCTCGTAGGTCCTTAAAAAAGCTGAGTGTTACATATGAAATGTTTGCTCTTTTTGATAAACATAAAGGGTATCTCACCTTTTAAAAATTATACTCTTTAGATTATTTTTTCATGTATCTATCTACTTTTGTCTTCTATATAGATTGTTAACATCATTTATGTGGGGTCTTAATGTTTTTGGTTGTTGATTTCTTGTTTGTCATAAATATGGTATTGGTTGTTGGTTTAAGGTAGATGTAGTTTATCACATTAAGGTTTTTTTTTTTTTTTAGTAAAAAAAACAAGACTATATATAAGTAGTATATTATGATTGGTTAAAGCGTAGGTTTGGAAATAAGGTGTTAGACAAATTGTTCCACATCTCTAAGCCTTAATTTTTACATGGAGTTCTGTGATGCCATCTTCTGAATATGGTGATGAGATGGTGAAAGGAGGTAATGTATCTAAACTATAATATAAGGTCTGGCACATAGGAGGTATTTGATCAATATTAGTTATTATTTTTACTTATATTAGGGAAATGTGGGAATTTTGTGAAAAATTTTTTTAAAAAGATTCATTTATTTGAGAGAGAGAGAGTGAGTGAGCGAGCATGGGGGAGGAGTAGAGGGAGAGGGAGAGAAAGAAACCTAACTAGACTCCATGCTAAGCATGGAGCCCAACGCAGGGCTCAGTCTCACAACGCATGAGATTATGACCTGAGCCAAAGCCAAGAGTCAGACGCTCAACTGACTGTGCCACCCAGGCGCCCCTGAAACTTCTTTTTTCTGTCTGCTGAGCAAATCCTATCAGATTTATCTCTTGTCTACTAATAGATTCTTACATTGATGCAGTAAAGTACTTGGCTGCAGTGGGATGTTATTTTTATTATGTTCTCAAGTTTTATTTGTTTAGAATTATTTTTTAAGAGTAAAAATTGATGTGGGGCTTTTATAATCCTTTAGCTGGAAGTTACCGACTTAAACAATTGATTATTTGGAGTTAATCCCTAAATGCTAAGAGAATCCTGAAGATTCTATAAGAAAATAAAATCAATCTTATAGATTTATGTGTCAGATGTTTATTTAGTACTCACAACTGCAGTTGAGAAATATTGTCAGGCAGTCTTCTTGGCCACAATGGCCTAGCCACACTTTTGTTTAGATTTTCTATTAGTGGGAGTAATTAAATGAGAAACAGTGGCACACTGTGAGGGGCGCACAGACCATGTTTTCATGGCAAAGGGCTGGCATTTCTCTCCACCTTCAGAAGATTTGTTCCAAAGATTGAAATACTGTAGACTATATATGAACTTATTGTCAAAATTAGACTGCATTAGGACTTCTGTTTCTTTCTCCTGATGAGATACAATGAACAGGTTCTGAATGATGATGACAAATGTCTTTAATTTGCTTTTGGACTGAAAATTGAGTGCAGCATTTTCTGAGTGATTTACTATTTAAAAAAAATCTCTGAAGTGAAAATACCTACTAGCCTGACACAACATACTGACAAAAATCTGGTAGGGGATTTTCACCCATTCTTTATAAAAATGCAGGAACCGCTGCTCCCAGCTTCTCTCAATTAAGGGAATAGGAATAAGTAAATTTCTTTTGTGGTTTCTTTTCAGAAAAGAGAAGACATGCCTCTGTGACAGATTTGTGTGCGAGGTAGGAAAGCCTTGTTCCGAGATCTGGCAATCTCACAAGCCACAGGGCTGGGATCTTTATATCACACAGAAACTTTTGGGTGGAGTCCAGCGCTTTCCCACTGGGGAACATCTCCTGAGGCCGGGCCCTCGCATGGCCATGCTCGGGAACTCCTTTCAAAAGAGGCTTTCTCCCTGTCTCTCTTTTTAGTTCCACAGGCGTGGGGGAAAGAAAAGACTTCTTTTAACGTACTGAAAATAACATCCACTTAAAAATTCTGCATCTCAATGTAGTATCTCATTTTTCTGATAGTCTTGGTGGACTACCAGACACGTAAATATTTCAGATACCTAAAATTTCCTACCATAAACACCAGACTGTTTTTAGAATGTGACATTTTTGATTGCAATTAATTATCAATGGTATTGCCACTTCTCTTTAAAAGCAGAGGGTACAGGGCATAATATGTGATGATTCAGTCTTTCCGATAAGCACTATTGATGATACCGTGCTGTAACAATAAAAGCGAGTCACTCACTATGGTCAGGCACTGTTCAAGGTCCCCTACAGCTTCAAGTGATTTACTTCCACATTTATTTCCATACAACCCTATGACATAGGGACGGTGATTGTCTTCATTTCACCGAGAGGAAACTGAGGCACAGGGAGGTTGAGAAACTTGTCCGAGACTGTAAAGTAGTTAGCAAAAGAGCTGGGGTTCACATCCCTGCAGCAGGGTTCCGAAGCTGTGTCCTCAACCACCACATGACTCTCTTCTCTGCGCCTCTCGGGGTGGGTCCCTTTGGGCTGGTGAAGGCTCTTTGCCCTACTCTTGTGCATTTTGAGAAGGTGTCTTCTTAAGCTTCCCTCCTGTCATCTACTGTTTCTCTCCGTCTTCACCCTTTCTGCCTTTCAATTTGCTGCTATTCTTTGGATTTGGACTTGGGAAATCAGCCTAAGAAAGCTTATTAGAATTGCATATTGTCACCACTTGCTGCTCTCTTAGGAGAAAATTGTATGAGCAATAGTACATGAATCTGTGGATTTTGTTTTTTAATCTCTGCAAGTCTTGGTTCTGGATAAGGAAGAAAATCCAGTATTTTGTAAGTGCCTAGTAATAAGGACAACACTAATAGTTATTTGTTGAGTATCTTCTGTCATTCTGCACTAGGTACTTAACCTCTGTTTCCTTATTTCAAACCCTTGTCAGCTCCTAAAGTGGGGATCATGCTCCCCATATTCATAGAAGGAAGGAGGTCTCTGAGAGTTTAAGAGACTTACCCAGTTTTCACCCAGCTAATAAGCTAAAACTCAGGTGCAGGACTTGCTGACTCCAAAGCCCTTGTTTTCTCATTCTACCCTTTTGCCCTAAGTATTACTCTGTTTTCTTTAGCAAACATTATTTCGATTTAAATGACCTTGCTTCTTAGCTTAATTACCATGGTGCATTTAGACACATGCTTTGAAGTGTGGACTTAGGAACAAAGTGGTCTGAGGCTTTATATTAGAAACAGTATAAGAAATTTTTGAAGGGTTGTTTTAAACATTATTCAATCATGTTTGAGATCCCAATAGATATGAAACGATGGAGTTCAATGTGTCTACATTTTGGAAGTCCAGCTAGGCATTGATGCTGTGGGGCATGGGACATGGATTAGGGTGGGGAAATGGGAACAACCAGCAAGAGACGAACCAAGAGACATTTTGGATTTGGAATGAACAGAAGGTTTGGCTTTATTGGGAGGTGGTGATGAAGGAAGGGTCAGGAATGATTTTCAGGTTTCTAGTTTATTTGAATTGGTGAAAGAGATCTTATGCCCTGAGATGTGGAATGTAATAGATGGATGACTTTTGAGCGGGAATGTGAGTGTTATTTTAAGCACTTAAGTGTGATGAACTTGTGGGACACCCCAGGAAGAAGTGCTCAGCTGAAATCTGACAAAGAGGGTCTGTTTTCTGATTGTCTTCATAATTAACAGGGATTCTTCAGGTTCCTGATGAGAAACTTGGTATTTTTGATGAAGGTGGATTGTCATATGTGTCAAACACTTTTGGATTGCTTCTGCAGCATTCATTCTCCCTTTTGCCTTTCTTGAAATCACTCAGATCTGTCTCGAGAATTCCTCTTTTTCAGTCTCAGCCAAACTCTTCAAATGGGACTAACCTACCCATTAGGTAGGCCTTCAGAACTTAAGCTCACCACCACATCTATCTCCTGACTCCTCAGGATTGGTTTTATCAATTGAGATACTTTACTCAGGATATCTGAGTAAAAGTGTAGTAAGAACCAGGAGGTTATCCCCCCAACAAGATTTCTGGAAGAAGGGGCTCCAAGGTTTTTTCCATGGCTCAACAAAGTCAGTCTCTGGATCAGCCTAAGATTCTCATGGTCACAAGATAGCTGCCATAGTTTAAAATATCTCTTCCTTTTATAACAATATCCAAAGAAGGGTAGCTGGAGTAGATGTCTACTTACATTTCTCTCTATTATTAAAGAGGAAAATCTTTTCCAGAGGAATCAAGTAGACTTCTCTAACGGTTCTGTTGACCAGAATTGCCCAGGCCCTAAACCAGTCACTGGAAAAAGAAATGTTATTATTATGATTGGCTTAGTCCAATTATGGTTTATCCCTCAAGATGAGGGAGTGGCCCACTTCCCTGAGCCCAGTGCTGCTCTATACTTGAACAAAATCAAGGTTCTGGTATCAAGGAGGAAGGGGATAACAGCTCTTGAATAGGCAACATATAGTCTGTTGCACTGGGCCTATGATTCAGTAGATACAAGTAGATCTTTGCAAGGGCATCCTTCTGGCAAGAACTTCCTTGCTCTTCCAAGAGATCCATAAGCACCCTTTTTCTATGGATCATGTGATAATGTGGCTCTGATATCTAAAACTGCTGCAGCCACTATCGTTGCTCTGAAGGGAGTGCAGCTGAGGACAAAGACATACACAGAATAGGGCATAGCTGTGAGAATCACAGCGGAACATAGTAGGAGCCTTGAGTATATGGTGGACTTCTGGATTAAACTGTAACTGAAGCTAGTTATACCTCAAGGTGTCCAGTTAGAGAAGAAAAGCCATTCCCTATTTTTGCTTAAGCCGTATTAAGCTTGAGTTTCTGGTACATGCAGTATGAACAATTTTTATAGTAAAAGGGTTGGGAATTTGAGCAGTAAGGCCTCCTATTTCTTTCTCTCCTAATGAGGAGTCCTGACCTCATTTTCAGTTAAATAGTATTGAACATGATTGGTGAAATTCTAATATGCTTTTTATCTTTATAGCAAGGAACTTTTATTTACTCCAGACAACTAGAGGGATACCTCTCTATTTGAAGAAGGCAATGAGGACAAGATAGCTATATTGCCCTAGAGATACATAACTTCAAAGTTCTGTGAGAAATATAAATAAATAGACCCCCTCCAAAATCTTCTGTATTTATTTTTCATTTTCCCTGCCCAAATGATTCTTCCAGATAGTACTCAAAGTAAGCTGCCCTATCAGAGGTTAAATGAGGCATTCATAACACATACCTTTAAATCCATGATCTGCTCCTATGAGGCTTAAAAAGTGGTGCCTTACTTATGAACACAAATGTCAGAGAGTCTTATAACCTCTTATTTCAGCTCTCAGCATCTTTGTCCTCTTTGAATAGCTAGCAACTTGGTCATATTTTATTGTTTGTCTGTCTCTTAAGAGTGATTTAGTTTAAAATAAGCAACTAGGTAAGCAAAAAATGCTTTAAGCCTGCTTCTTCAAAATGAGCAATGCCCCTGTTCTCAGGGGCTGTCAGATTTATGTCCTTAGATGAACAATAATTACATTAATAACTTTAAGGGCTAATTAGCATTTTATAGTAAACACATTGTTCATCACACTAAGGGGAGGGACGGCTGTATCCTTTCTGTAGAATAATTGCTTTTCAAAATCAGAGTCCATTTATCTTACTACAGCAATACGCGCCACCAACTAACCAAGAAGTACCTCTGTGCCGATTCTTCCCTAGCCCTAGTCTGGCTCATTCTTACAACGACAATTGCAGAAATTCAAACAGGAAAATAGGAATTAACTTCCGTTTCTACTGTGTGAACCAAAAAAAGCAACCGGTACCCTGTCGTCATTTCTTCACATCACTTTTTCCAATGTTTTTCTCCCTTCGTTTTGCTATAGTATTTATAGGACACGTTCAGTCGTTCCGTCTGAGGCCGCATTCCCCCTCTTCCATCCCTGGGCTCCGAGCGCTGCAGACAAGTGCCATGGTACTTCTTTATGGCAGCAAGTCCTGCGAGCACACTTTGATTTCACTTTAGATTTTGCAAGCTAAAAGCTAACTGTGGATAAATTTAAGAAGACTTTTCATCGGAATATTGCTGCTCCTCCCCAGAAGCCCTCTTTTGGAGGTTTTCTCTCCCTGCAGCCACTTTCAGTATTTCCCTTAACTCATGGTTGCAGCAACTCCAGATTGACAGTCTTGTCAGAACGAATGATCTAAAATAAACATCCTCTTGTCTGCCTGCATTACTAATCCTGACAACGATGCTTTGCCCATATCAGCCATGAGCCGAAAGTCCTTAGACATCCACTGCTCATCACGTTGGTCCAGCAGCAGATGGAGGGCTGATAGAAGGCCTGTGAAGGGCTCATGACATTACAGTCCAAATGAAATCCTCAAAGGACACCCACCTTCTTTCTCCCTCCTGGCAGCCTTCTTGGTGGTAAGGGCTACCTCCTTTAAACAAAACCCTTGGAATCCGTCAACAAATCACATTAGAACAACCCCAACAATGACCATTTTATGTACAAAGACACTACACGAGGGAGAAAATGTAAATCTCAAGTCCACAGTTTTACAGTCAAGGCTCCCCTCTGATGTTTTCTTTGCTACTCAGAGTGCCCTAAAACTTTGATATCTTTGGGATTCGTACTGGGCACTATCTAAGGGTGCCGACAACTATCAGTTAATAATAGACATTCTGTCTCTTTGGTCCTCAAGAATATTTTGTAGGTTTTTCTTCCCTCTTATTAAGCTTTATACTGTGAGCCTGAAGCATAGAAAGAGAACAGTTGCTAAGTTTGTGTATTCTAGATCTATCTCAAAACCAGGGAAACCAGTGCAATGCTATGAAGGGATTTTTCTCTTAATGTTTTAAGGTTTTGTGTCTTCTATAAAGCCATTTAAATTTGACACTACAGTTTTCCAAAGAGCCTTAACAAAAATTTTCAGGGAGCATAGTGATGCTACAAAGCTGCTGAAATTATATGTGCCTAGCACAAATTAAGTAGAAATTGCTTGATTATTAGGCTTATCTGATCAATTAAAATAGCCAATTGGAATAAGAGAAATTCACTTTTGTGCTGTAATTGAACTGATTGTCTGTGTCACACTGAGTCATTATCATTTTTATACATCAAGTGATACAGACAGCCTAAAAGCTTGCAAATTAGGTTTTTTATAAAGGAAAAAACCTAATTGTGGGTGTTATTCTTAAATTTTCATTTTATATCATATTTATCTAGGCATCTCAGAAAGTCTTTAATACTATGGGAAAACTACTGAGGGGGAGGAAAAAAAAGTCCACCTTCCAAATTTATCACAAGATCTTAAATTGCTGCATGTTCTCTCTTAGACTGACTATTTGCAGTATATATTCTATTCCTGGTAAGTAGCCCTGAATGTCTCATATTAATTCTGCCTGGAGTGTGGTTGTTTCCTTAAAATACATCCCAAGTCACACCTAAGCTCAAGTGCCAAATGCCAGGCCTTTGGAAATTAAAACAACAACACAGAACTGTTTTCCTCATTATCCACCTGGTTATTTTGGTCATACTTGATCTAATTCAGAGCTTTTACTAAAGAGAATAAAGACAGTCATCAGCCTTGATGGTTAACCCTATGTGTTAACTTGACTGGCTACAAGGTGTCCAGATATTTGGTTAAATGGTGTTCTGGGTGTGTTTGTGAAGGTGTTTCTGGATGAGATTAACATTTCAATCAGTAGACTGAGTAAAACAAATTACTCCTCCCAATGTGGGTTGGTGTCCAATCCAGGGAGGGCCTGAACAGAACAAGAGGCTGAGTAAGGAAGAGTTCACTCTCTGCCTGACTGCCTCAGAGCTGGGACATTGCTTTTTTCCTGCTTTCCGGAACGTGGACTAGAATTTATACCTTTAGTTTTCCTGGGTCTCCAGTTTGCCAAGTGCAGACCTTGGAACTTATACAGCCGCCATAATCACCCAAGCCAGTTTCTTATAATATATATATACACATACCTTGTTGGTTCATTTTCTCTAGAGAAGTGTGTCTACTGTATCAGCTAACCAAAGTCAACATAATTTTGAAAATGAAACTATTTCATTATCCTATTGTGTTAAGATTTAATTTTTAATACTCATAGAAGTATTTAATTCGATCTTGGTAGAATGAACCAATAGTGAGCAAACTGCTGTTTAACATTTAGGTGTTTTCTGATGTAATAAAGCCTTATTGGCCCTTGGGGATCTGCAAGGAAGGCAGGGACATCAAATATATGCAGGTTTCTGAGGTGAAGAGTAACATAGATCCAATATATAATTTCATCCCCCAAGTTTAGACCCATAGTCTAAAACCAGATAAATGGCAATACTGGGGAATCTGAAGTAAAAGGCTCAGATAAGCACCTGCTGATTATTTCTCAATGTTGTTCTTCCCTAGTTTTGTTGTAGTAGCGTTTATCTGGGTACATAATTGCCTTGTTAGAGACTGCATTTCCCAGACTCCCTTGCAGGTGGATGTGGCCATGAGACTCCCTTCTCTCCAGTGAAATGAAAATTGGTGTGCCAAGTGAAACTTCTGCAAGTGATTGTCTAGAAGGAAATTACTTGTTCCAGACTTCCTTTTTTCCACTTTTCCCTGTGAGAGCCGTAGACTGGAAAAGGGATGTGGGGGTGAACTCAACTTTGACTATTTCAATTCTAAGGGTTCCAAGTTGGAAGGAATGCCTGTCTGTGAATGGCCTCATGAAGCAGTGCTGCCTCATGTTCTATATAGAAGAGAAATAAACTTCTAGTCTGTATTTTTGTTATATCAGCTTAGTCTTTACTCAGCCTTGCTAATACAGCTTACTGTCCTTCTTAATGAAACCTTAGCAGAATCTCTAGATTTACCTGATACTTCTCCTCCATAAATAATGTAACTTCGTGTCTGCATTCACACCTGTTCCTCACCATTGTCACCCTGATTGCTGATCTTTTGGGGGCTGTTAATACCCTGAAATGGCTCATATGTTATACAAAAAACCTTGTAAGTAAAAGCTACACCCAAAGAGACATATATATATATATATATATCTCTTTATATATATATATAAAATTTATTTTACTCATAAAGAAACTGTCCGCAAAGTGTGAAGTTGAAGAGTTAAGGTTTTTAGCATATTTATTTTCTCATTTTCCTCTGTTGCTGTCTTTTTGTCTCTTACATGCGCGCACACACACACTGTAGGTATTTTTAATAATAATGAATTAGAACAGCTAATCACAAATTCAATAAGAGGCAATGCCTTTTTTTAAAGGAAAGGTCAGATTGCAAAACTAGTTTTCAAGAGAATCAACACCCAAGAAGCTATGCATTTATGTTTCATATTAATGCTAGAACTCTCTCTCTTAGATAATGCCAAAAATACTACTGGTAGTTTGAAAGAAAGTGACTTTCTTTTTTTTTTTTTTAAAGATTTTATTTATTCATTTGACAGAGATAGAGACAGCCAGCGAGAGAGGGAACACAAGCAGGGGAGTGGGAGAGGAAGAAGCAGGCTCATAGCGGAGGAGCCTGATGTGGGGTTCGATCTCATAATGCCGGGATCACGCCCTGAGCCGAAGGCAGATGCTTAACCGCTGCGCCACCCAGGCGCCCCAAGAAAGTGACTTTCTGATGGAAAAATAATAGATGGATGAGGATATTTTATATCCAAATGTAAACCAAAGGCCATACAAATGTATATGTGAAAATTCAGCGTAGCTATGCAGCCTTGATTCTTTTTCTTTAGAAAGGAATTGGTTGGTTTTTGTAAAAATGCTGCCTATAGAGAGTTGAGTACTGTTGCCTTGTATCTTTTATACATTTGATAGGAAAATCCGGCTAAGGAACCAACTGCTATGTGTAGATCTATGCATTCCTTTGACCTGTGAACAGGATCTGCTGGAATTGACTTGGAGGTGAGCTGATTTCACACCTCATGATTGGCCCACACAGACTCATGGTGGCCCAACTCTATTTTAGGGATGGAGAGCACATGTCATTGTGCTATTATTAAGCTTCTTTTAAAAATATTTGCAAGCCAGAACTGTATTCAAAAACTTCATTATATTAAAAATATATCCTATTAATGGGGTAACAGTTGGTATCAGGTCAAAATATGTTAATGTGCATTCTGTGATCAAATGAATCATATTTTCATCAGATACTTTTCTTAAGTCAATAGGTAACTCTTCCCTATTTTCTCTGGATCTGATTTAAGGCTAGACTGCTTCCCCATTAAAAAAAGAGAGGTTACAGAGTTACGGAAAGTATTTATTGGTTTATGACCAGTTTATATATTACTTGATTTATATATATATGTTTATAAATATTTGTTAATAAATTATGCAGTATATATCCTACACTAATGGATTTAGTCATTCTCAACTAATCTAATGTTTTCGTTGTCTTTGTAAAGGTTTACATTAAGATAGCCTCTTTATTATTGGTGAAGACACCAAAAATTGAGTGGACAAAACTGATAAATAGTAAAATAAGATGGATTATTTTATTAATAATAACAACAATAAGACCAGAGTGGATAGACCAGGAAAGGAACACCTTCTACAAAATGCATAAGGCGCATGTCTTTCTCTTGTGTTTGCTTGGTGTAGAGAGGTCCCTACTGACCTGCATCTGAAACTGGGAGGGCATAGTTAAACCTTCAGTAGATAACTGGAAGCCCAAATCTTCAAGTCCAGGAGAATCTAAAAACTCTGAAAGTATTTAGAAATAGTTTAAGCAGAAAATTTTTCATGAGTTTAAAAAAGGGTGGGTAGATAATTTTATGTAAAATGCTAATTGATCTCTTAGTGCTTTGAAAAACAAATGCAAGCACAACATAAAAATATTCCTCTCCAAAGAGGTGTTCAAGTTTTTGAAATTCTAATATACACCAGTGTGCTTCTATATGCCTTTTTGAAAAGAGTAATATTTTTAATTTTTTTTTTAAAGATTTTATTTATTTGACAGAGATAGAGACAGCCAGCAAGAGAGGGAACACAAGCAGGGGGAGTGGGAGAGGAAGAAGCAGGCTCATAGCGGAAGAGCCTGATGTGGGGCTCGATCCCACAACACCAGGATCACGCCCTGAGCCAAAGGCAGATGCTTAACCGCTGTGCCACCCAGGCGCCCCGAAAAGAGTAATATTTTTGGTTATAGTTTTTTGTTCCAACTAAAACCTAAAGTTTTATGGTTTTGTTTTTTAGATTGAAAAATTACCTTTTAAGGAGTTGTGGAAATTTCCCCCCATTTGGAACAGACCATCCTCTTATTCTTGGAGGAATATATAATATACAGTTGTGGAATATTCCACTATGGTGAATATTATTAGTTATGCAGATATAAAGCAAACACCAACCCTTTACTCTCAGATGTGTTGAGAGTGAGGCAATTCAATAAAAAAGCTTTACACTGAAGTGTTAAGAGTTGTGTTAAATAGTGGCGATTTGCTGTATTATTTATGCTTTTATGGAGTATAGTTAGAACACCTCTTCCTAACACACACATGCTAAATTTAAATTCAGATGCTCTATACTTGAAAATTATGATTTGATCTAGATAGGATTTCAAGTTAAGACAGGACTCAGAGGGAAAGACACATCTGATTTTCTTGTCATTTCATCTCAGAGAAAAGATTATAGCAGATAGCGGAAAACAATTCAGAATTTTTAGGAAAACTATACTGGCAGACTTGGACTTTTATTGTCTGGGCCTTGGTGCCAAGTCAGTCCCTAGTCTTTGATGACATGGTTTCCCTTGAGAATAAGGGCTCTCTGGGGGAAAGGTTAATGTCCTCAGACATGGGTAAGACAGAAAGTGGGCCTTGTATTGGGAAGGGCAACTTCCTCTACATCTGATGAATGCTCAGTTGGTCCCAGATACTAAGGTGAGGAAGTGGGTGGTGACTTCTTAGAAATGGGTGGTTCTGGTCCTAGCAGGTTTGGGGCCTTAGGCTTTAAAAGCAGCCACTCTAGTAGCAGTTGTCATTTATGTTTTGTGTTAAACTTTCTTCCCTCATCCCTAAGCCTTTATTAAAGGCTTGGTTTCATAAGTAATGCAGGGAATCAGGGTCTGTCCCACGCTTTGGAAAGAGCAGCCAAGAGAAGAGCAGTTAACAGCTCATGGTGGTAGCAGTTGCCGTGGATGGCTCATCTGGTCGACAGGATGGCCCTCCTTGTGGTGGAACAGAAGTCCCCATGGAATGTACTCTGAAATTAAGGCAGCAGCCTGAGAAATGGTAGGAGAATCTGATGGGGGCAGATTTCTGGCAGTTGAGTAAAGGAATCTCATGCAGTAGTAATTGGATCTAAAATAAATATGATCTGCTAGGGTCAGGGATATGTGGGTTTTACGTACAATAAAAGTGATTCCTATTAGAGGGAATTAAAATAACAAAACAAAAATACCCCCAAAACCCCCAGAGCAGGGAGTTTGGACACATTGAGTTGGACACATTGGGTTGGGGCAGGGCAAAAGAAAAAGCAAAGTAAAATCCTGCCTTTGAATGACATTGCATCAGTGAAGAGGGATGCCTTGATGACGTAGATTTGCTGGTGGGATCATCACAGGCAGGGCTGAGAATGTGTAGTTTGATGTATTGGGTGTAAACCAAGGGTTGGCCCCCTTTTTCTTTAAAAGGTCAGGTATTAAGGACTTCAGGCTATGTGGGCCGGCCTGTGAACCATGGCTACTCAGCTCTGCAGTCGTGGCACAGAAGTAGCCATAGACAAGCCATCAGTGATTGAGTGTAGCCGTGCGCCTATCAAACTCTATTTATGGACACTGAAATTCGAATTTCATATAATTTTTAATGTCGCAGATGTAGTCCTTTGATTTTTTCCCAACCCTTTAAAAATGTAAAAATAATTCTTAAGCTGCAGGCTTAAGCAGTGGAAATCAGTCAGAGAGAGACAAATACCATATGATTTCCTTCATATGTGGAATTTAAGAAACAAAACAGATGAGCAAAAGGAAAAACAGAGAGAGAGAGAGAGAGACAAACCAAGAAACAGACTTGTAACTACAGAGAAAACACACTGATGGTCACCAGAGGGGAGGTGGATGGGGGGATGGGGGAAATAGGGAATGGGGATTAAGGAGGGCAGTTGTCGTGATGAGCACCGGGTGATGTATGGAAGTGCTGAATCACTATTGTACATCTGAAACTAATATAACACTCTATGTTAACTGTATTGGAATTAAAATTTAAAAAATAATAAAAACCATAAAATTACTATAATTTTACATATGATTACTGATGGACAAAACATTTAATCTTTAAACCTTAGGTGAGAAGACTTGGAGTAAAACTTTGATTTTAATAAAATAAAGTATTATGTAGACAAGTATAAAAAAATAAGCAGTGACCCATAGTTTACCAACTTCTGGCCCAAATTAGAGGTGCTTGTTGGGGCAGATACTGTCCCTGAGGGAGCATTTGGGAAACTTTGGGAGCCATTTTTTGCTTTCTAGTTGAAGTCTTTCCAGAGCATTTACATATTTAAATATATGCTATTTTATTATAAAATATTTTTTACTAATAAGGCATTATCAAATTAGAGATGAGTTGAACATTTGAATGGATCAGAAAATGCAGAAAATTCTTTTAGCATGAGTACTCCGTGCAACAAAGCAAAACAAAACCTAGGACACTGAAGTTATGGGGGAAGGAGATCCCGAGAAATTTCTGGGGAGCTAGGAGAGACAAATGAAAATGAATAGTATAGTACCCATTATTTTAAATTTTAAAACGAGTGAAACATCTTTGTTAATTATCTTTATTTAGTGTGCACTATTTGTACACACATATTCACACACACAAATATCTAGTGAATGAAAGTATAAGGACTTCTATAGATTCTTTCCTTTTTTTTTTTTTTTAAGATTTATTTATTTATTTATTTGACAGAGAGACAGTCAGCGAGAGGGAACACAAGCAGGGGAGTGGGAGAGGAAGAAGCAGGCTCCCAGTGGAGCAGGGAGCCTGATGCGGGGCTCGATCCCAGCACCCTGGGATCACGCCCTGAGCCAAGGCAGATGCTTAACCACTGAGCCACCCATGCGCCCCTATAGATTCTTTCCTGACTGTAACTTCCAGCCTCATCTTTTCTACAGTGATAGTTTCTCAACTTGCAATTTTACTCTCACAGGGATTTTTAAGAACATGACCTTCAAGTATGAGGAGGGAATGACTGGGATTGAAATATTGTTCTTGAAGTCAGTACATTTCTGACTAATCAAGCTGTTTACAGGTAGCATTCCTCTACTGGAATCATCTAGAAGACATGCTGATTTGCAGTAGTGTGTATTTCTGTACTGTAATGAAAGAAGGGAGACCATTTGGAAAATGTAAGGCCAATAATCATGTTTGTCACAAATTTAGCTGTAGGATATAAAAAGTCATTGCTTTCTAGCTCCTAATGAGCTATTTTCTTTTGGTCATTTATTAGCCTTTCCTGAGACTAAGCCCTCTGGGCAGCTGTCAATCATTATTGTGTAATGACATATAGGGCATGGGTATTTTTGGAAAGAAAATACCTCATTTTTCTCTTTAGTTCTGTTGAAAAGAAGTTTTTTCTCCTTATATCCAAGCAAATGTATATTTTATATCCATGCATATAAATGGATTACAAAATATGTGTGACCTCATTTCCTTGAGTCTAGCCTCCTCAATTTAGTAAATGTCATGTTCCAATAATATGGATAGCAATCCCAAAGAAGGTTGTAGTGATTCACTATACAACACCTGTAACAAGACAGACACCATTTCATTATCACTAGTTAATTTTTTTTCAGTAGGAAACAAAAAACAAAAACAAGTCAACCAGCACTAATGAAGAAATATTGCCCCACTGCTCTGTCTCATTGGTTACAATGGAAAGCACTTTGATTAATGAGAAGTGCACAAATACAGCAGGTTAATTGCAGGTTACTGATTCCCATATTTTTTCAAACTTAGGAAACACGAAACAAGAAAATACGATCTCTCTCTCTCTCTTTTTTTTGGGATCTCTCTTTTTAATGAATATTTCTTGCTCTTAAAATTCATTCTTAATTCAGAAGATTGTTTTGGAGATTGTGACCATATCAATAAAGAGTTGTATTAAAAGGACATTTTTGTTTTTCAATAGATTTTGCTATCCATCAATAATTATTGCTGGAGCTACCTGCCTCATCTAATTTTTTTCTAGCTGGAGAAAAATGCCACTGTTATTTTAAAAGAATGTCCTGATTATTGTTTTCAAGTTAAAAATTGCTCTTTTGTTTGAATCCAAACCCAAGTAGATATTATTATTATTATTATTATTATTATTATTAAGTAGATACAGTATTGGGGCAGCCAGTATTACAAAGAAAAATTTAATACTGGGAAAGTACTATTGTGATCATATAACATCAGTTATGAAAACTATCCTGCATTCAGTAGGTATTCAACTTACCTGGACCCAAAGCATAGATGTACCCACTCTTAAACGATTCGAATTACTAAATAAGTGATACCCAAAAACTCAGGTAGAAGAGGAAATGCCAGGCAGCAAGCATCCCATCAACCTTAGTGACAACAGTGCTGTGCTCAGGATGAGAGACTTTGTGTCATTTTACTGCCTTAACATAAAGGGCTTACTGAGGAAATCAAATGGACAAAACAACAGAACGAGCACCCCATAAAGTTCTAACTGTCCTGATGAGAGCAAAAATCCTTAGTTATAAAAATTCACAATTAAGAGACAACTCTTGGAAATGAAAATTTAAATAATAGGATTTATATCCCTTTTAAAACATATTACTTAAAACTACTAGTCTCAGCCCATAACCATTAACATATGAGCTGGATTTTTTTTTTAAAGAGAATACTTAACTTGAATATATATGATATGTAGTTATATACTTCTATTAAAAGTATATCCTGTAACTAAAGAGATTAGAAATCCATATAGTACATTTCCTTTGCATGGAGCAGAACATGAGTTTTGCAAGTCAAGCAAACCTGAGTTCAAATTCCAGTTCTGCCCCTACAAGTTGTTTGAGCTTGGATAAATCATATGACTTCTCTGAGCCTGTTTCCACATTTTATTTATTTTTTATTTTTTAAATATTTATTTATTTATTTATTTATTTATTTATTTATTTATTTATTTATAGAACATGGTGGGGGAGGGCAGAAGGAGAGGGAGAGAGAGAACCTCTAGCAGACTCTGCTCTGCACTCAGTGAAGCTCAATCTCACGATCCTGAGATCATAACCCTGACTGAGCCACGCAAGTGCCCGTTTCACATTTTAAAATACTACCTACCTACCTTGTAGTGTTATTTGCAATGTATGTATGTATCTCATGCACAGTAAAGCTAATTAGTAAGTTGTACTGCTGCTTTTCCTCTTGCTCTTTTGTTTGAATCCAAACCCTATGTTACAATTTTTATAGAATACTTCCAGGTCCCAAGAACTATTTGTGTTTTATGATTTGTTTTCAGTAAAATTATAATTTATTAGAAATTAGGCTTTTATATTATTAAATGTCAGTCCCAGCTTTTCTATGGGAGTAGTAGAATGGGTAAATGTGATATATAGAACTCCCCGTTAATTTGGAACTTATTTTATTTTCTGAAAAAGAACTAGTTCATACTTTATTTTTTTCTAGGATGGCTTTATGTGAACTCCACGTCTTGGTTATACATTTTGACTCCTCCTTGACATTTGAAAAAATGTTTGCCTTCTTCCCCACAAGAATGTTTTTAGAAGTAAAGTTTATTAAATGGTATAGTTATACTTTAAATGCAATTGGCTACTAATTTGTTTTTAAGAGATATGGTATGTAATACTAACATAATAAAAATTTTTAGGTATTATCTGGTTTTTAGATATAATACTGTCAATATAAAACAAAGTCATTTCTAGGAGTTTTGGCTATGTCCACACGTATTTAAATTTTAATTATTTAAAAAAATAATATATATATTACATCTGTGTTTACAATTTTAGAATTCTCTATTTAACCCTAAAATGTGTGTGGCTCTATATACATTTATCAGTTGTATCATCCCTCACTAAA
The DNA here is from genome assembly GCF_023065955.2 of Ursus arctos. Lineage (NCBI taxonomy): Eukaryota > Metazoa > Chordata > Mammalia > Carnivora > Ursidae > Ursus > Ursus arctos. The sequence continues at coordinate 14,403,651 of NW_026622841.1, forward strand.
ACAGCATTTTTTTCCTAATAGTCCGTCTTTATCAATTATCTAAAATATCCCAGGCATCAACATACAGCAAGTATATCAGATTTCTTAACAAACAAAACTTGACATTAAATAAAAAAGATAAAGTGAATGTGGTCAATAAAATAGTGGCCCCCCCAAAGGTTCACATCTTTATCCCTAGAAGTTGTGAAAATGTTATTTTATACAGCAAAGGGGGAATTATGGAAGCAGGTGGAGTTAAGGCTGTTAATTAGCTTGACTTAAAAGGAGGAGATTGTCCTGGATTATCCAGGTGGACCCAGTGTAATCACAAGGGTCCTGTTATGCATTGAATTGAGCACCCCCCCATTCATATGTTGAAGTCTCCTAACTCCCATTATCTCAAAATGTGACCTTATTTGAAAATAGGACCTTTGCAGAGGTAATCAGGTTAAAATAAGTATGTTAAAGTGGGGCCTAATTGAATATGACTGTGTCCTTTTAAGAGGAGGAGTGTGGACACAGGTATAGAGGGAAGACCACGTGAAGACACGGAGAAGATGTCATCTCCTAGCCAAAGAGAAAGGCCTGGAGCAAATCTTTCCCTCACAGCCCTCAGAAGGAAGAGACTTTGCCAACACCTTATCTTGGACATCCAGACTCCAGGACTGTGAGACAGTACATTTCCATTGGTCAAGCCACCAGTCTGTGGTGCTTTGTTGCGGCGGACCTAGCACGCTGAAGCAGGTCCTTTAAATGTGGAAAAGGGTGGCAGAAGAGTCACAGAGCAGAAGTGTGAACAGACGTGACTCGCACGACTGACCTTCAAGATAGAAGGGGCTGTGAGCCAAGAATGCAGGCAGCGTGGAGAAGCTGGAAAAGACAAGGAAACCGTTTTTCCCATAGAACCTCCAGCGAGGAATGAATACAGCTCTGGCGACACCTTGACTTTGGGCCAGTGAGACCCATTTTGGTTTGTGTGTTTGTTTTTTTTAAAAAGATTTTATTTTTAAGTAATCTCTACACCTGACATGGGGCTCAAACTTACAACCCTGAGATCAAGAGTCACATGGTGAGACCCATTTTGGACTTCTGAACTCCAGACCTGTAAGATAACAAATGTGCATTGTTTTAAGTCCCTAAGTACAGTTGGCCCTTGAACAACACAGGTTTGAGCTGTATGGGTTCACTTATATGTGGATTTTTTTGGGTAAATACAGTGTAGTCTTATAAATGTATTTCTCTGCCTTATGATTTTTCTTAATAGCATTTTCCTTTTTCTAGATCACTTTATTGTAAGAATACAGCATACGATACGTATACATACAAAATATGTATTATTTGACTGTTTACATTTGTTGGTAAGGCATCTGGTCAGCAGCAGGCAGTTAGTAGTTAAATTTTGGGGGGGGGTCAGAAGTTATTTGTGGATTTTTGACTGTGGGACGCCCCAACCCCCACATTGTTCAGGGTTTATCGTGGTAATTTGTTACAGCAGCTATGGAAGCCCCATACAGTGAGTTTAATTTCTCTTAGGTATGAAATCTGATTTCCTTAGGATTCTGCTTCGCTTTCTTTTGTTCTGGTTTTATCTCTTGTGGGTTCAAAGCTTCTGGGCTCATTTTTTCCCCTGTCTGCTATTTTAGAGGACATGTAAAACATTTTTAAAGGAACTTGTCATGCTTTTCTTCTCCCTTTCTTAAGAATTGCAAACTCTTTTAGGATATTCCCTTGCTCTACATAACAGGAAATGTTTTAAAAACGTGTACCTTTTCTAAAAAGGCTGGAGAAGCCCTTTATAGTGAGACATACAATAGACCCATTTTTTTATTCTTCTCTTCTCTGAAATTACCTTCCAATCCTGGATGTACCCTTAAGTCACACCACAGATGGCCATTAGTACACTAAGAATTAGGAATTGACTTTACCTGTTTGAGTCCTAATATATTCATTTTGTATCCCCACAAGCCTCCTCTATAATTACACAGTTTTTCACAGTAATTTAGCATTATGTAAAGTAATATCTAATAGATAATCTTGAGGTAAAATACAACCATGCAAGAAGAGATTTTTTTTTATACTCTCTGCTTTGTTTCACTGTTGGAAATGAAATTAGAAAAAGGAATTATGAAAAATTGTGTATGTGTGTGTGTGCATGTGTAGCAACATTATAAATCTCCAAGTAACGTTCAGATTTGTCTAGAATGAGCTGTATAACAAATGCCTTAAAATTATAATTAAGGCATGCCTAAATCAGAGATACTGGTTACTCACTCTAGACTAATTTCACATTAAAAATTAAGAAATACAAATCCCATTATTTTTGTAACTTATACCAACTGCTGTTCTTTTAAAAAATATCAAATACCTATAATAAAAACTTACTTATTTATGGACATGTCCACTTTTTCAGTGTATATCTTAGAGAACTACTGCCACAATCATATTACAGACGTTAAATTTTCTGAACGGCATAGTGATGTACATTAATAAAGTCTAGGGAAACTTGAAATGGACGAAAGAAGGCCTTGAGGGGAGGAGAAGCCTTCCTTCTAACTTTAAAACACATCTTCAGTATTTGCAGTGCTTACCACCAATACTGTCTACACTAATGATGTTGGTTTAGAGTCCTTGCTTCATACCAAATGGCAGAATGTGAGTTTGTTTTTGTCTGGCCCCTGACATTTACACAAGAAATGAATAATATCTAGGATAAGCGAATTCAGGAGGCCAGTTTTAGAACCAAATGAAATTTGAGAATTTAGTATTACAGATTAACTGATAAAGATCTCACACTAGCCTATATTTATGAGTGGTCAGCGTGAGGATCAAATTAGATAATGTATGGGAAAACCCTAAGAGGCTTAAAATGGGCATTGTTATAAGTAGTATGTTTTTTAGAGTTAATAAATGTGACAATAAAACTCCTGTATTTCTACCAAAAAATTTATATCTAAGGAGTTTTAAATACTTTATTAACAGAAATCCTCAAGTCAATTCTGTTTTTGTAAGAAGACTGAAGACCTGTAATGTCTAGTGTGTGGCCAAACATTGTGTCACGTTGAAAAACGACTTTTACTATTTCAGTAGTTTACAAGATTATAGAATCTGTGAGTTCCAAGGAAACATTTACCTCCAAAGAGACTGGATTTTCAGGAATCTGTAAACCTACAAGAGTTTTTAGGTTTGGAAAATATAACATCTCAACTATGCAATCACCAGCCTCATCTCTCTGATACGTGTTTGAGAGCCAAAAAATTGGTTTAAAAACGAAGTGGGAGGGGAAGTTCTGAGTTGTCAGGAGAGAGTTCACAAAATTCTTTCATTACAACTCACATTTTCACTCACTGGACCCTTTTTATTTGTGGAACTGTCACTGGAAATCCATTACTATGCCCAGGCACCTGAAAAAAGTGTCGTGGTCTGTCTGGTGTCCCAGCTGATTTAGCCAGAACTCTGAACTTTTTGAATTAAAAAAACCCATGGTGTCTGGGACCAATTAATATAGAGGCAAAGAGTCCTGCAGTCCTGAGTAGGACCCATGGGAATGTTTTCTAGTCCAGCTCAGTAACGGTTATTCACGGTGACGTCTGACTCTTCATTGAAAGAATCTTTGAAGACACTGCAGTAGTCATGGCCAGGGCACTGGTGACTCATTCCTCAAAGGTTAGTGATCATCTACTCTGTGCAAAGCAAAGGTGAATGAAAGACACTTCCCGTTCCTGGGGAGTGTACCTTCGATCTATTGGGATGGCAGACGGATGTGAAAAGAAGTGATTAGATAGTGTGCTAAATGCCCTGAAACTGGAGACAAAATGCTATGGAGGTACATGCATTCCTTACTTAAGAAAATGGGATTTCTATTCAAATTAAAATAATAAAAATAGCTTAGATGCTTAAAGATGAAAGGTGTACAAAATCAACTCTAGCTTAGTGACTTAGAATGACTTATTTCCTAGATATTCCCAAAGCTTTATCATGTGTTTTTGTTTTGTTTTGTTTTTGCCTAATAGTTAACTAAATTTAAGAAATTGTAATTTACTTAAACTCACGATAGAGATGGCCATCGTGAGTCGTACTAGAGGCGCACTTGCCCTGAGCCGTCCCCAGCACTGGACTGTATGAAGATGAGCTTTACTACTAGTACTTTCTTTTCCTTCTCTCTTTCTGTCTCTCCCTCTCTACCTTTTTTTTTAATTTCAAACATTGTGAAGAATCAGCCAGGGGAGGACTATCTATCTCATTTCATTTAGGTCATGAAGTTAGACACCATCGAAGGCCAATTTTTCCTCTGTAAGCTGCTACTGGCTTTGATGTAATAAAAAGCTGTTACTACCATCCAGTGGGATGAATTCCCTGACTCTTGTTTTAAGTAAGATAAAATAAAATTTTATAGACCTCCTTCATAAGTCCACAATAAGTCATTATTCTCTCTGTGACATGTAGCACAAGCCCAGAAAATAAGCATCACGTTAAGCCACATGGATATTAAAGATTTACACTCTTTCAGCCAAAAGAACAAAAACAGTTCAAGTGCATTGAGGCGTGGATTCTTATTTGTTAATTAAAATAATACTAAATGCGGGGCGCCTGGGTGGCTCAGTCAGTTAAGCATCCGACTCTTGGTTTCGGCTCAGGTCAGGATCTCATGAATCGTGAGATTGAGGCTCACATGGGGCTCCACACTCAGTGTGGTGTCTGCTTGAGATTCTCTCTCCTCCTCCGCCCCTCCCCCCATTTATGTGCGATTTCTTTCTCTCTCTCTTAAATAAATAAATACATCTTAAAGAAATAATACTAAATCATTAAAGGAGTGCTATGGTTTTATTTTTCTGATGTCTCTTATTCATCTTTTCTTGGTCTTAGTTCTTTTTTTCTTAAAAAGATTTTATTTATTTGAGAGAGAGTGAGCACATGAGTCGGAGTGGGTGGAGCTGAACAGGGAGCCCGACCTGGGGCTCAATCCCAGGATGCTGAGATCATGACCTGAGCTGAAAGCAGACGGCCCTCTTATTTAGCCATCCAGGTGCCCCTTGGTCTTAGTTCTTATTCTTGAGTAATACCTCCGCCTCCCAATAAACTAGCTACACAAGAAAAGATGATTTTAGAGCATGCTTGTTACATTGTTGTTTGATGGATGGGTGGAGTTCCTTGGTAGGAGAATTTTGGGGTCCCATAAAAAGTACAGTGCCTGGGAGAGATTCTCACCCAGGGCTTCTGTAAACAGCTTCTTCAGTGTGCCTGCAGCCATGCTCCCTCTTGTTTCTTTCATTTTGTATTCCCTCCTTAAATGTTACTGAATAAGGGCTTTCGTTCCTTCATTCATACATCCATGCTGGGTTTTGTTTGTTTTTTTCCGTTCAACAATTTAATGTCTGTTTTCATCAATTTTGGAGAACAGGCTTAATTGTCAAGATCTGAGTCATATCCCTCCCTTTTGCCCATTAAATAGTTTGGGGTATCTTTTCTCAAAGTGTTGCCTATAGGTTATCATGAAGATGGCAAGAATAAGACATAAAACTTCTCCAGGGTATTTAAATCAAGATCTCCTGGGAGCTTTTTTAAATGCAGTTTCCCAAGTTCCACTCCCCACCCATCAAATATGGAGTCTTAGTTTAGCATTATTTTTACTTCCAATTAGTTCCCTGCTTTCACCCTTATTCAGTCAGTGAAAGTAGAGTGAAGAGGGGGCGCCTGGGTGGCACAGTCGGTTGAGCTTAAGACTGTTGATTTCGGCTCAGGCTGTGATCTCAGAGTCAGGAGATCGAGCCCTGCCTTGGGCTCCGCACTCAGTGCGGAATCTGCTTGGGTTTCTCTCTCCTTCTCCCTCTGCCCCTCCCCACTAAAATAAACAAATAAGTCTTTTAAAAAAAAAGTAGAGTAAAGAGAAAAAGTGATTGTGTTGTGATGTGCACTGGGTGTTATACGTAACTAATGAATCATTGAACACTACATCAAAAACTAATGATGTACTATACAGTGGCTAACTGAACATAATAAAAGAAGTGACTGCATTTTCAACACGCCTCCAGTGACTCTGGTACACCCTAAAATTTGAACAGCCACTCTTCAGAATGTTGCTAATAATTATTCTATAATCTCCTGAAAGAGTTTACCTTGCTCGAGGGATGGCAGCCTGTCTCTTGTCACTGCACAGTGATGGAGCCAGGGCCTGATGTTAAACACAGGCCATCCACAGGGCAGCCCAGCCCTTACCATGAAGTCAGGGTTGCTGGAGGAATAGCTGTGGTGATAGATGATGAGTGATCACTAGGGACTCCTAGGACCTACGGCTGGAAAGATCCATTTTGGTTCATGTATAGGGCCCAGCCTTCGTTTTCACACACGTTTAACTCTCTGCACAGCGTATCCAAGTTCTTGTCTCTTTAGGAAAAAACCCCAGGATGGGACAATTCGATGATTTTTTTTTTAAATGTACCATGCCGTGGGCTTCTCAAGAAGAACATAGTTTTAGCACTATTTTTACCTTTACTTTACCCAGCTAATCCCCACCCTTATTCAATGAAGCTAGAGTGAAAAGAAAAATGAGTTCTTAGAAGATTGGTCGTGAAAATGTTCTCATTTATGCCCATGAGGGAAAGGGAAAAAGATTTCTAAGCTTGGTGCATTTTTTTTTCTTTCTTTTTCTTTTCTTTTTTTTTCCCTGCTGTCCTAGCTTTTTGTCCCTGCAGCAGGACAAATGAATATAAAGGAAAAATCTACGTCGAAAAAGAAAATCTTTAGAAGCTTTGAGAATAATAAATGTTAAGTCTTTGGGATAAGGAAAATTGAGTCCCTCTATAATGCTCTACAAAATATATTCTAGGGGATGCAAAAAGAGATGGAACAAGAAAGTCACATTAAAGTCATTTACCAAGTCTGAAGCAGAAGCAAAAATCAGACATTCAAAAATACGTGTATTCAAAGATTTAGAGATTTGTCTGAGAGAATGTAAAAATTGATTGTTTACTTCATAAGGGGGCTACAGATGTTTCTGAGAGATTGTTTAATGTATGCTCTTGGACTTTAATAAAGAGAAAAGTGCACGATCAGTTTTGAGTAATGGTCTCTAGAACACAGAAAGGGTCACTCAGAAAATGTGAAAAAATTGTTCATGGGCCAGATATTTAGAATAATTAAAAGCAGAGGCTTCTAAGTGATAGGGGAATCAAAAGTCCAATGCATATTCCAAAGAATTGGAAATCATTTCCTCAAACACATTTTTATGACCAAGAAAATCATGCTTACAAAAGCCAACTAAGTGATACGGAAATTTAAGAAAACATGAAATGTAATTAAAAAATTCAAATAGAATCAAGCACCATTATACTATTACTCATTTCAGAGTCAAAGATGAGTGAGTAATGCAGTGAAGAAAAGGGTTGAAAATTTGGGCTAGGTCAGGAAAACCATTGATCCATCCATTAAGTCAGAAGCAGGCTCTTAACTCAGCCCCTGCCCTGTGCCAGGCGACATTGAAGACAGAGAGAAGAGAAGGAAAAACCTCACTGTCAGGAAGTTATATTCTAATGGGGGTAAACAATAATAAGCACATAAACAAAAACAACAAAATATTTCAAATACCAAAACATGCTACGAAGAAAATAAACCATCACAACAAATGTGAAACAAAATAAGAGATGGGGAGGAACTGGAGATGAAGTGGACTGTGTTTCCTAGAGAATCAGATAAACTAGCCTGCGGGAGTTGACATTCGTGCAGAGGCTTGAATGATGTGAAGGCATGACCCATGCAGCCATCTGGAGGAAAGAAGTTAGGCAAAAGGAACCATAAGTGCTGTGATCAAGGGATAAGAAGGAGGAAGAAGTGTTCGAGGGATAGAGAGGCTAGGATGGCTGGAGCATGGAGAATGGAGTGAAGAGTTTAGGAAATGAAGTAAAAAAAATCACAGTGCTTAATTTTCTTGGGTTGCAATAGACTTGTGATAGTGTCTTGAACAAGGAGATAAGGACTACTGGGTGAGGATCCTGGGAAAATGATTATTTTTCTGATTAAAAGTCACAGACTCAACTGGCATGTAGTACTTTCATCCTTTGTTTCTCTTTCTTCCTGCCTGGAATATAGATGTAATGCCTGGAGATAGAGCAGACATTTGGAAGCTATGAGGACAAAAGCTACGTAGTAAGGATGGCAGAGCAGGAAGCCAGAGATTTAGTGATTTAATGAGTCTTAGTGATTTTGTTGAGCAGCTGTACCAGGCCTGCACTGCCAATCTCTAGACTTTTTGTTACGTGAGAAAAAAATAAACCCCCTTACTTGGTTAAGGGTAAAGTGCTTACATCTCTTGCTCATTTAAGTGTTAGTGTTTAAGCCATTATAACTGGGTTCCTAAGTCATGAAGCTAAAGTGTAAGTGGTCATGGGCTACGTCATGTAGTGTTTATTGCCACAGTAAAGATTTTTGCACTTCATTCTAGTTGCAACAGAAAATCTTTAGAGGCTTTTAAGCAAAAGAGTGATACCATTTAGTTTGTTCTTGGAGAGTATTCTGTCTGCTGTGCGTAAATTAGACAGCAGAGGAAAGATGGAAGCAGAAGGAACCGTTAGAAGGCCGTTGCAAGAGATTATATTGTTCCTTCCATTTGTTCTACAAGTATTTTGGTATAGTTACGCCTTCAAAAATTAGATGTTGTAATAGTATTATTAGCTAGGCTGTTTGACAAGTTCCTAGTGTCCGGGAATATAGGATTAGGGGCTACTTTTTGTAGCACATACTTCAAGGCCTGACTTGTCAGCAGTGCAGGGATACTTGGGTGTCTCCTTTTAGCTTCCAGATGTTAAAATGACGAGAGTTAATTAGTGGTTATGTACTCTGTCTCCCTGCCTGATCGAGCTTATCCTCACCATTGTAAATCTCCCTCCACCTTATTTTTTTCTCTTTTTTTGTTTCCCTTGCTAAGGATCATTAAAACATTAGCCAGAGCTGTCCACCAAACTAATTGAAGGCCACCAGCCTGAAGGATTGTCCTAATGAAAAACAAGGGACTTAGAAAATTGATCAAATTGGGTTTCTTAACTGCCTGTGAATTGCTATTAGCTTGGGAATTAAAATAAGGACCAAAATAAAAGGATGACATATACTCAACCCACAAACTAATGATTAGAAAGTTCTTTTTTCGTATCTAGGCTGCAGAGGAAAATAAATATTTTCCTAAAAGATAACATAATCTTCATTTTAGTATTCTATTATAGCTCAATAGAAGTAAGATTTTGTTGAAATAATATTTTACTTATAAGCACCTAATTACAAATATCTGATTTTGAGTTTAAGGAAATATAATCTATATGAGAAAAATGTTGAAAAATAAGTAAAAGACGTAGGTGCTCTAATACTATATAGTGCCCTAAAAATATCTTGAAAGTAGGAAAGATGGATTGCAGACACTTGCTACACATTGTGGAGATCCAAGAAATAAGTGACAATTCTAAAAAGCATTCATTTTAATTATAAATGAGAGCTGTATTTTCAATGGGTATAAGAAGCCCTAAGTGTTTCTTTCAATACTTGTATGTAGCATTGCAGCATTTTCAAGCCAGAGAACCTGGGTTCAAGGTTGTCCCTGTGGACTTTGAGAGGTAGGGTCACTCCTCCCACCGGCCCGGGGCATCCCAAGGCCAAGAGCAGTTTCCTGAGTGAATGAGGAAACACGCTCAAGGGTAAGAAGGGCCTGGACAGTGCGGTCAGGGCTGGCTATGGGGGGCCCGGACTTGCTCCCTCTTTTCTGCTCTCTGTCTAGTATTGCTCTTTTCTTTCTCCGTCAACTTACACTGTGACCTTTGTCTGATTTTTAGTTACGTTAATTTATGGGACGTTTTTTCCAGTTTGGGATCCAAATTTATTCATATTTCTGTACATAAAATCCACTAAAACAGACTTGCACATAAATCTTTATCTTCCTTTATGGGAGTTTGGCAGTGTGGTATCCACTTCTTCATGTTGTAAGTATCCACACTTGTTTTTGTCTTTACTGTCTTACAAAATCTGGGCACCATGCTCTGGTGGATTTTACCAGGATTTTGTTGGCCCATTTGCCGTAGATGAACGAAAAGTACTATTAGTGACCACCGTGAGCTTTAGGTTTTCTTTAAATAGACACTTTCAGAAAAAAATGTAATATATAAGATGGCCGTTCTTTCCTTTTGTTTGAATCTGAAAATCTAGCTTCAAGTCATTGTTAACCTATCATATACAAGGCAGGTTCTGTGGACCTCTGGAGTCCTTCTATAACAACAAGGAAGATACTATATCCAAATTTCATAAATTTGTTTATTCCGTTCATATTTATCTAATGTATACATAAATTTTATTTCCACTTACATTATGTTTTCTTCTTTTTCTGAAAAAAAGTCATGTTGGTGCATTTATTGAAGGCTGAGAAGAGTAAGATGATTTGAGCTTAAGATATTTTATTTCTCATGCTAGCTTCATGAATTAAATGGAGAACTATGGTCTGAAATTAGATAAAATTTAGTAAACATAGTAACAGATTTTTAAAATATTAGTTCAGTCTCAATGGGGAGGACTCTCTCTAGTGATGGTCTGGATGTGCTCTTTTATGAACAAAGTTCCATCCACCCTGGTATGCCTTGGAGAGTCCCAGTTTAGTGCCTGTGTCCCAGCACAGTTTTTTATAGCACTCCATTTCACTCTGAAAAGTGTCCTGCTTTGGATGACAAATCATTAGTCCCCCTATTTACAGGTGGCATTTTTAACAACAACTAATGTGAAGTTAGAAGTACTTAAAATGTGTAGGTAACTCAAACCTAGGATAGGATAGCCCAAAGCATGCCAGAATTCAAACCAAAGATCTTGATAAGCTGGACAGATAAAATAGAAGAGATAAAATGTATTAGGGTTTAATGGGGTGTGGTGGAGAGGAAATTACCTTTAGATCCCCACAAGTAATTGTCTAAGTACAATATGAAGGGAGTTGAGCTTAAAAGCTGTTCATTCTAAGAAGACCTGGGGATTTTAATTAACCAGAGGCTTGCATGCTGTTTGGCAAGAGTGTGATGTGGCTAATCACACAGCAAGGAAGGTAGTGCTTCTATTGTTGGAATAGTGTCTGGACCCACACTCTCCAATAGAACTGTCTGTCGTGATGGAAATGTTCCATATCTGTGCTGTCCAGTATGGCAGTTACTAGCCACATGTGGCTACAGAGAGCACCGGAGAGGTAGCTAGGATGGTCGAGCAACTGAAGGTTTAATTTTGTTTAACTTTCATTAATGTGAGTTTAAAATTAAATAGCCATGTGTGGCTAGTGGCTACAGTACTGGACGGTGTGGGTTGAGATCAAGGGAGATCTCAGTGGGGTCTGGGGTTGGCAAACTGGGGAATGGCAGTTGAAGGGTATTTGATAGGTTGTGAGCCTGCGAGGGACCATTTAATTCAACAGAACAGAATTTTAATGAACATTAAACTAAGTGCAAAGCACTGTGGTAGACACTATAGGGTATTCAAAAGCAAGTGAGGCTGTCTGTGCAATTATAGATCTTATAATGTCCTGTTGAAACCAACAGGAACCAAGTAAATGAATCACTAGTGCTGGTATTGCAATATAAAGTCCCTTTTATGGGAAGCTAGGGGATGGAGTAGTGAATATCAACCTATGGATTTGAGAAGGTTTTGTGAAACAGGTGGGCTTTGAAGAGTAAGTCAGGTTTGGAGAGATAGAGACCATCATTTAGAGGAGAAAAGGCCCAGCGTAGGGAATGATAGGATCATGGAAAAGGATGTGTACTGGTGTGGATTGCACCAGGGGAAGACGGTGGGAGGGAAAGCTTGCGGTGGAAAAGCTAGTGCCACTCTAAAGACTTCGGACTTTGTTTTATTTTTTTAATTTTTATTTATTTATTTTTATTTATTTATCAGTTAAATGAATATTTCTAAGTTGGAAATCAACTTCTTTTTGTAGGGGCACAGATCATGGAGGTGACTGGAAGTGAGGGACAGCGATTACTAGGGTCATCATGAAGTAGAAACCATGGGCAGCAGTTGTGGGTGACCAGATTAGAGGCTAACTGGGAGACCACACTGGCCTTCTTTATCCAATTGAAGAGTCGGTTGAACAAAAGGGATGAGTGTTATTCCATGTAACACTAGAGGACTGAGGGTTGCAAACATATGAAGCCAGATTTTGGATCAATCAAGTGAGTAAATTTCTTACCATGAGAGCGTCTATGAACGGAACCAGATACCTTGTAAAATGGTCAGTAAGTCCTCAGCCACCTGAAGATTTTGTGCTGGTAAGATAGGGAAGCAACTGGTTTCCAGATCTTGAGATTTCAAGGACTGGTCAAAGTAAAGCAATAGAGGGGTTGGAGCTGCTAACTCTTAATTTTGCCAAGTGAGAGTGTTAACTCTCCCCAAACATCATCATCTCGTATTCACACCAGTTAAGATAAGAAAGTTCTCTACAACACTCCCTGCTCCCCAAACAGGAAGAACATCATTTAAAAATAAAGAATGGCCCATTCCCAAGGAAAGACAGTGGCCACCCTGATTTGGCTCCCCACTCGTCTCTCCCTCTGATGTGTGCTTTGCATCTCTGAAAACTTTGGCCTCCTTGTAGCCTGGCCAGTGCTAATAAGCAGTGATATTTAAGTTGAAGTAATAATTAGTATTTGTCTAACTCTGATAGGCAGCTAATGTGGTCCAGTAGCCAATGTAATTATTATTTCTTAAATTTAGGTTGGGAAAAAAAAATCATCACTGTTGAACCAGTGTTATGAGAAGCCCCCAGGAATTTGACAGTAACAGTTAAAGAAATGAGATGGTGGTCCAGGTACAGAATGATATAATAATTAGTATAACAAATGTCATTTATAAAGCCTCCAGAAATAGAAAAAAGAGAGACATAGCAGCCACAAACAGTTATCACAGAGGGCAAAACTTTCCATTTCTTTATTATCATAAATCGTGAAGCCTCATTGATGCATATTTTATCACAGCTCTCTTGCCATATGTGATCTGAAGTTTCCGAGCATATCCCCAGGGACCACAGTTCCTGATAGAGATAATCAAGAATTCCTTTTATGCTCCTCTCCACACTGCCAAAGCTCAGATTGAAATTAGCATCTTTTACAATGAAATACCAGTTGCTGTCACAAACAGACATGACAGCTGGAGAGAGAGGCCTGTTTATCCAGTGATTCTTCACGTCTTCAGTTCATTATGGTTTATTAAGATGTGTACTGTAAGCTCCTGAATGGAGAGACGTTGAGTTTTTGCACAGTGATTATCATTTGAATAGAGGCATCAAGAAGCTGTTCTCAGATGGGAGTGGGGGGTGATAAAGGTCAGAGATCAAAAAATCACCATAATAAGCATCTGCTTGAAACCAATCATTTATTCCCTCCAAACCTGTCTTTCTAAGATGGTATTTTCTCACTCTCATTGTTTGAAATGTTACTTTCGGATGGAGAGCCACTTGAAAGGAACTTGGTGACCCATACTCAACTTGCTTCCGGTACCTAACTATGTTACATGCTAGACGCTTCTGTGTGTTATCTCAAGACACATAGTCATGACGTCAATCTCATGACCTGGGTAGTAGGAATATATTTTAAAGAAAAATATCAAGGTACTTAGCCAAAGTCACACAACTTACACATAGATTTAAGAATTCCAAGCCTGCTGCATTTTAAGCTATCTTCATACCACCTAAAAAGTTGTTTTTTTAAAAAAAAATTTTGATTTTGCAGTTACTTTTATTGGCTAGAGGTAGTAAAGAGGCATGTGGTCCCATCTTCTTCTGATAGTATTTGCAGTTACCATTTATTGTGTGTTTCCTCTGTGTTAGGGAAGGTGCACAATGCTTTATATAGATAATCAAATATAATTCCTTCGAGGTTGGCATTATTACTCTCACTTTTCAGAAGAGTGAACTTACTCAGAGCGATGAAGTAACTTGTCCAGGGATGTAAGTAACTAGCTCAGCAACAGTCAGGAACAGTGATCTAAAGCCAATCAGACTCTAAGGTCTGTTGGTTAAGCCCCTAACCAGTGCTCCAGGAGCTAATGGTCAGATGGGGAGAGCGACACCCACATCCACAGAAAGAGGGGTGGGTTATGATCCTGGGACCAGCAGCAGCCATACTCGGGCTCTCTGGTTCCTGAGATAATGCACTTAACAATTATACAGTACTGCTATGTTGTGTCTCCCGAGACTTTTTGGGGAGTTTGCATTTCATGTCACAGAAAAAGTGTGGAGTGACTGACAATTATGTGGTATTCTTCCACCCCCCAACCTCCCTTTCCCCCATCCCCAGTGCCACCAAACTGGGTGAGTTCATCTAAGCACCAAGATGCTTCCCAGTAGTTAAGAAAAGGGTGGGAGCTGTGTTCACATACAGAAGAGTCCCATTCCTTCTTCCAGGCCACATAGGAAGAGTACATTTCCTAGTCTCCCTGCTGTTAGCTTAGGGTCCAATGGCAGGGTTCTGGTAGATGAAGGACAGTTGGAAGTGATCTACCCCATTTTCATGACTAACTGTAAAACATCCTGAAAGACCCGCCACACCTTCTGCCTTCCCTTCTCTGCTGATTTCAAGCAAGATTTCTGCCCCCAGATGAAGCAGACCCAAGAGATGGAATCTGTACATTTCTGAGTCATTTCTTGAAGGAAAAGCACTCACAAGGACCGTGTGATAGCCGGTTGAACTGTGATGTGAGCGAGGCCTAGACTACCAGCATGTGAAAGCTCCGACATTTGGTGTTTTTGTTCTAGCAGCTAGCACGTGTTACCCTAAGTCCTGCTGATAGTAAACGCCGCACCCTTTCTCTTGCCAGCACACAGGGAGTTCAGTCAGGCTTCCTTTTGACTGAGGAAGGACTCTTTCTTGAACTCACCCCCCATTTGCATAACTGCCTTGACACATCAACTGGAGACCCAGGAGTCTAGTCCTAGAGCCAAGGGGATCATTGAAGGGAATTCGGTCTTGTCAGAAAGTTAGGGGTCCTGCTGGAAGAAATGGAAGTTTTGGAGCAATAATTTCATGCTAGAAATGTGAAGAAAAATGACAAGGGCTATAGAACACAAAGCCAGTAGAATGGAGAGAAAACGCTAGATTCTTTTGATATTTCTTAAGACTAGGCAGCAACAGACATTACCAAACACCATGAAATGCAGTGGCCACCTAAGGCACTGTGGCAGGTGACCAGGGAGGTGAAGCACCGCATGGTACTGGCGGGACCAATGGCACAGGCCCTAGAATCCAGTTTCAGGTTTGGCAACTACTGTGTAGCCAATAGAAGTCACTTCTACCCAGTGGATTCAGACAGTATTCCAGGATTCCTTAATGCCTGCGTCGATCCAAATGTGACAAATACATAAATAGGTTTTATTGGTTGAAACATCACTGTTATGGCTCAAATGTATTTATCTGCCTCGAATTCATACGTTGAAGTCCTAACCCTCCCAGGGTGGCTATGTTTGGAATAAGGAAGTAATTAAGGTTAAATGAGGTCACAGGGTGGGGCGCTGATCCAATAGGACTACTGTTCTTACAAGAAGAGACACCAGCTCTCTCCCTCCCCCCCTCCCTCTCTTTCTCTCCCAACCACACATGCACAACGAAGAGATCAGGTGAGCACACAGAAGGTGGCCATCTCCCCTAAACACCAACTCTGTCAGGGCTTGATCTCGTACTTCCGGCCTCCAGAACTGTGAGAAACTACATTTCTGTTGTTCTAGCCTCCCCATCTGTGCTGTTTTGTCCTGGAACCCCTATAGACTAATACGCCACCTTCGGCTGTGATTCTCTAGTCATTCATTTAAATCTTCAGCTGCTGTTAGTTTATGGAGCTATGTGCCAAATTACATTGTGGCAAGCTACAGTTGTGGGATTGATCAAAACATCCAGCTTTAATATTGTTTACTCTTCTCTTTCTTTTGTTTTATCATATGCACATGGCAATTTAGGAGTCTTATATAGTACTTTGGCCTAATTTGGGATGTTGCTGCGTTTGGTTTTTAGGCTTGGTTTGAAGAGATATGGCTTGAATGAACGTGTTCTGATTCTCAGTGCAAAGCCTCTAGATGCTGAATCTGTAGATAGCCATGGGAAAATAATTGCCATTGTACTGTGTGGGAGTGAATTTCTAAGACGTGCACGCTAACAACAGTGAAAAGGGCATACTTCTTTACACGGCAAAAACAGAATGGAGTCATTATGGAATCTGTAGGAAACATTCATTAAGAACTTAAATTCCCTCTAAATTAGCCTATTTCCTGGATAGCTCATATTCATGCATCTCAACCTGGGAAGACATATTCAGAGAATGACAGTGTTTTAGGTTCAACTTGAAAATGAGTATTTCAAACTGCTAACAGTAAATGAACTTCTCTAGGTTTCCCTGGAAAAGTGGCCATCTCCAGGACCTAATTCCAACTGTTTGTTTTTGATTTGGGCTGGATTTGTTAGGAGGCAGATGGGGAAAGTCAAACAGAAGATTTTTTTAGCAGGTAGGGCACAGAGAACAGATTTGCCAAAATACCACCTGGTGCCTGGAATTCAGAGATGGAGACATGGTTAGTTGTTCTGGTAATTCCTGTGTTTCTCGAAGCCACACCTAAAGAGTATACATTTCAACTCCTGCTGTCTTCAACCTTTAAAGCACAGCCCACGTGCACTTTAAAAATAAGTTTACTTTCCCCCGTACATCACAGAGCTACACCTAGATTCTAAGGAGCAAACAAAATGTAATTATTCATATTTTTAAAAAGCTGAAAACTTTCTCCCTTTTCCACACAATGATGCTTTACAGCTCCCTCCCAACACCCTTCCTAACTTCCTTTGTTCCTTTCTTAGCTCTAATTGTGCTCTTGTGCCCCTCTCCTTCCACCTTTGCAGCCCCTCCTTTCCTGAAATCTCAGTGACAATATGGAGTTCTCATCTTTCTGTGGTTGCATAGGTCAGACCCCTGACAGGAGGGCAGCCTTAGAACAGTCCCAGCATGGAGCTGACGCAGAGGAATGTTTCAGGGGTAAAGTATCAGGTCATCGGCGTTGATGAGCCCCCACCATTCGGAGTGGGGAACCCTGTGCCATAGAAAAGGAGCACATCCCCTCTCTGTTTTGAAGAAGTTATGACTCAGTTGAGAAAATATACCTCTGAGCCAACCATCATCACTGGTAGAAACACCATCAAGCATGGTGCCCAAATGTAGATTAGTACAGGGAGAACAACAGAAGCTTGGGGGTGGGCAGAGAAATCTATGGCTAATTGTTTGAGGTCTCATCCAGGAAGAGATGTTTTGAGTCATCTTTTGGCGAAAAGGATCAGAGATGGTTCCAGAGAAATGTGGTTTCCTTAAGAAGTGGGAGTGACATGAGCAAGACTGTGGTAGAAACAGTTCCTACGAGTGGACGAGTAAGGAAAGTGACTTAATTGGCAGGGAAAGTCCATACTTCCATTTAAAAACATTTGTTGAGATCTAAAATGTCCCAAGTAGACCAAAATAGTATGAAATCAATTGCAGCCAGAAGAAGGGTGGTTGGCAGATGGTGCTGAAAACATGAAATAGCACATGCGAAACTAATTTGCAAAGACAGGGCTCTATTCATTCACCCAGCAGGTAATCTTTATTGCTCTAGTCATCGGCTAATGAAACTATATTGGGTTCTTTAAATAAATGGAACACTGGAGGTAGGACAATTGATAATAATTGGTCCAAAACACATCATGAATTTTAAGAAAACAAAGCAACATGTCCGTCTGAAAAGGAAGCAGAGTGTTATCTATGAATTTCTCAAAGTCTCTAAAGAGCTACATAGGGAGTTCCCCCTCCTAAATTATATTGAGAAAACGCTAGATGATCCTGGAGGGAGGCCATATGAGAAGAGGGTTGAGAACAGATAAGACACAGTGTGTCTGCTCCAAGGAAAATCATTATTTCAAGTGTATTGACAGCATCTCATCTCCTTAATTATAGCTTTGTTGACAGCTATTCACTTTGCATGCATAGAATCCTTTTGAAACAATTCATATTTCAATTTGCCTGGAAACCAGGGAATTGTTTAAGAGAGGTGGTATTTTGTTTTTGTGTATCTGATAGTGGTAAACAGTCTGGGATATTAGGTCTGGAGTTGTGTTACTGGGGCAGAAACTTCCCAGGTTAAC
Organism: Ursus arctos; assembly: GCF_023065955.2. Taxonomy (NCBI): domain Eukaryota; kingdom Metazoa; phylum Chordata; class Mammalia; order Carnivora; family Ursidae; genus Ursus; species Ursus arctos. The sequence goes on from NW_026622841.1 coordinate 14,421,773, forward strand.
CTCAACACCTCCCCCCATTCCTTGCCCTCAGACTCAATACATTTATACAGTCACAGGAGCTGTAAGGGAACAGAGAGCAAGAGCAAGAACACAACCAGAGGCCCATCAGGTTATCTAGCATACCCAGAAGAAAGTGAGCCCAGCACTAGTCTGGGGGTTATGGTCCACCGGCACCCCAGGACAAGTAGAGAGTTGCTGAGCTAAGAGAAAAGGAGGAACAAGAGAAGTTTTCAGGCTTGGGCATCTGGACTTCACTTATGAGACTTGTCTTTCTAAAAACTGAATTGCTAGATAGCAGAGTATACCTGTATTCAAGTCAAAGGCCCCACACACTTCCCTAGTCAACTGTAAATTATTTCGGACCATTTACAATTTCACATAATCCTGACTTCTGTTCTCTCAATTAGTGTAGATAATGATCATTGAATTAAACTATGCAGTTAACCTCCTATCTACCTAGATCCCCCTTTTTGGCCAACCCTCAAAGAAAAATGTGTGTGTCAAACTCACATTTTATTTTAGTATTTTTGAGTTCCTTGAAAAATTCTACTTACTCTCATAAATAAAGAATACTTGTCAGAAGCTACGCTTTTCAATTTTTTAAAAAACAATTTTTTTCTGGGCTCCTTCCATAAATTGTTTATTGTTCAATATGGCTGTGACTTTTCAATGCAGTTACTTATTTTTGATGCCTTCAATTTGGTTTAAATATTTCTTTTTCCTAGCACCAAATGTATGAAAGTTGTCTTTTTATCTCAAAATGCAAGAGTTCTCTTTGGTATCTTCCATAAGATATTAATAATGGTGGGGTTGGGTGGGAAAGAGAAGGTCGCAGATGCCTTTGACTTAAAGGCTGCATATCATAATGAAACTCCTGATAATGGCACATTTCCTCTCTACCCTTACGAGAAATAGGCCGTGCCTTAGTGGTCACTCTTTTTCTACTCTCTGCATCACTAACTCCTGCCCCAAGTTATTCAGATCCCTTAGCTAGTGACTTCTAAAGGTGTCATGACTTAAGGGCAGTGACCTTCTTAGAACTTTGAGGGCGGAGATTGATGCCATGTGGCTTTTGACACACATTGACTCAAGAAGCTTGGAAGTCCAGGGTCAAGGTACTAGCAGCACTTGCCTGGTACATTCCTCAGTGTTCACAGGACATTTCTCTCTCAGGTCAGTTCCTGGTTTATTCTGTCTGAATTCCCTGAATAACCCGTCGAATCCTGCATTTTGGGTAGCTCATGTGTGATTGGGGATGTGCCTTCATGGTTTGGTTTCGTACTCTGTGCTCCACACTGCTTTGAGTTGTAGAGATGTTTCCTGTGACTCATGTTCATTTAGGAGACATCTTTGTTCTTGATTTAGAATATTTCCCACCACAAAGTACATTGAGAACACTCTTTTTATAAAGGTTTCCCTATGGAATAACATAAAAACCTTGGGGGAAATCTGTGAATAAAACATCAGCGTGCTAACTGATCTCTGTTCCACTTCACAAAGTCTTAAAAACATTCTTCAAGCCACAGTTGGACATGGGGGAATGGTACCCTGATGAGTGACTGTTCTAGTAAGGGGCTCAGCAAGACAGTTCTTTTAGACATGTGCTGGGTGGGCTGTCAGTGTCCATTTCATTAGCGACAGATGATCGCTATCATCAACAGAGGAAGGACTCCATGAGCCACAGGGCCTAGCGAAGCCTTCTGCCTTGTGACAAAAGTGCCACCTGCAGAGAGCTGCATCGGATGCGACCTTCAGTCTTATGATAAGCGCTCAGGCCTCTTCCTACAACTGCCTTTATGCTTTGCAAAAATGATAAACCTAGAATTATGGGCTTCATTGCACGTTGAAATGCATGTAAGCACCAGGGCAGCAATAAGTTTAGAAAGAGAATGCTGAACTGTGTTTGAAGTCTTGGGCTGATTCTTGTCTGGAGCAGTGGGCAAGAAGCAGCACTCCCTGAGAATAGGACATGGCCAGGTGGAATTTGCAAAGTTCATCTTCAAGAAATCAGAGTCACAGATAGGCTGAGTCCAGTGCCGTACAGCAGAAGAGTTTAGAGTTTCTCAGCATCTTTTTGGCAGTGAAATAATAAAGGCATAGAAGGTAGTTTTAGAAATCAGTTTGGTTTTACAGAATAGCCAATAAGATAATCATAAAGCAGAAGATAATCCATCAAGATAATGAGAATCAGAAGAGAACACAATCTCTAACGATACAACTGTCTAAAAAACTTGACCGTGAGAATTTCCTGAATTTGTGGAAATCAAAGTTATCAATCTTGTTTTCATACTAGTACTTTTAGCCCAGAGGCCTGGGTTCTAATTCTTTAATTTACAGAATGGTATCTAAAATGCTATTACCAAGTCTTTCTTCTATCGACATAAAAACAAAACCTAAAAACCCTGTTTTGCTCATTTACTTAAAGTCAACTCATAGCAATTTGCACTGTTTGAAGGGGGCAATATCATGGATAATAGAAAATAGCAAATGATTTTTTAAATGTTGTATTTGAGTCTTTGGAAAATGTTTTAGGTATTTGCCTCAAACTCTAGAAATTGCTAGTATTTCAAACAAAATAGTGTATCCTTGCTGAAAGGATGAAGTGGTATGCTGTATATTTATGAAACAGACTTTGTAACTCTAGACTAACTCAGTTTCACATAGTAAGACTAGAATTAGTGGCTGTGTAATCTTGAGTAAGTTATTTAACTTCTTTGTGACTCAGTTTCTTCAGTTATGAAGTGGTGATGATACCAGTTCTTACTGGGGTTCCTATCAGGAATAGATGGGAAAAGATGGGGGATACACTTTACACAAAGCTTGGCACACAGGAGGTGACTCTTACTCTATATGATGATACATGGTAAGATTCTCTCTGCTGCTTATTGTATTTTATTTACTCCTATAACTCTAGATATGTGGGTTAGAGAAAACATAGGTCTTGCTTTTATTAAAAGAATTACACAGAGTAGTTTACAAGATCAATAATAACCTATAAGAAAGAGTTCCAGTGGTGCCTGGGTGGCGCAGTTGACTTGGGTTGTGATCTCAGGGTCGTACACTGAGCCCCGTGTTGGGTTTTTCGCTCAGCCTGGAGTCTGCTTAGGATTCTCTCTCTCCCTCTATCTCCCCCCCCCCCCACCTTGTGCTTTGTCTCTCTCTCAGAACAAGCAAATAAATGAAAAGGAAGAGTTCCTATACACTGAGGGCTTACAAAGCATCCTGGAGAATGTCTGTCTCCCATCTGTTTGGGCTCAGACTCCCATAAGCCAGTCATCTGCATATTTCCCCTCTGATGACTGAGAGCTCACTTCTCCCGAGGGGAGCCCATTCCAATGTAGGACAATTCATCATTAGGAAACTTGTCATTATGCTGGGATAAAATTTGCTTCTCTATAGTTTCCATTCAGAGTCCCTGGTTCAGTTGTCCACAGCAATTCAGAATAAATTTAATTTCTATTTTATGTGAAGATATTCCAGATACTTGAAGATGACTATTATGTCTTTTCTATGTCTGGTCTTTTCTGTGTTGGATCTGTCATTTTGGAGACCTTCAACCATTTCTCTCATCTCAAAGGCATGTTTGTGAGCCCTTCATAGGCCAGTGGATATATTCTACAGACAGAACTCAGGTAGAGTGTGATGAGTGGAACAGAATGGGACAACTTGGATGCACCCTGACGAAGGCAAAGCAAAGCTGGGGAAGAGTTGTTATCAAGAGGTCTGAGTGCCAGCTCTGCCTTTCCTTAGCTGACAGAGGCTGTGGGCATGCCATTCAACCTTCACATGGTCTGTTTTCCTCTTAGGCGTTTGTTCATGTGAAAATTCATCTTCTTAGATCTAGCCCATCTTATCAACCTTTTTGATTCCATTTCTTCTTCGAACATATTATTTTTCCTTTCTGGCTTCGTTAAATTTATAAATATGATTGGTGTACTGTTATGTGCACTTCCATGCCACTAATTAAAGTGAAATGTAAAACATGCCAAGTCCAACAGAGGCCTACAATAGAACATTCGAAACCTATACTAGGTTATCCATAATTTCATTCATTTATTAGAGAAGTATTTATTAAGCAGTGACTGTGTGCTAAGCATGATGTGTGTTCAGGGGATGTAAAGATGAACAAGAGAGTTCCCATCGCTGTCCTCCTGAAGCTGGTGTCTGGTGGACAGTCTGTTAATTGGCATTTTTGGGCATGGTGGTTTAAAATTTTTTCAACCACTGTACCAGTCTTTGTTGGTACAGAGATAAAATCACAGCAATGTCTTGGTCACCCAGTTTAATAGCAAAAGATATTAATATTTACTTAATAATATTTGCTTAATAATTTATTCTTTGAAAGTTTGTCTCATATATTTTTAGAAGTCATGTGGCTAATATAACTATGCAAATTATCTATATTATTATTTGGGAAATGGATGACATACCCTTAAATTGAAAATGTGCGTTTTGATAAGCAATGCATGGATGTTGAACTTTGCTCCTATGGTGGTGGTTCTCTATCTGGGGTAATTTTGCTTGCCAGGAGACATGTGACAATGTCCAAAGACATTTTTGGTGTGCACAGTCGGGAGGAAGGAAGCTACTGGCATCTAGCAGGTAGACATGCTGCTAAGTGTCGTACAATGTACAGGTCAGCTCCTTTCTTACCTGTCCAGTAAAGAGTTAAGAATTATCTGGCCCCAGATGTCAGTGTGGAGGTTATAAAACCCTGCTCTAGGGGCGCCTGGGTGGCTCAATGGGTTAAGTGTCCGACTCTTAATTTCAGCTCAGGTCATGGTCTCAGGGTCATGAGATAGAGCCCTGTATTGGGCTCCGAGTGCGGGGAGACTGCTTGAGATTCTCTCCCACTTCCTCTCCCTCTCTCTCTCCCCACCCCACAGTCTCTCTCTTTTTAAATGTTTAAAAAACAAATAAAACAACCCCGCTCTAGGGGAGGCGGTGTACCTGCATGGTTAGAACTACAAACTGGAGAGTCCTAGGTTTGAAATCTGCCCTCAGTGACCACATAACCTTGCACCTCAGGGTTTGCATATGCAAAATGAAGATGGTAACAATGCTGTCTTCACCGAGAGGACTAATGAGGTCACGCATGTGAAGCACTTAGTGTGGTGTCTGGCAGAGAGGCGAGGACTAAATAAATGGTGGTTATTCTTATTGTCTGTCTGCTTTCTCTCTGAATACCACGCATTTTAATTGACACAAGCGAACTACTGTATATATAGATGTATCCAAAGAAATGGATGGCACTTCTATATCATGAAGAAATCTGTTGTTTTCCTGTGTTTAAAGAAACAACCCTCAGCAATTTGATCTCCAAATGTTCACCAGCCCGTGAATCGGATGATAGCCTCTGTGCTTAGCTGCCTGAAGTATTCCACTGAGATGCTGAACTGCCAAATGGATTAATTTTTTAAAGACTACTTGAGGATTTTATTTCCAAATACCAGTATGCCTCCCATTTTTAGACAGACATAAATGTTCCCAGTGTTATGGAGATGAGAGCACAGGCGAGGGGTAAAGGTAGATAAAACTAACACTTCAAACTACCATGTGAATGAAAATCTACTCTGATTGCTAGATACTTTTTGCTTTAAATATGGTTGGTAGTAATATTAATGATAGCACAAAAAATGTTGTTTATTATCTGTTTATAAGATGAACATCCTTGGGAGTTCTTGCCAGTTTGTGCAAATTATGGGTACAGATTTAGATTCTAATTCAATATCCAAAAAAAGTTTACAAGACCCCTGCTCTCCAGTGTGGCTGCTGCTTTCAGTGATGTGATGGTGGTGCCTTTGAAAGTCATCCTTCAGATGAGGCCTTGGACGCAGGGAATGGAGGGATTTGAAGGAGAGAGAGATTGGAACTTGTATTATTTCTTGCATTAGAAAATGAAGACAAGGCAACCTTTGGGCCTGTGTGTGGGTGGGCACAGAGGTGGCTGTGATGTCCAGGTGGTTTTTCCGTAACCGGAAAAGGTGGTAAGTAGGTGATACTGTGCACTCTATACGTCTATCCAAAGCATTTTCATGGAAAAAGACCTTAGATACAGAGATTGAGTGTTTACTTCCATCTGTTCTGATACTTATATCAGAGTGCTAATAATCTTTCAAATTAAAAAAACATGTATTTGGTTGCCTTTAGAAATTACTTCTAAATGAAATTCCTTTAGCCAATTTCTAATTAAATTGCTAAATGAAATTACTTTTGTTGGTTTAAAAACAAATTATGGGAAGTTCATTGATTACTCATGATATGTACAAATTAACCACATATTAGGACTTGAGGGATTTAAAGATATTGACTTTATAAAATAAAGTAATAATGAGTATGTTATGAAATGTATACTGTCCCTTCGGGAAAATATTATGTGTACAATAGCTTTAACTGCCGATTTTTATAAATACATCTAAAATACGTATGTATGCTCAGGTGCACACTTAAAATGTCTGTCCAACAATTTATATCAACTACTACTTAAAAAACTGTATTATAATTTGTTGGTGAAAAGTGGAAACCAAAGTTTGGTTCCATGCAAAGATACCCACTAGAGAACAAGAAAGCTGTGCTGTTCATTTTTTCATGCTATTTTGACCACAACCTTAACTTGAATCCTAGTAAACAACTCTCTCTGGGAACAAGGGGTAATTGAATCTTCATGCTAATTCTATCCTGGTTTTCTCTTGACTACTAGCTCCCAATTATGCCAACATATTACACTATGTACTGTTCTCTAGGAAAACACTAAGACCACCTTGTTTGTTCAACTAAGGTCAAACCTGAAAGGGGAAAAAAAAACCAGGCTGATGATTTACCTATAATGGACGTTTTAGTTCCTCATAGACACCTGTTTTTTTTAGGTTTGTTTAGCTTATTTTAGTTATAAATCAGGTGCAAGAGCAGTAAGTGTAAGCATATTGGCCACAAGTAATTTCAATGTGCATTTCTGTCCTTCTGCCAGATGTTGAACCCAGTGTTACAGGTGCATGGTTGACCATTTGGCCATACATCAGACAAACTTCAGTGACAACCAGAAGTAGCCATTGCCATGGAATGGAATTATTATTTTATTAATAACGCTTTAATTAGCTGATACAGGAGGGAACGTGCAGCCATTTAGTCATAATTGGTCTGATGAATCCTTAGTACTTCAAGGGTAGAATTTGTGTGACTACTTCTTGGGAATAATAACCATTTGGTGAAGTGTCATCTTTATTCTGAAGAGTAACTGTGCATTTTTAACAACTTATATATGTGTAAACACATTCAATATTTAGGTAAAACTCAAAAACACACCAAAACAAATGGAAGGCCTTTACATTTTCCCCTCTTTTCTTAACTTCCTCATATCCACACCAGAATGAACATGCCAATAATAATTATTATTATTGGTCATGGGCATATCTTGCCAATTTAGAGAAATAATTTAAAGAAACAAAGACCAAGTATTTCACATGAAATATTATAAATTCATCTAACTTGATAATTCCATTAATTCTCTTTTATTTTCCTTCTAAAAAATGAAATCATCCCATATTTATTGAGAATCTACTATGTGTAAGGTTCCAGCTAGGAGCTATAGAACTATAAAGAAATATCTTTTCCTTGCAAGATACCTCCTTGCTCTTAACATGGTCAAGGCATTAGTCAGAATAGGGGCCAGACTTCTAGTTAGATTGTTAAACGCTCTTATAAATAACAAAAATATGCCTATTTCAGACAGTGCTGTGCATATATTTGACATTTGTGCTTTGCAGGACATGACCTGCCCTTACTGCTTTGGAAGAAGAAATGAGCGTATTATTGCAACTTTACTTTGCATATTTTAAAAAGATCGACCAGTTTATAGCTTCCCTTACTTTTTTATTGTAGTTATTAACTGATATATTCCCATACCAAATGTGCTTTCTTTCATGATTCCTTAAACTTAAAAAAAAAAAAAATGCATATACCTTGAGGGGAATTGGACCGTTTCTAGTTTGCGTTGCACTTGAGTAATGCTTTAAGTTGAATATATTTGGGGTTCTAAAATTAAGTTAATCCATATGTAATTAGGAACGTTCTTAACTAGACAGTCCTGGTTAGCAGGAGATTGGCAGGTTATTCTGAAAAACTATTTAGCAAACCATGAATAGCAATTAAATGAGAAAAGACTAAATTTCTCTTTAAAATGGGTTGTTGCCATAATTTAATGTGGCGATATGATTTTCTATTTTTAATTGCTATAGACAGTGCGTTTCGTAAAGTAGATTTTGTCATCTGAAAGCTAGATAGTTCCATAATTTTGTACCACTTATGCTATTTAACACTCAGTTACGTATTCTGCCTTTGCAATCCCTTTTGATTCATGATGGGTAAAAGAAACCGAAGGTTGGTAAAGTAGTTTTGTACCTCTTTAACAAATTGAGACCAAATGCGTATCTTGGAGAAATGAAGTATTTCTTTTCATGAGACTTTATGACCTTGGGTAATTTAGTATGCTTACTTTATAACATAGTGCTTTTATTCACAGAACAATTATACTTAAAGTTGACACTTAAAGATGTTCTTTTTTTTAAAATTTGAATAATGAGAACTTTGCTCCATATTCCATGTCAATATGAGGATTCAGAGACGGTTTAAACCTGATGAATAAATACATCGTTCTTCCTTCCCGCCCCTGATACCAAGTACTTAACGCTCTCCACAGTCCCTTACTCATTTCTTATTTGCAGAAGTCATTTTAGAAGGAATTTATGACAGTGCCAACTTTTAGTAAATAACAATAAGTCACAGTCTACTGCCTATAATACCTAGATGTTCAGCTGCTTAAAATCACCTTTATCACTTAAAATATGTTTTCTTTTGTCTCTAAATCAGCATGAAAATACAGAGGAGGCTATTTCTTCAATTAAATGTGAAAGATTAATCACTAGGCAATTTGCTCCACAACAGAAAATAATTAAATGTCAAAGATGGAATATTTACTTCTTAAACTTTAAATGCCTGTGAAAAAAGTATTGGGGAAGCACAAAAATCTGGTGCTATTTGCATATATTTTGATTGAGCTGCAACCAGGGTTCGCACCTAACTAAAATCTAGTGACTGACACCGGGATTACCTAATGCTTTCATTCCTACTGTAGTTCCTCATGCTGTTTTTAGAAGATGCCATATTTTGTCCATAACCAGAGTAGAACCTGGAGGGGAAAAAATGGCAGCAGTGGGTCACAGTTGCAGTGTTCCCAGTGTTCTGGGGATATGAATATTGCTTTTTTTTTTTTTTTAAACTAACCAGGATTTCCAGAGTACCATCACAGTGAAACAAGTGAAGATAAAAGTGATGTGTTACTTTTCTATTTCTCTCTTGCTCTTATTTTTGCTGCTCTGCACTACTGATTCCAACACCACCAGATCAGAATGAACAATTAACTGTCTAATTATTCTAGTCACAGCAGCCCACAATGAAATCTTTATTCCGTGTTTACAGCAATCTTTGGCAGAGGCTGTCTTGCTGTTTCTAAACTAAGAAGAACTGCCCTTTGGCTCCTCTGGGCATCAGCTGCCTTGGTTTCAGCCTCGGATGCCAATAATCAGACTTCTTTTTCTTCCAAAGTGGACATTTTTTTTTTAGGGTGAAAAGACCTATTCTCATCACCCCCCCATATATTCTGGCTGATTTATGTTCTAGCCACTGCAGCTCTTCCTTCCGTATCTCTTTACATTTTTCCTCTCTCCATAGAACACCACCAAGCAAAACCCCATTTTAAGTCCAAAATTGTAAAAAATGCTTAAGCAAACAGTGCTCACTACTATGAGGGAAGGAAAAGTACAACTCCTGGTTTATGGGTAGAGGGAAGTCAAGGAAATCCCTCCTGCTTTTCTAAACTGCTCATTTTCGAGCTCAAAAGGCATTCAATAACTTCTCCACCAGGGGAAAACATACCCACTTTTCAGTGGCTCTCTTGATTACTTCCAACTATTTACTTAAATTCACCAACAGCTGCACATCTTTGAGAAGCTTCAGAACTTGGGGGATATTTACAAATATGTAAGGGGCTGAGAGAGTACGTCTGAATCTCTTTGAAATAGCAAGAGAAAACTATTCTACTGTACAGTCAGGGACAGAGAAATTACCGCCAATCCAAAGACAAGAGAAAGGCAGTACCTTAATGGAAGGGAGGAAGAAAAAGCACCTTGGTTAAGCCCTCTCTGGACTGATGGTGTGTCCTTCCTGAATCTGAGAGCAGATGACAGCCAGTGCTGGGTCCGCTGCCCTACACTGCTCAACTGTTTTTTTGTTTTTTGTTTTTTTCCAGAAGAACATTTCCCTGCTCTGAGAGGACGATGGCATCTTTTTTCCCATTCCAGTCTCCAAACCCTATGTGATGGTTCCCCTAACGACTCTTGGATCTCCCTCTCAGCCCCCAGCACTTACTCCATTCGCATTGCCTTTCCTGTGAGAACTGGGTCATAAAATTTTACAGGGGAGAAAGGTAGAAGGGGGCGTTTCAGTAGTATAAACACTGATTAAATTCCCGGGCAACTCTCCCCAAATGAAAGATAATTTTTCTACAAGTATGCACAAGAATGTCAAGAATGCTAAGTCATTTTTATGTTTGTACTTTCCTTTTCCATTTTAATTTTACACTGCCACATGGCACACATGCTAAAAATGTATCTCCGTAACCTGCAGTGTAGCAAACTTTTCACAAAACATTAAAATCCCGTATTTTATAGATTGTCCTTTCCCAGGATGCTCCAAGCATTTTTTGGATACTAAATTAGATCATCTCACGATAACTGTCCTATTAGAAAGGCATGGCTACTCGTGCATTGGCAAATAGGGAAAATCAGAAGCCCTGGAAAGGAAAGGTCACACCAAAGTCAGTGGCGACAGCCTTAAGTAGTCTCTGAGAGCTTGGTTTTCCAATTTATACTACTTCCCACTTGCTCTTCATTTGTCTCTCTTTTTGCTCTGGCAGGAAGGGATGTGGCCAGTGAGGAGGCTTGACCTCATCTCCTGTACTTGGCTTAGCTCTGACACGCTGTTCTCCCACACTCTTGCCCTGTTTTCTCCGTCATCAGCTGGCCAGCTCTCACCAGGGGCCAAGCCAAGAGGAGGCAACCGCAGGTGCCCTTGTGGCTGCCTCCAGTGTTGGGAACCGAAGCCTGCCCCTGCCAGGTCACATGCCCAATGGGGCTGCGAGGGTCACTCGAAGATAAAAATTAATTTCCAGTTTCTATAAGTACATGAAAGAAAAAAGCTGGGTCATGGATGGAGTTCACAATTGGCAATGACTCTGCTGCTCCCCAGCCAGGTAAGGCTGAGGACGGTGAGCTGATAAAAGTACAATACCCATCTCTAGCATTGGTGCCATCACAGTATACAGTTGCGGCTTCTTGTTTCTGTCGGTTTTAAGTAGCTCTGCTTTCTTAGTTGTGTCCCTGAGACCACCACAGCTCTGAAGGGTAATTTCCTTTGGTGGGAGGACATCAGAGTCTAGCAGGGATCAGGGACATTTTATTTGGGGTGGGGCAGACTCAGTTTCCAGGCAACCTATTAACAGTCGGGAGACAAAATACTTCCTGGCTGTTGTGTCAATAACAACAACAACAGCAATAGTAATAGTAATAGTAATGACAATTGCAATAATAAAGGCACAGTAAAGCCTGAATCCACCAGGATCCAACCCTCAGGTGTTCTGCTGCCAGCCCTCTTTCTCTGCCAGGTCTCAGCACAAAAAAAAAAAAAAAAAAAAAAAGGCTCTGGCAATGCCTCCAGGCTGCCCTCCAAGTTCCAACCCCCACCCCACCGCCCCCGAGGTGGTTAGCCAGGCCGAGTCTCTGCTTCAGCGTAAGTTCAGTTCACAGTCTCTCCTGTTGCTAAGGGCGGGCTGGGACTCCGCGTTAGCGTTTCTTTTACAAATCTGCAACTTTCACCCTATCCGACCTCCTACCAGCCTCCTCACCCCAGCTCTCACCCCACGGCAACCACAACGAGCAAAACCCAAACACCCCGCATGCAATTCAGAGCTTTCTCTGGGAGTGTCGGCCCGGAGACAGGAAATCCGGGGAGTTGGCGATGTCCGGCAGGTGGCGGCGACCCGAGTCACCACCACATTCTCCTCCCACGGTTGAGCTCGAGCGGGGGTGCGGCGAGAGGCGCGGACGGCGACCGGCCCCGCAGGCGCCCGAGCCTCTCCGAAGCCTTGTTCTCCGGTCCCCCTTCCCGGCGCGCATCCCCGAGTTGGGGACACAGCCAGCCCTCGCCCATCGGCAGCCAGAGGGAGGCCCCGCCGCCCTTGGGGCAAACGAGGGCGAAGCCAGGGCCAAGCATCCCCGCGAGGCGCGCTCTTGGGTCCTTCGTCCGCATGCCCCCGCGCGCGCAGCCCCCGCCACCAGCGCGCAGCGTCCTCTGTCTGCCCCGCTGCGCCCCAGCTCCCTGCCCCCCGGAAAGCACTCCCTAGCCCGGGCAGCTCCTTCACGTCCCCTTCCCCCAAAGTCCAAGGAAGTCCAACTCCTACCGGCCCGCAGGCTTGCCGCGGCCGCTGGTACCTGCGGGGAGAGGGACCGAGAGCAGCGCCGGGGGGCGGCTGCCCGGAGCAAGGGGGCACCCGGCGCCCTGTGCCGTCCCGCTTCCGGAGCTCGGGGACAAACGCGCGGGGCCCCACCCGAGCACTCCCCTTTACCTGGTACGGCCGGCGACTCTCCGGGGACGTTCAGTCCAGACTGCTTCGGGGCAGGCGTCCAGCTCACATCGCTGCCAACCCCGCCGGGCGGCAGGTGTCCCGCTGGGTCCCTTCGCCCCCGCTTGCGACGTGCCCCCGCCCCCCACCCCCCTACCCCCTCTATCAAAAGTGTCACAGCTTTTCTGCCTTCGGATCTTTCGCAAAGTCTCCGCGCGGTCGCCAGGAGTTGGGCTGCAATACCAGGCGCGCCAACCCGGCGGATGCCCTGCCCCGCCCTCCCGCGGCCCCCTGCGCTCGGCCCGGCCCGGGAGAAGAGCCGCCTCGTCGCGGTCACCGTCCCCGGAGCGCGGCGCGCGGTCCGCCTCCCCTCCCTCGCTCCTTCCCTAGCCCGAGTGGCTGCCGCCTGCCTGTGCCGCGGGTCCTCATTCCCCTGCTCATGAATATTCTGACAGAGGCTAATGCCGTGGAAGTAAATTGAATTAGCCAATTGGTGCCAGGAATGTGCGCTCCTTCCTTCTGAGGAGCTGTCTGGAACCCCACCAGATGAAAGCAATTAGAGTCCTGTTGGCACCCTGTGGTTGAGAGCAGTGAGGGGCAAAACGGGTTAATTTTTTAAATGCAGTTTAGATACCACATTTAAATGTTTAAACTCCTCTATTGGCTGAGAGAGTAAGGAAACGTTGAGAAGGAGCAAGAGGAAAGGAGGTAGGTAGTTCTGGGCTCAGGGGGGATGTATCTACCCCCAAGTCCCCCCTGAAGTTGAAGTGACTTATTCTGCATAGATTTGGATTCTGGAAGAGGCAGTTAATGAGAACTGGAAAAGATAGGCAAACAGGATCAGAAAGGAGATGAATATCAACCTGGGTTTAACCTTGACCTTGAGGATGCAATAGACATAATTTTCAGGAGGAGGAGTGGGGAGAGATGGCAGAAGGAGAGGAAAACCTCTATCATTTACTTTAAAAATTTCTCCAGGTGTTCTCATTTTCTTCCTTTGTCCTCTAGCAAAACCATAGGGTTTTAAACCTTTGAGTGAAGTAGAGATGGGACGGAGTTCCCTGCAGGACGGTGGTTTCAGAGGAGGAAACTGAGACCATCCTCAGGTGAAGAGAGCCTTCTGAATCACACAGTAACTGTGACAAGGCCATTCCAGAAGGCACTTTCTGACTATAGTCCAAGCTTTTTGGTTGTGGGGTCAGACAGGGTCGACAGGAGAGACAGCCTCTCCTTTGTCCTGCCTCCTACCCTCCAATGCCAAGTTCTTTACAAGTCATTGACTACAACTTAGACTTAGCTGGTGGGTAGAGGGGGAATCTCTGCCCAGTTCCGCATCCACATCTCTCTCTCTTTACAGTCTTCAGGGACATTGCTTCTAGGATTTCTTCCCCCCTCACCATCACCGATTTTCTAAATACAGAAACTTATTTTGATTGAATCGATTGGTTACTAAATGTTTTACCTGTACTTGTGGCCAAATGGTCTATGTATAAATAACTGATAAAAGTGTGTGTATAAGTAACTGATACAATTCCCAAATTTGCACTAATGGAAATAAATATTATTTAAGGCAGTTACGCCATATTTTAATAGGTTTCAGCAAGGCCTAGAATTGGAACTTATGATTAGAACAGTAACTATTATTTCAGCAGCCAGTGTTTATTGAGAACTTGTTATGTGGCATGCATTACAGGAATCATCTCATTTAATCTTTCCAACTACTCTGTTCAGTATGCACTATTGTTTTTCCATTTTAATAGATGAGGAAGGTGTGGCTTAGAAAGGTAAGTAGTATATATAATGGGGGAAGATGGGGAAGATGAACTTTGATTCAAAACAGCCTAATCAATACTCCAGAGTCTTCAGGTCCCCAGGAGCTTATACTGCCAGTCTTCCAGAGTCTTCAGGTCCCCAGGAGCTTATACTGCCTTCTTCTCTAAAAAGAGAACTGGTATCTTTGTGTTTTGTTGAAGTGATTTCTCCTTGGTGACTAGTTCCCTACCAAAATTTAGAGAAAAAAACAAAACAAAGTAGGTTTTTGGTTTGGTTTGGTTTTGTTTTTGGCGGGGGGGGGGGGGGCATGGTATGGTATGCTTAGTTTAGGGTGTTACCTTGTTGGGCCACAGAGTGCCTGAATATTTGGTCAGCGCTATTCTGGGTGTTTCTGTGAGGGTGTTTTGGATGAGATTAACATTTAAATTGGTAGACTAAGTAAAGCAGGTTGCTCTTCCCAATATGGGTGGGCCACATTCAATCAGTTGAAGTCCCAAATAGAATAAAAAGGCGGGCCCTCTGAATAAGAGAATTCTTCTGCCTGATGGCCTTGGAACTGGAACAGCAGCTCTGCAGGTTTTGGATTTGCCAACCTCCCTAATTGTATGAGTCAATTCTTTATTATTTATCTGTCACCTATTTGCTTTGTTTCTCTAAGGAACCCTGAGTAATACAGATGGATGCCTTCAGTAAATACTACTATTTGTGAATTTCACATGAATGTCTGAATATTTTCATCTACCAACACGTACTGTATAGTATACAATAAATACATGTTTTTTTACTTAAGATTTTCTAGACCCATTATTAGTAAGGGAGGAATAATTGTATATATACATATTTATATGGGTGAGACTTCATCAGAATTAAATAAAATATTACCTTTGAAGAATTAAACAATGGACTATGATAGGTATGCTTAAAGCAAGGTTTATAGATACATGAGGGGAGAAATTTTAATATTACAATGTTAGGAGTAAAAATGATCAGGCTAAATCTCTGAATTCAACAGTTGTTGAGTAATTATTAAATGCAAGGCACATTTCTATTCAAACATTTTCTATTGAAGTTCACAGTCAAATCACTTAAAACAGTTGAGGGTCTGCCATATTTTATTCTCTGAAACTTTGGGTAGTTTAAAATCCTTTGTAAAAAAAAAAGGTATATACTGTTTTATCCCTGTATTAAATATTTAAGATTTTGTCCATCATGATTCTTCCCTTACAATGCTCCGTTGGATCTTTCTTTTCTGGAGAGTATCCTCTTAGGATTTAGAGGCAATATATCACAGAAAAGTCTTCAGATGTTGGAATGTTTATTTATATGAATATGTTAACATGATTTTAGGGCCCATCAAATGTTACCAGGATGAGCGCTTTTCATACGTCCGCCAGAGTTCAGTGGGTAGTGTTGGGAGAGGACTGCGAGAGTCTGAGGTAGGACAGTGGATTGGGAGTGTGAGGCAGTCTTGGGCAATGAGCCAGCCAAGTTAGTACCTCTGTGAAGTGGAAATAATAATACTGTATTTATTGGGTATTTACTGTTTACACATTGCTCTCCCATAGACTGTCTCATTCTATCCTCCTAGTAACTTTATCCCCCTTGTAAATTCATTGTTACCCATATTTAATGGACAAGGAATATCAAGCTCACAGAGATTCAGTAGCACTCTGAGCTTCTCCTAGAAACAGATAGAATGGGAACTTTGATCCAGTGACAAAGTCACCTTCTCAGTAAAGCCATCTTTTACATCTCTCTCTGTCCAGCCTCCCTTGCCTACCACACACACACACACACACACACACACACACACACACACACTTCTTCTTCCAGTAGAAATACAATCCTCTTCTTTGTGCTCCCCTAGGACATCTAAGATGCACAAAGAAATAATTAGAACACAATGTGTTGTCTCTACCACTAACCAAGAGCAACCTGAAATCAGGAACCTTGTCTTTATCACTTTTGTATCCCCAAATTTAGCTTAGTGGGGGTCACTCAGAAAGCCCACCAACACCAGTTCTGCACACTTCAGGAAATGTGTCCCATTGACTTTCCTGGGCTATTAGGATTAAATGAAATAGTTAGCAGGTGCTTTGGAAATTTAAAAATGCCATGTAATGATATTATTATTATTGGTCAAAAGTATATTCAGAAATAAGTATAGTAACTTTAGCCTTGACCTCTGGCTGATAAATTCTATGGGTGAGAAAGCAGTTTGATCATTTTTATGTCAGCTACTGTTATTTAGGACATGGATGGATAATACTTGCTCAAATTATAATCATCTGGTTAATAGTAGTACTAAACTGGCCCATTAAGCAAGAAGGTATTAGTCTGGGAAAGGTGAGTGAGTGTGTGTGTGTGTGTGTGTGTGTGTGTGTGTGATCTTTCTGCAGTTTAAAGGTGTTTTCTGTGAATGAGCAGCTTCAGCTGCTAGGACAGCTGTATTTCTCTAAGGAAGGGATCTGCTTTTTTCCTATGGGATGATCTTTATTGAGACCTCCCAAGGTCATCGAGCTAACGACAGAGCTGGGGCTCTTGACTCTCGTTCAGTGTTATTTTTGCTACCCCACACTGACTCTGATTGGCAGCCACTGCCCATCCAGTGTGGTTTATGGTTTTACAATTGAGATGAGAGGTAAGCAGCTCAATATCTCCTTATAATTAGTCTCCTGAGTCAGCTAATACCCTTCCAATGCAATTCTATGATCTAGATTATCAGTATTACCCATTCAAGATATTTTTTGAATTTGTAATGGTAATTACTTAGTAGAACTGATGACAGTGACACATTAAAAACACTTTTGTAGCTTCATAGCCTGTGTTACCTTAAATATTCATTACAGAACAGTTGTTATATTAAACACACACACATATTCACAAAACCAGCAATTCCTGTTAATCTCCAGGTTCTTTCTTCTCTGTAGTGTTGATGTATGAGTTGGATGGTGTCTCTGTACTGATTTTACTATGGCCATTTGCCGTTCTGTATTACTTCACTTTTTTTTTGGTGTAACATATGCATTTATTCTGTGCTTTGAATTTGTAGGTTAATCAGTGACTTTCATTCTCAGAAGAAATTGGTTCCCTCACGGTTGATGCCTGTCAGTTCCTGTCTGTTTCACTGTTTTTGTGACTCTGGTAGAAGGTAAAGGCACTCCACCGCCATCACCTCCAAGAAGAACTAGCTGTAGAAACATTCAGTACTTGTAACAACATTCTGAAAGTCGACGCCGCTGATCCATTCAGTCGAATCTGACAAACTTGAATACAGTATCCTTGCTATGGGCAAGGTGCTGTGCTAGTTATAATAGGGGTTTCAAAGAAATAAAACCAGGGACTGCTCTCAGGGAGTTTATAATCTGGGAGAAGGGCCTTGATATTTAACAAAGTAGAAGATCTAAGGCAGAAATGGAGAGTTTTTATTAAAGGATAAAGAATGAAGTGCTGCGGGAGGCCCAATTAGGGAGAGATTTTTTTTTTTCAGTGGAAACAGAAGAGTGGGACAGAAGAGTGCTCAATGGAAGGGGTGTTGGTTGGTCAGGTTCTGGACATTACTTGGATATGGGGAGGGGAGTGGGGTTATCAGTGGTCAGAGGGAGAGGCCTAGTAGAACACAGGGTGATTTTAAGGGAATGCTGTGACTGCAGTTAGCCCAAGTACACATGACATTAAAAGGAGATACAACTAGAAGGGTAGGTGGATGCCATGTGGAGAAATATAAACGTTATAACATAGGCCAGGAGGAAGGTGTTGCTTTTGAGCCAGGGAGTGACATAACCACAGCTGTGTTTATATTTGAGTGTGGCGCGTTTGGAGGTGGGGGACTGATGGGATGGGGACCAGCTGGGAGACTTGGCAGCAGCTGAAGCAAGATGTGATAATGGCCTGAGCCAGGAATGTGGCAGCAGGACCTGAGAGGGAAGGAGAGGAAGAAAAGTGGTGTGGCAGGTGTGTCAACGTTACATTGAAATAATGTCTTTTTTCTGCCTGTCCTGGATGTTTCTCGTCTCGACAGCCTTCCCTTTCTCTCTCTTTCTCTCTCATACACACACACACACACACACACACACACACACACCGTGTGCACACATGGAATACATACACAGATGCATAGATAGGCACATACATATGCACATACATATTTCATGTACACACACATGCACACACATGTACGTGTGTGATACACAGTGAGCTCCTCAAGAGCGTAGTTTGCATTTTTCTCTTTGTGCCTCTGTACCTAGCACAGTGCCAGGCATTTTCTTGGCACTAGATAATTGTTTGCTGAATGGAATAAAAAACAATTGATGTGGGGTGTCAGAGAAAACGAGGAATTGCAAAATATTGATTCTGGCTTGTGCCGGAGTTGGGTAGGCAAACTATGAAAATTCTCTATGTCCCTTATTAATTGGCATTGGGGAAAAGAGCATGTCTGGGGTTGAACACGACTTCTGATTATAGAAATGTCTGAGAAGATGAAAAAATCTGGTGGAGCCGATGGTGGGTACAGCTGGAAAACCTCATGACTAGAACACAGGTCCTCTGAGGTCTGAGAAGAACACGCTTGATCTTTAGGGCATTTTATCAAGGCTTCCTTTTAACTGTTTTGAAGTTAAACAGGTCCCTCAGAGGTGTTCGTGTTCTAATCCTCAGAACCCCTAACCGTGTTAGGTTACATGGCAAAGTGGAACTCAGGGTGCTAATAGGCTGACATTCTGGAAGGGGGGATTGGCCAAGGGGGCTCGATGTCATCACAGGGGTCCTCAAAAATGGAAAAGGTAGACAAAAAAGGCAGAGGCAGAGTAACACGATGTGAGGATTCTGCTGGCCATTGCTGGCTCTGAAGATGGTGGAAGGGACCATAGGCGGAAGAATGGGAGTAGCCTCCAGAAGCTGGAAGAGGCAAGGAAACGCTCTCCCTGGGAGCCTCCGGGGGGAGCACGGTTCTGTTGACACCCTCATCTTACCCCAGTGGGACACACACCAGACCTCTGACAGAATGTAAGATCGCAAATTGGTGCTGTTTTAAGCCACTGACGATGCAGTAACTTGTTACAAGGGCAATAGAAAACTAATCAAGAAGGATAACCAGCATGCTTACTATTTTGGATTTATTATCATATATTAGTGTACGTGATGCCCCAGACTCCATGAGCTGTCTTGTGTGATGTCCTAGATTCAACTACAGAAAGAGGTTTTGTTATACAAAATTCCAGCTCTTGGTCTGAATATAATATACGTGACAGCATTAGTGGTGTGAAGTTCAGAGTGTAGGTTCTTTGATTATGTCATACTGTGTTCAGTGAGGGGGCCGATGGTTTTAAATTAAGCTTCCTATGCAGTCCCTCAGACAGTACTCCTTGATGTGACACTAGCATCTCAAGAGTTGTGAAACACAGCATGAATGCCCAAAAATCACAATGCGTGTTTATAACCTTGTTTGAGTCACCCAGTTTGTGCTTTGCTGGAACAAAACAGTCATGTTTAAATTTTCATTTCTATAATTCATTTTCAAGTGGCATATCTTTTGGAAGAATGCGTTTCAATAATTTCTCTCTTACTTTCGTTATTATTTGTATGATGGATGTCATGTGAGATGACTAATAATTGAAAAATGAAAATAATATAATATTGTTATATTTTGTATAAAAAATGTAAGTTGCCAGTAAGTGGAATGGGAATTTCTGTGTTTTAGCAATGTGTGGGTTTGGCTTATTATTTTCGTTTTGATGCTTTCTCAAAGAATAGAGTAAATGGCAGAAAAAAATGCTTGAAATATATTCACTGTTAAATTCGCATGTACACTCAGCATGACACATATGCATAATAATCACTTCTTATTCATAACAAATCCTTTAAGAGCTGGGCAAGGTGCATGTTATTTAAAAATACACTAATTCCTAAAATTAGCATGGACTATAAATTAATTTTTGAGGCTCTGGTAAGTAAGTCCTTACATACAGATAGATTGCTGTGAATTTTGATGTTTAACTAACCAAATGTTAAGAGAACATAAAGCAGCCTAAAAATAAAGTATAAAATAGGATGACTAATTTATGTGGAGAGGCTTTGCAGATGATGGAAACTCAATTTGCAAGTCCCTTTGTAAAGTAAAAACTATTTGTTATTCTTGACGTTATTCCGAAATCCTTATGCAACAAATAATTGCAAGAAACAGCTCTAAATATGCTTATTGATAACGTATTAAAGGCGAAGTTGTAGATGACTTAAACGAGAGGATTAATGCTGTGTTACACTGGAAAATTAATAGCCACTAATTACATATTTTTCTCTCTCTAAAAAGCATTAAGAAAGCAAAAGCCAGGAGAGTGTGGTGGCTAAGGGGGAGTCCCGGGAGTCTTGGCTCTGCTACTACTCAGTGACTTTGAGTAAATTGTTTAATCTGGTTGTGTGCCTGCATTTCCTCATCTGTAAAGTGGGTGTGAATAGTACTGCTTACCTCACAGGGGTCTTATGAGGATTAAATTAGAGAATCCATGACAGTTGTTCAGCACCATCGGGCACATAGTAAGCATACCTTAAAGATGACCCACTATTACTAATAAAGGTTATGAATATCGTGTGTATTTATGCTTTTTAATGTCATCTTTGTCAAGAAAGGAAAATTGAAATATTTCCTTTAATATCGTTTGTACCATTGTTAAAAGAAGAAAATCACAGAATTTCTTGAATATAAGGGATCACAGAGGCAGTCAAATCTGGCCCTCTGATTTTATTGTTGGAAAAAAATTGAGGTATAAAGAGTCAAGGGAACTTATCCAAAGTCACACCATTTTCCCTCTCTGTGTGCATATAAGGTGTTTCTCCTTTTTGTGTGGATTCATGGAACAAATCAACTTTTAAGAACCAGTTAGTCTGAATCTCGCTCTTGCTGGGGGTGGGGTTTGGGGAGCTTTGTCAGTGTGGGGGACACAGAGGGGAGAAAGACAAAAGCATGGAAATTGAAAAGTTTTTCACACAAGAGTGGTGTGCCCGTAATGGTTCCACTGAGAATATTTGGAAAGGGCCCACTTTTTTCTTATAGGAAAAGTAGGGTTGTGGATTTATCCCTGTTTCTACACATTGAATGGACCCCAGGCAAGTTCTTCATTTCTTTTGCTTGCATTTTCTCATCTATAGATCTGACATCTGATCACACTAACTCCCAGGGTGGTCAGGAGCTCAGAACAGAGTCAGCTGTGAGCAATACCAGCCAAAAGTTGCCACTGTGACTTCAGTTGTGAAACCGGTCTAAGATGCAGGTGAGGGCAGTTAGAGCTCACGTGGGTCTGATTCTTACAGCCTCTCGGGATCCGTAATCAGCACAAGTGCTCTGCTCAGTGACGGAGGATTTTGGATAGGACTTGTAAGCCTGATTAGCGGCCATTGCAGCGTGAACTTGGAAGGGGCCGAGAGAGCAAACATGGAGGAGCCAGGTACGTGCAGAAGGTACCGGAACAAGAGACTGAGAAAGGGAAAGGAAGCAAATGAGGTCTGTTTTGCCTTTCACACAGCTCCTAGGTAGTTAGGAGTGAAACAGAGAAGTAAAGAACGTCTAGAAAGTCTGTGAAAGAGGGAGGGAGCACCATAAACGTGCCATCAAAAGCACATTGGCTGAGAGGAATCTTTTTACAGGAGACAGGAACAACTGTGCAACAGGAGACTATTATGGGGCTGGGCACCCTATCAGTTCAGGTAGGATCTACCCAAGGGAAGTATTGTTCGTAAACCGGATTCTTTCCAGGAAGAAGTTTGGTGTTAAGCTTCAGACCAGTAGAGAAAATAGATTTATTTTGGAGATCTTATGGGAGAACAAGAGACAGGGCCCTTAGAAGAAGTTTGTTGTGATTTTACTTAGTATGTTTAGGATGAAAAATGCTCACCATTCTTTCCAGAAATAAAACAGTGGGATTGAAGCAATCAGGGCTTCTTTTGGGATGGTGATATTTTTGGAAAAGAAAAAGACATATTTGGGGATGTAGAACTATACATACCCCAGGGAAGATGGAGTTAAACAACATTTTAGGAATTTTTACCTAACGTACAAAGGGCTGTATGGTTTGTGTATGGCAGAGCTGCTGTGCTGATGACACCAACAGTACTAATCCCAGCATTTATTGCTTGTTTACTGTAGGCCGGCATTTGCATATATTGTGTCGTTTAAACGGCCTCGCCACAGATGAAGGTGCCTACTATTATTATTATCCCCACAGATGACTCCGGTGAGGCTTTGAGAGGTTAACAGATTTTACCAGAGTCCAAAGACAAACAGAATACAGGTGCAGTTTAAGAAATTATTCCAGTAAATATGCTGTTAGTGGAAGTCTTTCAGGTGTGGAGAACAGGGGCACAGCAATGATCTCTTTATATAAGTGGTGTAGCATCTTTGTGAGGAACAAGGGCCATGTGGTGCCGCTGCCTGAGAGGGCAGCTCAGAAAGAAACAGGACAGAGCTCGTCCTATCTGCCCTTATTGATGCAAGGGCGCCACCTAGAGGTGGAAGGTGAGATAGTACCAGGGGCCACAGAAATGGGGGGGAAATGATGAGAAGGGAAGAGAGAGTAGTGAAGGGCAGCACATACCAAAGAGAGGAGCCAGATGAGCTGTCAACAACAGCGTGATGAAGAGAGCGCCTGCTCAACAAAGGAGATGAGAGTTGATTGCCCCAGAAAAGACAGGTCCACGGTGGAAGAAAGGAAGGGAGGGGCCTTTGGCAGTCATAAATTGGAGAGACCCAACACAGTAAAAGTGATTAATTTCTAGAACATGGGACCTGAATCCCAAAGGTAAGAATAAGGGAGAAGAGAAAAGGATATGCCCTGGAGTAAATAGGAGAAGAGGGAAGAAGCCTTGGGAACCTAAGAGAAGTCGTCTGTGCCTTTATACAGTGTGTTAAGCAAGTAACTCGTTGTTACTGCCTCCACCAGGTGACACCAGGCAAAGGTGTGGAATAAGGACAGGGTTCAAGAGTGGCATTCCTGCGTATTAAGAAATTAGATGTGTGGTTTTATAACACTTGTCAGTAGGATTAAGTATGGTTAGGGACCGGTTGGTTAGGTTCAGGGTTAGGATTAAGTCAATGACTATTCTAAAGGTGGGTGTAGTGAAATCTGGGGTGCAGTTTACAGGATAATGAGCTTCAACTGAGGAAGAAGAAGGCCAGGTTTGGAGAGGTATTGAATAAGGAACTGTGTCTCAGGGGGGGAAACATCAAATTGAATATAAAGAGTGACCAGTGGAGATGACACTTTAGTCAATGTGGGAATATAAATTGACATATCTCTCTCTCTGCACACACACACACACACACTCTCTCTCACCCACAGTAATAATAATAGTGTTGACAGAGTGCCTGCAGCGCTTCAGGAACTGGTTTGAGAGCGTGGCATGCACTAATTCATGTATTCCTCCTAGTAACCCTACAGGGGTGGCTTTAATGTCCTTCATAAGAATCGGGGCCCCAAAGCCAGAGAGGTAAAGTCACATGCCCAAGGCTACACAGGAATCAGAGGTGTACGAATCTGATTCCAGAGCCTGTGCCCTTTACCACTACACTTTACTGCTTTTCAGTACACACCTGTGCACTATTTACCAGGCAGAATCTATTACCAAGATGATGAATGAGCCCTCAGAATTGACAGATGTATGTATAACAAAAAAATAAATTGTGGCTGTTAAGTGAGCAGGGGTCCTTTTGGTCCTGTCTTACTTTTGGCTGTATTTGCAGGGTGATTGTATTCATGATCAATAGCTACACAACAAACTATCCCAAACTTAGTGGCTGAAAACAACATATATTTATTTTTTTAGTTTCTGTGCATCAGGGGGCCAGAAATGACGAAGCTGGTGGTTCTGGTGCAGAGTCTCTCCAGAGGTGAGAGTGAGGCTGTTGGCTAGGGCAGCAGTTATCTCAAGGCTCAACAGTGGGGGGCTATTTGTTTGGAAGTGTTACTCCCAATGGCTGCTGGCAGACTTTGCCGCGTCACCACATGGGCTCTCCACAGGCTTCCCGATGTAGCAGCTGGCTTCCCTTTCCCTAGGACTGTGTCATGACATGGCAGCCGACTTCCACCAGCACGAGTGCCCCAGGTGGAAGTGGCAACCTTTTAATAAACTAACCTCCCTCACTCTTGCTGTGCTCTTTTAGTTAGAAGCAAGCCGCTGAATTGAGCCCACACTCAAGAGAGAGCATTACACATGGCAGGGTCATTGGGAAGCATCATGGCTGCCACCATTCTCATGCCCTCTTCCTTAGGAGCCACTCCTCTTTCTGGGTCTCCAGCTCTGCCCTCCTCTTCTCTTCCTACATTGACGGTGGTCTTTAGGCTCCTTTAATGACTTTCCTTTTTCTGCTCACCTCTTTGCTCTGTTCTTACATGTCTTTTTCCCCCTCAACTTTGTATACTTCCTGGTCAATATTCTACATATCCATGGCTTCCACAGATTACTCATTTTTTTTTTTTTTATCTCTAGCTCTGACCTCAGTCTTGAGCCCCCATCTGATTTGGAAGAGAACATCAACCACCTGCGTTTTGACCTCAGTCTGTACTTTCTTTCTTTTTTTTTTTTAAAGATTTTATTTATTTATTTGCCAGAGATAGCCAGTGAGAGAGGGAACACAAGCAGGGGGAGTGGGAGAGGAAGAAGCAGGCTCATAGCGGAGGAGCCTGATGTGGGGCTCGATCCCATAACGCCGGGATCACGCCCTGAGCCGAAGGCAGACGCTTAACTGCTGTGCCACCCAGGCGCCCCTCAGTCTGTACTTTCTGATTAAGTTAGTCTTTCTAGTGTATCTCTTATACCCTTGTGCCTCAGCTGCGGATTTCCTGCCTGCTGGACACCCTGGCCTGTTCCATGCATGGCCAGTCTGGCAAAAGAAACCAAATCCATCACCCACATTTTCTCACCCATTACTCTTCTCTGTCTCTGAGGATGATACAACTATTCACCAAGTCCGTTAGGTCAGAAATCCAAGAGACACTCCGGAAATGCTTTCCTCTCAGTCATCCTCAGGGCCCAACCAGTCATTGTGGGCTGTCCATTCTAAATCCTAATTGTTTCTTGAAGTTACATCCTCTTTTCTACCCTTACAAGGTCCTCATCATCTCTTCCCTGGGTTATCAAAATAGTTTTTTTAAAGGACTCCCTACCTACAATTCATCCCTCCTCAAACCAGTTTTCTCCAAAAGGCAAATCTGATCAAGTTCCTCTTTTATATAAAACTGTATTCTGGCTCTCCAACACCTACAGAATGAAATCTGTGAGAGATCCTGGTGTAGTGGAAGACGTATGGGCTATGGAATCAGACGCAGCTGGGTTCATTTTTGACTCTACCATTTAATGGCTGATGGAGGTTGGATACGTTAAAAAAAATCTCTAAGCCTCAGTTTCTTCATCCATAAAATGAACATAATGCCTTCATTGCAAAGTTGTTAGGATGAAATGAGATAGCATGAACTGCTAGGTTCTCACAGACAGGCGTTTTTGTTGCTGATAGGCTGGCTGTACAGTTGGCTGTATCTGTGTTAAGGCAGTTAACCCATGTAGTTCTCTAAATACGTTATTCTATACTCTTCGTTGATTTTGAATATGATTTTTTCTTTCTGCTTGGAATGCTCTCTCCCTTCCACTTTCCCACCTGCTCTCTGTGACTTGCTAATTGGCAAATGGGCTCTTTCAACACTTCACTTTTCTGTTGGAACCTCTTTGATCACTTCCTGCCAATGGAGACCTCTTGGACCTACCTTCACGATGGCACGTGCTTCATTGGATGCAGTTGTTTCTTTGCACACCTGGCTTCACAGGTAGATGTTGAACCTGTGAGTGTGGAGAGTAGCGTCTGTATCTCCCAAATGCCTAGTATAGTATTGTGTGTAAGCTCTGGTGTTGGCTTTTTTTTTTTTTTTTTGTAATGTAAGTGCCTGACTTAAGCTTTGATTGCCAAGACATCCACTTCAAAGAGGGATATCCTGAATAAAACACATTGTCAGTCACCTGACCAGATAAAGAGCCAGGTCAGCTGCACCCCCCCCCAACCTGTGTGTGCCGTGTCCCCCCCCCCACCCCCCCGCTTTGTTTTAGAGATCTTGGTTGATTTTGGTTAACTGACCATTTGGGTGGCTGTTTTTGTTTGTTTGTTTTTTCTTCTGGTGCTTTAAATTCCCACCCTTATGTTTTAAATTCACCAGTGAAGAGTGAGCCCGAGAAACCCTAGGTCCCATCCTCAACCCCAGTAAATGCAGAACCCCAGGCCT
Organism: Ursus arctos; assembly: GCF_023065955.2. Classification (NCBI taxonomy): domain Eukaryota; kingdom Metazoa; phylum Chordata; class Mammalia; order Carnivora; family Ursidae; genus Ursus; species Ursus arctos. The sequence goes on from NW_026622841.1 coordinate 14,448,476, forward strand.
GTGTTTTCTGTCTCTACCTGCCCCCTTGCTGTGTGGCCCCAGGTGTGCTAATTTCCAGGTCCTGTAAGTAATAAACCTTTATTTTTTCAAAGTTTCCTGATGGCTATTGTTGAAGGGCATCCAGCAGTCAGCATATGAACCACAAGAGCTGGTCCAGCCACAACACTGGTAATTGATAGGCAGAGACCAGCACAAAACAAGTATGTTCTAGACAGAGGTAGTAAGTAAATATTGTCTGAAACACATTTCCTGACATCTGGGTAAATATTGCTTTTCCCTTATAATTTTAAGGAAATAGACAAATTAATTTGTAGAATCTGGAAAATGTAACTAGTTCCACCATAGTAGAGAAATAATCTCACTTTAGAATATGTTGAATTAAAAAAATATAAGCCAAAATTCCATCTAAAAAGTTGTGGAAGGGTGGAGCATTTAATGAAGCAGGAGAGAGAATGCTTTCAAGACAAAGACATAAAGCGTTCAGAAAAACACCTATTTGTATGGGAAAACAGTGAAGAACTCGGAGCATGAAAAACAGGAATTAAAGAACAAATAACAAGAATTTATCTATAGGATGAAGTTGATAGAAAAGAAGTCAAGCAATGGCAAATCCATCTGATTTGCAAGAACAGAATGAGTGCTCGACTGTAGAGCACCAGTAGATTAAATGGTGCTGAAAGAGATCACGTGAATAATGAAGTACTTTTAAGAACTGTTTCCAGAGCAGGAAGAGCTACATTCTGAGAGTAGAGGCTGTGGAGAAATGACGGTATTAAGACCAAAGAGGTAAAGCACTTAATGGCAAAGAGACCTTCAACCAATGAGAGCCAGAAAGAGTAGATTCTCCATGAGAGGAGGACCAGCTGGGCCTTGTCCTGACCCAGGTAGCTTGTGAGGCATCTGCTCCTTGGGATTCTCCTGGTCATCCTGCTCTTTCACAGGTCACACCCAGCTCACCTTATAACATCAAGCCCAGGTACCCCAGACTTAGAAAACTGGTATTATCAGCAAGAGAGAATAACCTGAGAGGGTCTGACTATGTAGAGGGGTGTGTGTGTGTGTTTGTGTGTGTGTGTGTGTGTGTGTTTTAAAGGAAGTCAATTCGTTTTCTGCCACCAAAACAGTTCTATAAGGGCACCTGGGTGGGGGCGCAGTCAGTTAGGCATCTGCCTTCAGCTCAGGTCATGATCCTGGGGTCCTGTGATGGAGCCTCATGTCCGCCTCCCTGCTCCACGGAGAGCCTGATTCTCCCTCTCCCCACTGTTCGTTCTCTCTCTCTCTCTCTCTCTCTCAACTAAATAAATAAAATCTTTAAAAAACAGTTCTATAAAGAATATTATTGATAGTATCTTCTGAAATATCATTTATGCACAACTCAAAGTTAGCAATGTGATCAAGTTCTTAGGGATGGCAAACACTTCCAACTCAGATGGCTTCTCTCTGCATTTTTGAAGCCTGAGTGGCCAAATGTTCACAGCCCTTCGTGGCACATGGGAGAGAAGATGCCCAGTAGAGAAAAGGAGGAGAAGGCAGGTATTGCAACCTGATTTCATTGATATTTTGAATGCTGATTGAAGAATTCATGGGAGAATTCTGCCTACGGGAAGCTTGCCAAAACCAAAGACTGTTAAACAGGTTTCTAAACACTTCCACAGATCTTGTTTATGCGGCGGAAGACCAATGACTGATGTTGATCTTAGGGAAAAAACAAGGGAAGGTGCCAAAGGAGGGAATTTTATCAGGTTTAGACTGAGAACAACGTTTGGATCAGCAAACACAGTTTTTCTCTAAGATCACTCAAAAGTGTGGGTACCAGCCAAGTTACTGTAATGTATGAAGAGTCTATACAAAAGTTAAAGACATCCATCTTTACTCTCAATGGTGGAGAGGAAAATACTGTAGCAATAAGAGGTTGTCATAGCCCTTGTCATATTGTGGATTTTAGATTTTTTTTTTTCCAGAGCAATAACTAGTTATTTCAGGCTGGTAGATTTTAAAGATAGGAAAGAAACAGTAGGGTAGTGTAAGTCCCATATTAACATATATAGACAGAGTCCCGCTGGTAATAAGACAAAAAAGAGTCAGTATTTGAAGTGTACGAATTATGCCAGAAAAACGGACTGTGTGATCCCCAAACGAAGGGAAAAATTCTAAAAAAATGTAAGAAAATGGAAAGTATTGAAGATGCATCCACTGAGGACAAGGGCAGTAAGAGTTTGGGCATGTCGTTTATAGTGATTAAAAGAGGCAAAATTAAATAGAAATGAACATAAAGATATAGAAATAGATAAATATCAGACATGCACAAGCCATTATTAGAGAACACATAGCTTATTTTGTTTGTTGAGAATCTTATGTTGAGCCTTATGGGAAATCTGGGCAAATGTAACGAAACATTTTGCTACAGGCTACGAGTGGTGGTGAGTTGTTACTGGATTTTGTATGATTCTCTGTGAGGAGAGTGGGATGTGAAAACTGGGGGGCAAGCCTTTTGTTTTACCTGCCTGATGGAAAGGAATGTCCGCAGGAGAACCAATGTTTTGGAAAGCCGGAAGAGACAGAGGGTAGGAGAGTGTGACCAGGGAGATGATGGACGGAGAGATGAAGGCTGATTTTCTTACTGGGAAACCAGCAAAGTTTCACAAAGAAGTGTCAAAGAAGGTTTCTGTTTATAAGACAGGAATTGAGGGATTTAGAGTGAGGACATTCAGATCATCCTTTAAAAGCTTCAGGAAATATAAAAAGTAGGGCAGAGTTAGGGATGTCACATGTGTTGTTTTATACAGCAGGTTTCTGCATAAAGTCAGCGTAATGTTCCCAAGGAGATCCCATTCATCCAGGAAGAGGGTTGGGGGAAAATGACGAAACATCTCCTCTCCCCAAATATCATACAGCAAAATATTTTTGGATTCAAGCATGCGAGATTATCAGGGAAAGAAGAGGCACATAGAAGTGACTGAAAGAAGGTTTTTTTTTTTTAAGAGAAATACCATGAAAACAAGATGTGAGGTTGATAATGTCTCTTTAGCCTGGTGTAGCTTAAACGTGGGAAACTAGGAGTGATTTATTAGACTCCGGAAGTACTAGTAAGATGGATGAAACAAATAGAAAAGTAAAGATAAGACAAGTGGTGGTTTAAATAAAATGGAATATGAGCATATGGATTTTATAAGACATCGATATGGCATATTTCTAGAAATACAGCTTTGGGAAAATATAGATCTATAAATTGAATATATTATTTTGATAATGTATTCAGTGTAGGGAATTAAGGGAGTCATTTAAATAAAACTTAGAAACATGAGGAATCCTCTAATATTTGGAATTAATAGTATCCTAGGCATCCTGTATATTCTCCATGTGACAATATTTCTATGATTAGATATGCTTAAAAGTAAGATTTTTCTAACCGGAGTTTTAATTAGGCTTCTCTGAAGACTCACGATGCTCTAGGATGGCTAGATTGGCAGTAGGTCGTTCTGGAGACTCCTGGAAACCTGCCAAAGTTAGACATAAATGGAAAAAATGAGTGACCACCTCTATAACTCAAACTGTATCTGTGTCAAGCCAAAATAACAAACAACAAAATCCTGTCCACCAGTTAGTTCATTTATATGACACCCAGACTATGGTTGACTAATTCTTTTCCCCCCAGAATTGGCCACCTCTTTAAGTATCATACAGAGAATATTTTTGTCTTCATTTGGACATGTGCTCTAATGGTAGGATTAGGCAAAGAACAAAACAAAAACAAACAAAAACCAGAAACCGCAAACCCAATAGAGAGTTTGTTCTTTAATTAATACAGTGAATAGCAATCCCAATAAAGAAAAAGCACCGGACTGCAGTCTGGACAGACTGTCTCTTAGGGGAATAAATAGTTGAAAACTAGAACACCCCAGGAAGATACTGTCTTCAGGAGGATGGGCCTCAGGTAATAGGAACAAAAGTCGACGGGGACCTTTGTGACTTCTGGTAATCGCAGGGGACAACTAGGCAGCCTGTTCCATCAGGATGAGCGGGCATATGCACCTGCTGGCTGTTACCACTAAGCCAGCTCCTGTGTCTGAGCCCACAGAGCCCCACGTCAGCAGGATGTGGTCTGAAATATGCCATATCGATGTCTTAGGGAAAGCTAGCTGGCAGAGTCCTGGGCTGCTTACCTGTGGCAATTGTTGGCTGCGTCCTGTTGCTCTGGTCTCAGGGCTGTTCAGCAACGTGGAGCCCCTTTTATTTTTTATTTTTTAGAGAGAAGGGGGAGGATGGGGGAGGGAGAGAATCTTAAGCAGGCTCCGTGCCCAGCTCGGAGCCTGATGCAGGGCTTGATCTCATGACCCTGAGATAATGACCTGAGCAGAAATCAAGAGTCGGACGCTTAACCCATTGAGCCACTCAGGCACCCCAATATGGGGCCCCCTTTAATACACCAGCTGGTGGGCTGCATGTCAGGCTATGGCAGGAAATGCACACTCAGCATGCGAGGGCATTGTGTGTGGTCTTGCTGGAAAATACGAATCCAGAGACTGCACTTTCTTCACTGTTAGTGTGAACCACAGGAGCCAAAGGGCCCTGGGAAGCATCTCCAGTCTCATCCAAGCCAGGCCCTGCTACGAGATTCTCTTGTTACCATAGGCACCTATTTTGATGAGACTGTCACTTGGATCGTACTTCCTGGCGTTGTTGGAAAAGGCCAAATCCTGCTTATTATTATTTTTTTTAAGAGAGAAATAGAGACAAAGAGAGAAACTAGAAGAAAAATAGTCTTTTCAATAACCTGAAGTTCAGTATTAAAATACAAGGATGGTAGCAATAACTACAGAGCTCTGCAGAAATCAAAATTTAATATACTCCCTCCAAAAAAGTAATCATTCAAAATCCTTTTGTGCATCTTTTTGTGATATAGGATTTGGGATGTTCAGACAAAAGAGTCACCAGTTTTTAAGAATAAAGGATTACTGTGATAGGGACAGGAGAAACAGCAAACAATGAATATGATTAAAATATTAGTTAATATTTTTTACTCTATGTATACCATTGAAATACTGCCAACTGTACATCTCTCTTGCTGGTGAGGCAGATGAATGTGATATTACAACACTCATCACTGCCCAGCAGTGATTGCCCTACATTGTTTGGCTCTGTCTCAGAGAGCTAGGCAAGGATTTTTCATTAAATGCATCATTTACAGCTCGCTGCAGTGGTTCCGCAAAGTCAATACATATCCTTAACAGAAAGCAAAGAATGAAGCATGTGAAAGAAAAAGAGAGACAGGGTATGGGTCCAGCAACTGTCAGGAGCCCTGGGCGTGCATTCCATCCAGCAGTGGCTTTGATTGTAGGCAAAGAGTAAGAGCATGTGTGTCCCCAGGTCTGTCTCCTCTGATCTGGGTGCCCTCGACTATGGGGCTCGGGATCTGGGAGTCAAATGGGAAATTGCAGGCAAGTACAGTTTGGAGGGTAGTTAATAGGCCAGCTAAGATAGTCTCATCGTATCTTAATCCCAAAGGTAACAGGAAATATTTTTGCTGAAATGGAGTAAAATGACCATGGATGACTTTTCTCTTTCCCATCAACTATCGAAACCTACCAAAAAACGAAGCAGAGTGAAGCTCCCTCCTCAATGATAATTTGGGCATCATTCCATAAAAATTTGTAAGGGTTTAGGCTGACGTTTTATGAGGGAAGTTGCCTTAATTGGTTATAGATCTCTGAGATGACGCCATGTGTACATTAGTAATTCACGTGGTAATTCACTTATTTCACAAATAATATCTAAGTCCATACTATGCGCCAGACACTATGTGAGGTAAGAAGGATAAAAATAAATAAATAAGGAGAAAGGGTCACTTTCCTCAAAAAATGCTGGGTTGAGCTAGCAAGCTACCATAAAGCTAAAGCCATAGGAGCAAGGCACTTGTCAAGAATCCTGGACAAATAACCGTATGTGATTCTGTTTGCAAGGACATAGTTATATCAGTGACACAGGAAAGTTAATTCATCAAAAAGTTCCCATCTTAAAAGAAGGAAAAACCCCCTTGGGATTATTATTACTATATTATTATTATTACTTTGCTCTATATAAACTGGTCTATCTATAAAAGTAAAACTAACAGTTTTCTTCTATAAAGAATATAAAATTTTTAATGATTTAAATTCAGTGCGTGATTAATATAGCAGGCTAAGTAAGTTAGCCATATATTTAAGGAGAAGAGAAATGGGTATGATCCTCATGGAAATTTGCCTAGAGACCTTGAGTCTATTCCTGATCTTTCAGTCTTTTTGAATATCTTTCCTTTGGTTTGCTTCAGAATGTATGCATGGGAAGGAATGCTGAATATGCCCAGAAGGAAAAAGGTACTTCCTAGGATACTTGATTTTTAGGGTAATTTCCTCCCCTTTTCAACGGCTTTTGGTGGTTTAGTACACAGTGCAGATGAACAAACCCATGGAGCGTTTATGGAGAAAGCGAGGACACTGACAGAGCATTATTTTAAAATAAAAATCCTTCAACAGCACAGACTTACTTTTCCGACCTGCATTCCAGCCCTGGCAGGCAAGATACCAACAAATCTCTTGGAGAAACTGGGTTTTTCAGGTGCCTTCAATGCTTTTCTATTTGGCCCTGGTTTCTGAGAATTTACTAGAAAGTCAAGGGAGCATTCTGGTGAGCAACCTATCAGATCTGAAATTAAAAAAAAAAAAAACCAAGAAACAAAGGAGTTCAGTTTCACAGGGGGGAGTCTGGCTGCTGGCTGCTTTGTCTTTCAGTTTGCTTCTTTCTTCTCTCTCATGCCCAGTGTCCTGTCCCAATTATGGTTAGAACAACCAGCTTTGAGCTGGCACGCAGGCCAGCTTGGCGTAACCCAACACCATTTAAATCTCTGCACTTGCTGAAGCAGATCCAAATGTTTTTTGTAAAAGAATTTCCCATTTGGGTATAGATCTTTAGAGTCCTGTTTTTCCTTCTCTTTTCTATATTTTTTTGCTTACAAATCTGTTATGTTACCTGTTACCTAGAATCTTTGGTGGAAGATGGAAATGAGGGTTCTTGGAAGTGAAGGGCAAGAGGAAGTGGGATTTGGTTGTTTTACAAACACCATGGGAAGTATAGTAGGGATGGTGGTGTTTGTAGAGCTACTTAGAGTAATTGTCTAATGTCTTCTGAAATTCAAATATGGCTTTTAGATTTTGTTTCTTATTTGGCTTAAACCATTCAATGCAGAACTCATTTTCTGTGTTTCTTAAATATGGAATGCTTAAATCTATAGAAACATGGAACCTTGCTCTCTGCTCTGTCACCAAATTATGTATTTCTCAGTTGGAAAACTTTCTAAGTTGACTGTAAATAAATTAACCCTAGTTTTGAATGAAGACTTTATTTTGTTGGTATTTTAAGATGCCTATATGGTTTCAGGGTTTCAGTAACTTTTTCTCAGGTAAAAATTTTACATCTAAAACATTTTTTTCACCTAAATTAATTTCATCTTTTCAAGTGACGAATTTTAGTCATGATAACATTAGGAAGTTTTCTGGCACTATTAAAGTTTAAAATGTAAAAATGGTATACAAACAATGATAAGAATGGGAAGAAGAACTGTGCCAAATTTATAATAGGAACTTAAATATCTGTTGAATGAATTAATAAATGATAATGACTGGCATTTTTCAAATACTAATTATGTGACAGGCCCTGTGCTAAATATCTTTTAATTTTTATTTTTTAATTAAGAATTTTTTAAAATTTAAATTCAGTTAACTAACATATAATGTATTCTTGGTTTTAGAGGTAGAGGTCAGTGATTCACCAGTCTTATATAATACCCAGTGCTCATTACGTCACATACCCTCCTTAGTGTCCATCACCCAGTTACCCCATCCCACCGCCCCCCACCCCTCCAGCAACCTTCTTGAGTTTGTTTCCTATGATTAAGAGTCTCTTATGGTTTGTCTCCCTCTCTGATTTAATCTTGTTATATTTTTTCCTCTCTTCCCCTATGATACTCTGTTTTGTTTCTTAAATTCCACATATGAATGAGATCATATGATAATTGTCTTTCTCTGATTGTCTTATTTCACTTAGCATAACACCCTCTAGTTCCATCCATGTCATTGCAAATGGCAAGATTTCATTTTTTGACGGCTGCATAATATTCCATTTTATATGTATAATACATCATCTTTATCCATTCATCTGTCAGTGGACATCTGGGCTCTTTCCATAGTTTGGCTATTGTGGACATTTCTACTGTAAACATTGGGGTGCAGTGCCCCTTCAGATCACTGCGTTTGTATCTTTGGAGTAAATCCCTACGAGTGCAATTATTTGGTCATAGGATAGCTCTATTTTCAACTTTTTGAGGAACCTCCATACTGTTTTCCAGAGTGGCTGTACCAGTTCCCACCAGCAGTGTAGGAGGGTTCCCCTTTCTCCACATCCTTGTCAACATCTGTTGTTTCCTGACTTGTTAATTTTAGCCATTCTGACCCATGTGAGGTGGTATCTTATTGTGGTTTTGATTTGTATTTCCCTGATGCCAGGTGATGTTGAGCATTTTTTTCTTGTGTCATTGGCCATTTGGATATCTTCCTTGGAGAAATGTCTGTTCATGTCTTCTGCCCATTTCTTGATTGGATTGTTCTTTGGGTGTTGAGTTTGATAAGTTCTTTATAGATTTTGGATACTAACCCCTTATCTGATATGTCATTTGGAAATATATTCTCCCATTCTCTCGGTTGTCTTTTGGTTTTGTTAACTTTTTCCTTCATTGTGCAGAAACTTTTTATCTTGATACAGTCCCAATAGTTCATTTTTGCCTTTGTTTTCCTTGCCTTTGGAGACATGTCTAGCAAGAAGCTGCTGCGGCTGAGGTCACAGAGGTTGCTGCCTGTGTTCTTCTCTAGGATTTTGATGGATTCCTGTCTCACATTTAGGTCTTTCATCCATTTTGAGTCTATTTTTGTGTATGGTGTGAGGAAATGGTCCAGTTTCATTCTCCTGCGTGTGTCTGTCCAATTTCCCAACACCCTTTGTTGAAGAGACACTTTTTTTTCCATCGGATATTCTTTTCTGCTTTGTCAAAGATTAGTTGACCATAGAATTGAGGGTCCATTTCTGGGTTCTCTATTCTGTTCCATTGATCTATGTGTGTCTGTTTTTTTGCTGGAACCATACTATCTTGATGATTATAGCTTTGTATAGAGCTTCAAGTCCAGGATTATGATGCCACCAATTCTGGTTTTCTTTTTCAACATTCCTTTGGCTATTCAGGGTCTTTTCTGGTTCTATACAAATTTTAGGATTATTGTTCCAGTTCTGTGAAAAAGTTGATGGTATTTTGATAGGGATTGCATTGAATGTATAGATTCATAGACATTTTAACAATATTTGTTCTTATAATCCATGAGCATGGAACGTTTTTCCATTTCTTTGTGTCTTCCTCAATTTCTTTCATGAGTATTCTATAGTTTTCTGAGTACAGACCTTTGCCTCTTTGGTTAGGTTTATTTCTAGGTATCTTACGGTTTTGGGTGCAATTGTAAATGGGATCGACTTCTTAATTTTTCTTTCTTTTGTCTCATTGTTAGTGTGTAGAAATGTAACTGATTTCTGTGCACTGATTTTATGTTATGCCACTTTGATGAATTCCTGTATGAGTTCTGGCAATTTTGGAGTAGAGTCTTTTGGGTTTTCCACACAGAGTATCACGTCATCTGCGAAAAGTGAGAGTTTGACTTCTTCTTTGCCGATTTGGATGCCTTATGTTTCTTTTGTTGTCTGATTACTAAGGCTAGAACTTCTAGTAGTATGTTCAACAACCATGGTGAGAGTGGACATCCTGCAGTGTCCCTGACCTTAGTGGAAAAGCTCTGTATTTCCCCTTTGAGAATGATATTCACCGTGGGTGGGCTTTTTGTAGATGGCTTTTATGATATTGAGGTATGTTCCCTTCATCCCTATATTATGAAGAGTTTTAATCAAGAAAGGATGCTGTACTTTGCCAAATGCTTTTTCTGCATCTATTGAGAGGATTATACAGTTCTTGTTCTTTCTTTTATTAATGTAGTATATCACATTGATTGATCTGCAGATGTTGAACCACCCCTACAGCCCAGGAATAAATCTCACTTGGTCATGGTGAATAATTCTTTTAATGTACTGTTGGATCCTATTGGCTAGTATCTTGGTGAGGATTTTGGCGTCCATGTTAATTAGGGATCTTGGTCTGTAATTCTCCTTTTTGGTTGGGTCTTTGTCTGGTTTGGGGATCAAGGTAATTCTGGCCTCACAGAAAGAATGGGTATTAATTCTTCTTTAAATATTTTGTAGAATTCACCTAGGAAGCCATCTTATAATTGTTTGTATTTCTTCAGTGTTGGTTGTGATCTTTCCTCTTTCATTCATGATTTTATTTATTTGGGTCCTTTCTCTTTGGAAGTTTTCCTGCCTTTTTTATTTTTTGAAACAGCTTCAGAAGAATGGGTATTAATTCTTCTTTAAATATTTTGTAGAATTCACCTAGGAAGCCATCCAGCCCTGGACTCTTGTTTGTTGGGAGATTTTTGATTACTTCTTCAATTTCCTTGCTGGTTATGGGTCTGTTCAGGTTTTCTATTTCTTCCTGTTTCAGTTTTGGTAGTTTACACGTCTCTAGGAATGCATCCATTTCTTCCAGATTCCCTGATTTGTTGTCATACAGTTGCTCATAATACGTTCTTATAATTGTTTGTATTTCTTCAGTGTTGGTTGTGATCTTTCCTCTTTCATTCATGATTTTATTTATTTGGGTCCTTTCTCTTTTCTTTTTGATAAGTTTGGCCAGTGGTTTATTGATCTTATTAATTCTTTCAAAGAAACAGCTCCTAGTTTTGTTGATCCATTCTATTGTTCTTTTGGTTTCTATTTCATTGATTTCTGGTCTAATCTTTATCAGTTCTCTTCTCCTGCTGGGTTTAGGCTTTATTTGCTGTTCTTTCTCCAGCTCTTTTAGGTATAAGGTTAGGTTGTGTATTTGAGACCTTTCTTGTTTCTTGAGAAAGGCTTCTTTTGCTATATACTTCCCTCACAGGACCACCTTTGCTGCATCCCAAAGGTTTTTGAACAGTTGTGTTTTCACTTTCGTTTCCATGAATTTTTTAAATTCTTCTTTAATTTCCTGGTTGACCCATTCATTCTTAGTAGGATGATCTTTAGCCTCCATGTATTTGAGTTTTTTTCCAAATTTCCTCTTGTGATTTAGTTCAAATTTCAAAGCAGTGTGGTCTGAAAATATGCAGGGAATGATCCCAGTCTTTTGGTACTGGTTGAGACCTGATTTGTGACCCAGTATGTGATCTATTCTGGAGAATGCTGTATGTGCACTTGAGAAGAATGTTCAGCCTGTTGCTTTAGGATGGAATGTTCTGAATATATCTGTGAAGTCCATTTGTTCTAGTGTGTCATTCAAAGCTGTTGTTTCCTTGTTGATCTGCTTAGATGATCTGTCCATTGCAGTGAGTGGAGTGTTAAAGTCCCCGACTATTATTATATTATTATTGATGTGTTTCTTTAATTTTGTTATTAGTTGGTTTATATAATTGGCTGCTCCCATGTTAGGGGCATAATTGTTAGTTCTTCTTGTTGGATAGAGCCTTTAATTATGATACAGTATCCTTCCTCTTCTCTTATTACAGTCTTTGGTTTAAAATCTAATTTGTCTGATATAAGGATTGCCACCACAGCTTTCTTTTGATGTCCATTAGTATGATAAATGGTTTTCCACCCTTTCACTTTAAATCTGGAAGTGTCTTTGGGTCTAAAATGAGTCTCTTGCAGACAGCATATCAGTGGGTCTTGCTTTTTTATCCAATCTGATAGCCTGTGTCTTTTGATTGGGACGTTTAGCCCATTTATATTCTGAGTAATTATTGAAAGATATGAATTTAGTGTCATGTCATTGTATTACCTGTAAAGTCACTGTTTCTGTATATTGTCTCTGTTCCTTTTTGTTCTGTGTTACTCTTGGGTTCTCTCTTCACTTAAAGGGTCCTTTTTAATACTTCTTGCAGGGCTGGTTAGTGATCACAAATCTTTTTAGTTTCTGTTTGTCCTGGAAGCTTTTTATCTCTCCTTCTATTTTGAATGACATCCTGGCTGAATAAAGTATTGGCTGCATATTTTTCTCATTTAGCACCCTGAATATATGATGCCAGTCCTTTCTGGCTTGCCAGGTCTCTGTGGATAGGTCTGCTGCCAGTCTAATGTTTCTACCCTCATAGGTTATGGACATCTTGTCCCAACTTGCTTTCAGGATTTTCTCATTGCCTCTGAGATTTGCAAGTTTTGCTGTTACATGTCAAGTGTTGACCTATTTTTATTGATTTTGAGAGGGTTTCTCTGTGCCTCCTGGACTTGAATGCTTGTTTCCTTCCCCATATTAGGGAAATTCTCTGTTATAATTTGCTCCAATATCCCTTCTGTCCGCCCTCCCCCCCCCCCCAACTTTCCTCTTCTTCTGGGATCTAATACTGTTTTGCCTTATGGTATCACTTATCTCTCAAATTCTCCCCTTGTAATCCAGTAGTTGTTTATCTATCTTTTTCTCAGCTTCTTTATTCTCCATCATTTCATCTTCTATATCACTAATTCTCTCTTCTGCCTCATTTATCCTAGCAGTTACAGCCTCCATTTTTTATTGCATCTCATTAATAGCCTTTTTGATTTTGACTTGATTAGATTTTAGTTCTTTTATTTCTCCAGAAAGGGATTCTCTAGTGTCTTCTATACTTTTTTCAGGCACCTCTGGTATCTTTATAATCGTGATTGTGAACTCTAGTTCTGACATCTTACTTATGTCCATACTGATTAGGTCCTTGGCAGTCAGTACTGCCTCTTGTTCTCTTTTTTGAGGTGAGGTTTTCCATCTTGTCGTTCTGTCCAGAGAGGAATAGATGAATGAGAGAACAAAACACTAAAATGGCAACAATGACCCCAGAGAAATACATACTAAACAGATAGGAAGAGACTGAAAACGGAAAAAAAAAAAAAAAAGACAGACAATCAGGCAGGTGTACAGAACAGGACAATACACTGGATCCTGTGTGTATTTTGGTCTGTTTGTTAGAAGAAACTGTATCCCAAAATTGTAAAGAAAGAAAAGTTTATATATATACAAAAATAAAATTAAATACAATGAAAGGATAGAATGTAACTGTAAAAATGAAAATTAAAAAAGAATTTTAAAAAAGAGTTGATAAAAAAAGAAATTAGTTGAAAAAGGAAAGAGAAAAAAAATTAAAATTGGAAAACTAAAGAATCGTGGGGAAAGAAACCATGAATTCTATATACTATTTTCCCCTAGTGCTGGATTTTGCTGTTCTCTATGATTGGTAAACTTGGTCTTAGCTGGATGTTCTTGCTGATCTTCTGGGGGAGGGGCCTGTTGCACTGATTCTCAGGTGTCTTTGCCCTGGGCAGAATTGTACCACACTTGCCAAGGGGCCAGGCTAAGTAATCTGCTCTGGTTTGCCCTATGTGGCTTTTGTTCCCTGAAGGCTTTCCATGCCACTTTAGAGAATGAAAATGAAATTGGTGGCCTCCCAATCTCCAGCCCCAGTGCCTAGAGCTCGGGCCCTGCTCCTCAGTGAACCCTCAGAGAAAAGCAGTCAATCACTCCTGTCTCCCTGGGCTCCGGCTGCAGTCTGTGCTCACCCGGCCTTTGACTATTTCTATCCCACGTGACCCCCTTTTGGTCTCCAAATCTTGCAGACTCCTGCAGCTCACACCCATGCCACTCATCCTGGGGGAAGAAGGAGTTCTTGCCAGTTCTGCCACTTTTTGGGCCCTTGCTTGGAGAGCAGTCACCTGACCTTGCTGTGGTTTGCAGTTTATGGCAACCCTGAGCTGAGAGCCCTCTCCTAGGCTTGCTGATAGCAGCCATCTGCTCTGATACCTGTATCATACTCAGGCACCCCAAGGCTTCCTGTGACCCTGAGAATTCTGAGACCACACTGTCCCACGTAGGATCCTGCTTTGCCACCTGAGCACCTTTCAGGCACTGAAGTCCCTCACTGGAGCCGACTTCTAAAAGTTCTGATGTTGGGCTCTGGTGCTATATCACTTTCCAGTAACTGGCTTACAGAAGTTCCCTCCACCCATGGCGTATCTTTCTGTATATGGCCTTGGATTCACTTCTCTGCGCCTCCTACCTTGTAGAAAGTGGTCGCTTTTCTATTTGTAGAGTTGGAGTTATTCTTTTCTTAGATCTCCGGTTGAGTTCACAGGTGTTCAGAATGATCTGATAGCTATCTAGCTGAATTCCTGGGACCAGATGAAACTAAGGTCTCCTACTCCTCCGCCATCTTGGACCTAATCCTAAGTATCTTTTTAAAGACAACTTTATTGAGATATAACTCACAGATTTAAAATTCACCCATTGAAAGTGCGCAGATACATACAATCACCACCACAGTTAATTTAGGACATTTTCATCACTTCAAGAAAGAAACCCTTTAGCTATCCCTCCCCCTCTCCCTCCGCCACCAGCCCTGAGCAACCACTAGTCTACTTTCTGTCTGTGTAGATTTCTCTATTCTGGACCTTCATCTGAGTGGAATCATAGAGTATATGGTCTTTGTGACTGGTGTCTTTCACTCAGCAAAACGTTTTCAAGGCTCATCTAAGTCGTAGCATGTATCAGTACTTTATTTGTGCTAAATATCTTACACATAATTAATTAGCACAACAACCTTTGGAGGTTGTGTTCTGTTGTATTTCCATTTAACATATGAACAGAGTAAGTCTCACAATAATTAGGTGACTTGCCCAAGGTCACCAAGCTAATAAGTTTCTAGAACCAGCGCTCTTAGCCATTCTTCTGTTGGTGAGAAGTTTCTTTAGTCTCTGGAAGTTTGAGACTTTGATGTCCTTCCAAAGACTGATGCAGAAGAGTGTCTTAGGTATTCCCTGTTTTCATCGGTGCTGTCTTGGGAGAGAGCAGGGCCATAGTGGGGGTCCCTTGGTGCTAGCTGAGCCTTCATGCAAACTGTGAAGCGTGTTCCAGGTGCCGTTTGGAGCACAGGTGCTATGAGGAGAACCAAAATAAATAGGTACTAAAAAGTGGTAGATTCCTCTCTGGATTAAGGTCAGAATTTTCCTTGGGGTGCTGCAAGTAAACATACTTTGGGGATAGAGACTTCTGGTTTGCTGTTAAGGTGATGTGGAGGGCAGTCTGAAGCGGAAGGAGATGGTTCCCACTGGTACACAATCTGAAGCCTCATAAATGCAATCAGTTCTTACAGCCCCCACCCCACATTAGCTTTTATAAATCTCCCTCAGATTTTCCTTTTATGCTTCCCCCCTCCCCTTTAAGGCATTTTGCTGACTTAAACCTTTTTTTTATTTTTATTTTTTTAAATTTTATTTATTTATTTGAGAGAGAGAGAGAGCATGATCAGGGAGAGGGGCAGAGGGAGAGGGAGAAGGAGAAGCAGACTTCTTGCCGAGTGGGGAGCCTGATGTGGGTCTTGATCCTAGGACTCTGGGATCATGAACTGAGCTGAAATCAGATGCTTAACAGACTGAGCCACCCAGGTGCCTCTAAACTTAATTTTTTAAAAAAGATTTTGTTTATTTATTTATTTGGGAGAGAGAGAGCAAGCAAGTGGGCGGAGGAGCAGAGGGAGAGGGACAACCATGACCCTGAGATCATGACCTGAGCCAAAATCAAGAGTAGGACACTTAACCGACTGAGCCACTCAGGTACCCCTGATTTAAACTTTATTTTACTTGTGTCTGATAGTAGGTTGAAAAAGGGGTAGAGAGGACAGTGATACCTGGACTCTAATTTGCCCAACTCTGGTGAAGGACCTTTAATACCTGGTTGATGTTATGAGTGAACTGAGGAGCTAAAGAATCAAGGTGGTGTAGAACAGTCCTGGGATATCATCATGGCTTCAGAGGGAGAGAAGGCAGGTCTTCTAACTCTGAAATCTCTGCAACTATGCAGGTGGTAGGTGTAGGAGGAATGTTTCCTCTCCAGTCATACCACCTTCAAGGAAAACGCATGCCCACCAGACTTGGGTTGTGGTCCAGTATCTCAGGTCATGTTCTGGTGAACTGCTGTCGAGTGCCAGATTTCCATGGGAGGCATTTATCTGCCAAATGATTCTCAAAAGGGAAGAAATATATGTAGTCTTACCCACACCAGCTAATCAGTTTTCAGTGGTAAAGGATTGATTGTGCACTTTGTTAATCCCCAAAGGCCCAGTGGGTGCCTTTCATGTGCCAAACACAATTCCAGACACATGGGACACATCAGCGAGGTAAAGATTCCCGTTCGTATGGAGCCAATATTCTAGTGTTTATGAATGTCATGGCCCTTGCTTTTTTTTTTTTATTCCTTTTAAAATATTCTGGTGAGTATGTATTTTTTAGGCATTTCACTGATAATTAGAATCTCCCATCAGAGGGAAATTTGGGCAGGTTAAAAAAAATTGAATTCCTTTTGCTATTTCAGTTCTCTTAGAAAAGAAATTATATGGAGCTGTGGTTTCGCCTAATAGACAAAATGCTGTTTTTACATTATGCTCATATTTCAATTATCTATGCTAACCCTTATGCCTATTTCCATGGATAACTTCGAGCTGGCTTCACTTCCGGAGCTTATTCTGAATGGGTTTCATTTTTGTTTTGCTTCAATATCACTGTCAAAAAAAGAATTGGGAGATTTCCTCAATACATAAATAGAGAGGGAATATATTTTGTAGTCCTTTTCTTCAGAAGGATGATCTAGATAAATTCGTACACATTTTATTTCTACCCATCACAGCACAGCACAGCACAAGCCACTTCAATTACCTCAGCAACAAGCTAGCAATGCAACTCTATCATTTCAATTTTTCATCTTTTCCCTTTGACTTGATGTGTGTTCTACACAGTATATCAGCAAAATCTCATCAACTCCAGCCTCCTTTAGGCTAATAAATCTCAGTCACAAATTAATCTCACACAAAAGGGGGAAAAAAAAGGAAGATCACAACAGGAAAAAGCTAATGGCCACAGTCAGTCACCACTATATTTCCCAAAATAAATACTCTCAAGCCATGCTGAGGAAGTTTCATATTTTTCAGCCAGTATCGAACTGTTATATCAGGCCATTGCTTTCATTTCTTTGGCTGTCTTGATTCTGTGGGAACACCGTGACCTTTGGGTCATTGCTTACTCAACCAATGAAGTCATTGGTGTCTCAGTGACATTGGTGAGAATTGTTCACACAGCTTAAACGATGCTTATATTTCTCACTGAACTTGGTTTATCTTTGGTTACTTCCTTTTAATGTAAGAATTAGATGCATTTCTGTTATTAAAATGGAAATGTGCCTTCAAACACCTAGAAGGACCCCAGAATTCACTCCCTTGGCAGTGTTAACGTCCTCTCACTTTTTCCTGGAGTTGGAACCTGGCTGATGTAGGCAAGAGCCTACGTCGTCATGTATAAAGAAACAAAAACTCATATTTTGCAATCATGGCAAACGACCCAATGTCAGAGGAAACAGGAAAAAAAAAGTAGGATCTGGATTGTTTCTTTTTTTTCAGTGTCCAAAGCAGAGGCCAGTGTTATGAGACAATATCACAAATGAGGACATTAAAATACAGCCTTGATTGTACCAGATGTGTTTTGTTAAACATAAATAATCTCTCCAGAGAATTTTGCCAAATGAGTGTGGCACAAATGTCACTATAACCAAGGGCACAAGGTTACCTTTTCAATAAATCTTAAGCCAGAGTCACCAAAATGTAACTCCTACTTTTAACACATTTATCTTTTTAAAAGCTCTAAAGTGGGTTGTATCACAGTGTATTTAGATGTTTGTCACTCAAAGTGCAAAGGAAGCCCCGAATGCATTCTTGAAAATATTGGAGAAATTTGGAAACTGATTAAATTATATGAAATTTGAGGGGCCAAACTTAGTTTTGTTAAAAATCTTTGAAGTCTCTAATTAAGCATGAAAACACCGAAATATATACACATAGTGTTTTCTTTCTTTTTTGGCTCAGAATATGAAGCTATCACATGAATTTCTCTGCCTTCAATATTGTATTCAGGGTTAGCACCTGCAATTAAATTTTCTGCCATTTTTTTTCTTCAGTTCTCCCATTAATTGTGAAAAATTATTCAGTGGTGGCCTGAAGGAGATGGGGTGCTGTTGTCACAGACAGCTGTTGACGTTGCAAAATGGTTTTGTTCATTTTCACATGCCTTTGCCTCCTCTGTCTCTCTCTCAATGTGGAACCGAAGCTGGCAGCGACAACCAGGTCTTCGTATCCTATCCTCTTTGTTGTGGCTTCTTGGGCCTCTTCTTTAAAAAAGATGAGACTAAAGATTTTTAGGCATTTCAAGGAACAATATAGCAATAGATATCTGATTGGGCCAAACAACGCATGAGAAGAGCCACGTTGGGAAACAGAGGATTCCAGGATAAAAGTGCAACAGGGCTGCTACATCATTAGCCTCAAGGTGTTGATCCGCTGTCTTTGATCCCCAAATGATGAACCTATAGTTCTACAGGATTTTTTTGGGGGTTAGATTTTATTTATTTATTTGACAGAGAGAGAGAGAGACAGCCAGCGAGGGAGGGAACACAATCAGGGGGAGTAGGAGAGGAAGAACCAGGCTCCCAGCAGAGCAGGGAGCCTGATGCCAGGCTAGATCCCAGGACCCTGGGATCAGGCCCTGAGCTGAAGGCAGATGCTTAACGACTGAGCCACCCAGGCGCCCCTCCACAGGATTTTTTAATTAATTTATTTGGTCCTCCTTTTTGTATTGGTTATTTTGCTTTCAAGACTGGAATTTGAGGTCTGAAATAGCAAAGACGCAGGGATTTCTTTTTTGCAAAGTCAGAATTTCACATTCTTACTGCTACTGTAGGATCATGAATCAGGTACAACATGAAGGGTTTTACTTACCCAGTGAAACTTGGGAAGGGCCCTTCTCTTGGATTTCTCCAGATTTCCCTCCTGCCCATTTGTGTTTATAAATCCAACACAAAAAGGATACAGGGAAATTATCTATGTGTCCATGTCAGTTCTCTATCATTCAGTTATATATATATCTACACACACATAGTCTGTGTATTCTGTATGTAGTCTCTATAGTCTTTCTCTCTATATAGACTATATATATAACAGTCTGTAATTAATAACTTTTTAATAAATATTTTCCATATTTGGGTTTCTTTAGGATAAATTTCTGTAACTAGCAGAACAAACAAAGGATATAAATGTTTTACTTTTATACATTCTGCCCAGCCCCACTTCAGAAAATCTGTAGACGTTTACTCTTTAAACAGGAATATACAGAAATGTCTCTGTAATATTTTTTGTTCTGAAAAATCACCAACATTCTAATAGAAAGAAGAAGGTGAAGAAGTGGGAGGGAATCATGCCTCTTTTGTTGTACAAAATTCGTAAAATAATGAGGCCAAAGGAACTCTTCTTTTTTCCTATGAAGTTTTCAAGAATTTCTCTGTGAAATAATTTTTCTTTTAAAATTTTCATTTTGATTTATTTTTTATATTCCTTTCTCATCCTTTCTTTTTCTTTGGGGGCATCCTTTAGGGCTTTTCCTGTATCAGAAATAGCTACTGTCAACAGTTTTCCACTGTTGGTTAAAACTTTCAGTCAGAAGCAGTTCTTAGGCACCTCTTCACATGTTTACCGCTCTCTGCATAGTTGGGAGGAAGCATTTGCTCTTGAGCAGGGAGTTTAGACATCCAACAGTTTAGATCTGTCCTAAGTACTAGATCCCATCAGGTTTAAAGTACTAAAAATCTTCAGCCACTTCTGTTTTTCACTCTGGCACAAAACCTTGAATTTCTTTGACCATTTGACACCATCTCCACTGCCAACAGCCCAGCCTAAGCCACCATCTTCTCTTGTCTGGACCACCGTAGAAACCTGATTATGACTCTTCTTGCTTCATTCTTGTCTGTGGTCTATTCTTTACACTGAAGCCTGGGTGCTCTGGGGAGAGCTCAAATGAGATCATGTTTCTTCCCTGCTCTACATCCTCCAGTGAATTTCCATGGCAATTAGAATAAAATCCTATCTCCTTTCCATGGCTTTGGCAGCCCCACCAGATCTGACCCTGTCCAGCAGCCCCCATCTCCTCTCCTCTTATCTCCCCTGGTCCACTTTTCTCCAGCCAGGTGATCTTCTGTCTTGCTCCTCTGCCAAGCCTGTTCCTGGCTAGAGTTTTCACTTGCTGGTCCCATTCCCTGAACAGCTTCTTCCCCAGATCCTTATGTGGCTGCTTCCTTCTCACTGTCCACCCCTTAGCTCGTGTCACCTCTCTGAAAGGCCTTCTCAGACCTCCTTATCTGAATAGCACCTTCCGCTTAAACTCTCTATGCCATGGACACATTTTTTTTTCTTCAGAACATTTATTAGGAATTGAAATGATGTTACTTATTGAATGAATTCTTTATTGAATGAAGTATCATTGAAACCTCCCTCTCCTGTATCCAATCAATTTCCATATTCTATTGATTTTTCCTCCTGAATATTTCTTGCATCTGTCTAATTTTCGTTATCCTTTTCCATTTTAGTCTGAACTTTATGTCTTCAGCCCTAGGCTGCTAGATGAGCCTCCTAACTGGCCTCCCATATTCCTTTGCCTCTTCCTCCAGTTCATCACATAAACTTCTTAAGACAGTGTTTTGGTCATGTGAGTTTCAGGTTTTAAAACCTTCAGTGGATTTCTATAACCTGAAGGCACCTGGGCGAGCCACATATCAATATTTTCCTTTATTGTGACTGCCCAGTGCACATACATCATTATTGTTAATAGGCCCACTTTCCTCTGACCACGGTGGTTAGCATATCCTGGACTCAGAATCCTTCCCTTGAGCTCATAAATGAATATTCGGAGAGAAAAGGTCTTTCTTTCTGCTGGGCTGTGAAGCTGGAGAAGTTGAGGCTCCTGAAGGCCAGGATCCCTGGTCTCATGGTGGTGGCCCATCTACAACAAGACAGAAAGAAAATCAACACTTGGAAGAAATTAGAAGTAATTGCAAGAGTGAGAAGAGGAAAAAATGCTGATAATATCATTTGAGTGCTGGACCCTGCTGTGTCTGAATTTATTTATCAATTAGGGGAGCCAATAAATTCCTGTTTTTGAATAGACTACTTTGGCTTGGGCTTCTGTCACTTTCTGTCAGGATTTCTGATTACTATGACTTGGCTCTCAAACCTTCTACAGTTTGATCAAATCTTACTTCCCATCCCCCCCTTTTTTTTCTGCTTTCTTCTACTGTTCTCAGCACCTCTTCCCCGCTGTGGTTGTGCTTTCCTGCCCTTGAGTGATTTCCAATCCTTATTATGTGTGGGATGACTTCTCCTCTTTCTGCTTGTTTCAGTCCTTTCTGTTCTTTAAAAATCAGATTAAATTTTCCCTTCTAAGGGGCACCTGGCTGGCTCAATTGTTAGAGCATGGGACTCTTGATCTTGGGGTTGTAAATTTGAGCTCCATGTTGGGTGTGGAGATTTTAATTTTCCCTTCTCCATGAAGTCTTGGAGAAGACTCAGCTCATACCGATCTTTCCTCTTCCAAACCCCTCTAGTATTTCTTGTTGGTGACATTTGTTTAAAATTAACTATATGCCTCATACTCATACTATGCTATTGTTGCTGTTAATTGTTTATAAGATTAGGATCTCAAAAATGCCACTGCCTGTAGGGCTCAGTTGATGTAAATATATGAATTGGGCTGGTATAATATGAGGAGTGGTGGCATGGTGGATGGGGAGGTGTATGTCTTGCCGAATTGCCCAAATTAAAAATTTTAAAAACTGTGTTGACCAAGTGAGCCATGCAGGTTGGATCTGGTCCCTGTTCTTAATCCCAAATTATGTTTTAGAGAAGAGAAATTGGGGTTAGGTAGTTGCCTTTATTCTCCTCTAGGGGACCATCAACGTCACATTCCTTAGAACACCATTTTGAAAAAGAGATCAAAACATTTTTTTTCTTAAGAGGACCAAATCATTCTCAGATTCACAGCATGTTTTCCCTGTTCACATCACGTTTTGGAAGTAGAAGGGGACCTTGCAGATCATGCATTCCAGTCTTTGTCCCAATGCAGAAATGCTGTTTACAACCCCATGACAGATGGCTTCTACTTGAGCATTTCCAGGATTTAGAAGCTCGATCTTTTGTTGAGAAAGCCTATTTCTTTGTAGAGGAGCTCTAATTAGAAAATCCTTTCTCATAGCTTGAAAAATAGACCCCTTTAAACTTATATTTATTGTTTTTAGTTCTCGTTAACAAATATACAACATCTGCTTGTTGCAAACATGCAAAGGTATTCAAGAAGACAAATGAAAGGGTAATAAAAAAAGTTATACCAAGCCAAACTTCCTTTATGACTTGAATTATCACGACTTCTTAAGAGATTGAGTAGGATGTAGGAAAGATGGACCCAGTCACAACTAACTTCTAATTAAGCAATGCTTAGGTTCAGGAGGCACTTTGAATACTTGAAGTTCTATGATGCTCTGCAAGCTGTTTGTCGCTGTTCTGATTTGTGTACCTGATACCACTGTTGCCTCAGGTTTTTAATGAAGGGAGGCACCTTCTGCAGCCCTATGAGGGGGCAGTACTAGAGTCAGCTTTTCACATTTCTCTCAGCCTTTTTAGTCATCCTTCTCTGTACACACTTAGCCTGGGGGCCCAGGACGTGCTGCCCTGTGTCCTGAAGTATCTCCTGTGGAGTCTTTCTCAATTTGTTCTGGTTTTATTAAGATAGAAGTAGACTGAGATCTCCTAAAAGCCCATTTTCCTTGATTGTCAATAGCTCTAGATAACCTCTATATTTATCAAGGCCCATCTATTCTTTGGAAGTAATTAAATAATTGGTACAGAAAATGTTTTATGGTAGGTTGTGATATGAGATGAGATCATATAATACTTACTAGTTTCAGATTTTATTTCACTAAAAGCTTCCATCTTATGCATTATTCTTTGTGTATTCACGGAACAGGTGCCAGCATGGCTGGGCTGCCCAATAAAGTTTCTCTAGATACCCGGGCTGAGATTTGAACTGAGGGACTTGTGACTCGCTCATAGGCAAAATAGGGCACTTATTCCCTTAGTCACTTTTGATAAAATGGTTACAACTAGTTTTACATGGGTAATGCTATAAAAGACTTGTTACCAGTTTTTCTGCTGGACTGAATAGTGGGAGTAAAAATTACTCTAATCCTAGTGCCCCTATTAATAGTTCATCCAATTGATAATGACCATAGATAGAGCTCGTTCTGGTCTCCTGCACAAAGACAGAGTGTACTCTTCCTCTCAAAATTTGGTTCTTGTGTTGAAACTGATTGATGCCAGGGCTCCTGGGTGGCTCATTCATTTAAACGTCTGCCTTCAGCTCAGGTCATGATCCAGGAATCCCAGGATTGAGCCCCACATCAGGCTCCCTGCTCAGCGGGGAGTTCTGCTTCTCCCTCTCCCTCTGCTCCTCCCCTCTCTTGCGTTCTCTCTCTCAAATGAATAAATAGAATCTAAAAAAAAAAAAAAACGGATTAATGCCACACATGCACCAAGAGAGTATAAAAAAGCTTATTACACACTGAGGCTTTCTGGGGAGAGCGGGGCAGGCTTCCAGGCAGGTCTGAAAATGGGGTGAGAGAGCTGGAAGAGGAGATTGGCTTGGCTTTTATTGTGGTGTGGGGGTGGGACTGGGATGAAGGTTTGCTCAAATGGGCTGGGGCTGACACATTTGAACTTTTTACTGGCACTAAGGGAGGGTGCACCCAGGCTTTCTTAGCAGCTTGCTCCAATGTAGAGCAGAACGGGAAGCACTGGTGGAATGTGGAAGCTGTCAGCAGCCAAATATAAAAACTGGAGCCAACGACTTTACTGTAGTGCTAAGTTGTGTTTTTAGGTGAAATCGAAGTTTTTTGAGCAGGTGCACTGCACCCAGGATGAAGAGCTCACAGACCTCTCACTAATTGCTTCCCTTTTACTTCTTGCTACCTTTCTCTTCTGTATAAGATCCTTCCTGTACCCCACCCTCAGCAGAAATGTAGTAGTCTTAAACTGTTGGCTCAGACTCCTGCTTCTCTTACTAACTTTGGATTC
The DNA here is from genome assembly GCF_023065955.2 of Ursus arctos. Taxonomy (NCBI): domain Eukaryota; kingdom Metazoa; phylum Chordata; class Mammalia; order Carnivora; family Ursidae; genus Ursus; species Ursus arctos. Next base: position 14,472,592 of record NW_026622841.1, read on the forward strand.
CTGCTTATATACATTCATGTTCGTGCAAATATGTTTGTACTATATATGTGTGTATATAGACTACAGGGAATTCAATTTCCTTTTCTTCCCCTTTGGGTTGGGAGTGTGTATTGACTTTGCAGAACCATGGCAACAAGTTGGAAATGATGGATGAGCAGAACATCTCCCATGGTGGAGGTGGTGGGACTGCAGAGAGAGCTGTGGGAGCATGGTGCACTTGACCACTTTTTCTACATCTACAATATTGGTGTGTAAATCTACTAAGTCTTCTCTACTAAGGCTGAGTTCCTTAGTGATGCAGTTGGGAAATGGGCCGTTGGTGTAATGGAGTCATTGTAGGGACTCTCATATGATTGAAAAGAGCGTCATTCTCGGTAACTATGTTCTGTACAGGTAGAGCTCAGAATCAAATGCTTTCTGTACTTGGAAGTTTGGGAAACTCTAAAAGAGGCATTAGAAGATAGTTTGACTTGTAAAGAGATTATCTGATCCTAGATTTTCAATTATGTTTTGTTTTGTTGTACACAGATTTGTTGTTTTCTGTTGTTGTTTATACTTGCTTAATTTCAGGTTTCTTATCTTTCTCATGAAAAAGCTCTGGATAAATGTTGGGCAAAGAAGCTACTTCTCACTCATTCCTTACGGTCCAAAAGGTATTAAAAATAGAAAAAATTTGTTGAGACAGATTTTACCAAGTGATTAAAGGCATTTGAAATTAAAGCTTAGTGCAATCTTACTAATGATTTTAAAATATTGAAATTAGAATCTGTCAGGTGCCAGGTGCCTGAGGAACAGAACAAATTACACAGTTAGGCAAAGTCGCAGGTAAAATTCACTCCATTTCAACTCATTCATACATGTTAAATGTATCTGCTGGGCTTAGGGATGGGTTGTAGTTGAGAGTGCCAATTTCAGAAGTACCTTGGACATTCTGCTTTGCTTCAAGATTCAAGGCAAGCCCTTGGCTGACTGTTGTTACTTGTACAAAGATTATATGCCAACATTATTATTGTTGCCAATGTAAACACAGAATGTGAGAGGCTGTTATAGTCTCTACTACAGCACACTTTTCACCGTGATAATATAAAATCATTCATGTGTTTTTACTTAGCATTGATATGATGTTTTATCCTGGAAGAACTCTTTGAAATTTCCATCATTAATAATCTTTCAAGCAATCCAGGGAGATAAGTTAGAACTCCTGGCACTGTCTCACACCTGAGTATACAGAGCAGAAAGAGGTCATTGGACTTGAACCAAATTATAATATTTTAATACAAGAATGAGAACTAATAGCCCTGGAGTTTCTAATCTGTTGTTTAGCCAGCTGGCTTATGATCCTGCAAGTCATGTTATTTGTATGAACTCAAGAGAACTGTTAGGTCCTTGAAAGGTACATCTTAACTAGGAAGCAAATCAGAGGAATCAGTTGAGCTCAGCTCTCCTTCAAGAGAAATACTCTACAACTGCCTACCTACTATAGAGTTACTCCCCCCCATTTTATATTTTCCCATATATAATGCAGAGAAAAACTTCTGTGGGAAGTTAGCCAGAATTTTCATGGTGTTTCAGAGAAAAAAACTTCTGACATATCTGTGGAAGGTCTTCATTTTGACAGCTCCAAGTCTTAGATTTGGGAGCTAGAGAACCAAGAAAGAATTTCTTCAAACTACGAGTCAGTCAGAGAGAAGACCACTAGCAGAAGTGATAAGAAATATCCAAAGGAAGACTTTTTGTGGTGCAGACGTTGGTATGATTAGAACATCAGGTAATTTGGACCAGATTATACAAATAATTTACAGAGCTTTTCCAGAGATATGAGCTAGAATCTTTATTAGGAAATCAAGTGTCCACGATGGAACATTTTTAGCTGCTTGGCAAAAAGCCTTGGTCAAACAAAAAGAATTCAGATGCTTTGGGTGACAGCTGATGTGGAGCAACTTTTTATAGTACATGTTCTATCATGTGGCACAATTTGTGAATTTTCTCGAAAAAAGTGACAGTCAACGGAGGCCTGTGTTTGTGGGTTTTATCTGTAAAAATAAAAGATCTAGGTTCTGTGAAAAATAAAATTCACAACTTATCAACATTCAAAATAGAAAAAAGTTTCAGTACTGTTTTAGGGAAGCTGAATGAAGTAGAGAGTTGTTCATGATTAGCTTCTAAACTTATGGAACATGATTTAGAATATAAAAAACGTGTAGTTTTGTGTTATTTTTTGCCAGGGTTAGAAAGTAGTCATAAAGAGATTTCCAGGAAGCCATAAGGCAGTCCAAAGGCTTCTAGATGAGTGAAATTCTTTATTCCCTTTCAGGATTCTTTGTTGTGGTAGAGAACTGTGGTTTTTTTTTTTTTTTTTTTTTTTTAACATGTCCAGCCTCCCTCTTGTCCTGAATGATCTATCTTTCCTTAGGATATCTACCCACCCTTCAGGACTCAGTGCACATTTTACCTCCTCTGTGTAGCCTGATTGTGCCATTGGTTGGGAAACCCCAAGACTACTTTCAAGCTTTATGCTTCACTAGAAGAACTTACGGGGAACAGAAAGAACTGTTATACTCATGGTTATAGTTTATTACAGAGGAAGGATGCAGATTAAAATAATCAAAGGAAAAAGGTACATGGGGTAAAGTCCAGAAGAAACCATGCACAAGCTTCCAGGTGTCCTCTTCCAGGAGAATCATATGGATGTGCCTAATTCTCTTAGTAATGCTGTGTGACGACACATGCAATGTAGCCAACGGGAAGGGCTGTGCCTTGCTGTTCCGAGTTTTTCTTGGGGTTTAGTCATATAGGCAACTGAGCTCAACCACTCAGGCTCCAGCATCCCAAAGCAAAAATAGGCATCACCATAAATCACATTGTTAGCATAAACTATCTGATCGAACTGGTACTGGGTGACCCAAGACTTCAGGTATGCAAAAGCGCTCTTATCGGGCAGAATATTCCAGTGGCCCAGAGCTTGTCTTCTAGGAGTCAGCCAGGGACCAATCCTGAAGTAGGCAGTGCTTGGGAATATGCAGGGTTTGAGCAACATAAGCCTACTGAGTTATCTCTCTCCCACAAAGCCTATATCCCTGGCCCCTGGCCTAGGCTGTCTTCCTAAAATGATCATATTTTTATGAGCATCTACATTTAGTATAGCATTTATATAACACATGCAGCAATAGTATCAGCATGAATACACCTAACATTTCACGGATCCAGTGTGAGGTAGGGATAAACTTAAAGAAACAACCAATCCATCATGTAAAGGCATCATATGCATTTTTATGTATTTGTGTTAATTTGATTACTTGCTGTCCTTCTTGATCTATTATTATTTGTACCTTGTGATAAATGTGTGCAGAACTATTTAGCATAGTAATTAATTGATGTTTAGCTAAACCCAGTTATTCTCAGGCCAGTCATTTTCCATCAGTACTACATCCTGAAGAGGCTTTAACTCCAACTCCTGAAACATTTGATCATCAGTATGGGTATTATTATATAACTTATTTATATAAGGCAATTGAATCTTATTGACAATGGCAGTGTTACACTATATTAAATATAGTCATGATACAATTCAGTTTTATTACAAAATAAATCAGTAAGAATTATATTGGTATTTGCAATGTCTTCCCAACAGAACTGGCCCTTGTCCATATATCAGATATTATTATGGACAAGAATCATTAAAATTGGCCATGGCTTGGTTATTTCTGGGTTCTAAGTCAGGTAGGGACAAAACCAGTTACCTTGCCTTAGTTCAAAGTTTTGTATTGAGACAGGTTTCCATTGTGTGCTCTTTTATAGCCAAGCTCCACTTCCTCCTTGGAAAGGACACAAGTGTTACTCAGAATAGTTCTTATCCCTGCTAGCCATACCACAGGTTATATTTTATTCTGATCTATTCTTGGAGTGAAAGCAGTCAGTGTGCATCCATGTAAAGTAAATTGCCCCAGAGAAATTTCCTAGGTTTGAAGATCCATAACATCCCATAAGCGCCCTTCTTAAGCCTCAGTAGCAGGGTGGAAGGCCATTGCCCCATAGTTACTTTAGTCTTAATCTGTATTAAAACAGTCAGGAGGGGCACCTGGGTGGCTCAGTTGGTTGAGTGTCCGATTCTTGGCTTTGCCTCAGGTCATGGGATTGAGCCCCATGTCGGACTCCGTGCTCAGCAGGGAGTCTGCTTGAGGATTCTCTCCCACTCCCTCTTCCCCTCCCCCACATCAAATAATAAATAAATAAAATCTTTAAAAAAATAGTCAAAAGGTACTGATGAGTTGGGATACAAGCCCTTTCTCAATGCTGGGTCCTAGTATTATCTTGCATTATTGGTTGAGTTGGCCTAACTCACTTCACTAAATCCTTATCATCTTTTCAGGCTGACTCCCAATCCTTACCTTCTTCCTGGAAGAGAATTCCCTCTGATCTGCTTATTCTAGTTAATACATCTTTTTCCTTTGAATATTTTTCCTCACTGAAAGTGAATTCAGTTTGTCCCATGATGTCTAGAATGGAACCCACCTCCTCTAAAACATTTCTGTCTTGTGGGCCAGTGTTGTTTAACCCACCGTGCATGTTGATGTCATTGTGTACCTCCTCCCTGAGTGCTGTTAGGATACATGTTTTGTACGCCAAAATTTGGGTCTCTCAAATGTTGGGTTAAATGAGTGGTAATCATGCCTAGATGTGATGCAGTTTGAATATGCTGTGTTGCTTCCCAAAGCTTTCCTCATTTTAGGGTTGGGCTGCTCCCTGGGGGAATTTGGACCCACTTGTGAAACCTAATGCTTAATTCTCATCAGAAACCCATTGGTTCTTGTATTCTGGTTAATAGCTTTTCACCCACAAAAATGAGAGCAATATGTACTTGTGCATAGTACATGGTGGCATGTCAGGCATGCAGCTCTCTGTTTTCTCTATTATGACCAGGGGCCTTTCTCAGCATTTGCTTATCAGGGTTTACAGGCGCATAGTGATCAGTCAGCCAGAAGCTGTATCCTACGTAGTTGGTGGAAATTTCTTCCCAAGTGATACCATTTATAGTACATGTTACCTGAGAAATGAGAGTCAAAAGATATTGGCACATTACTGCAGTTCCAACCTCATCAACAATTTGTCAAGTTCATCATCACATTGTATGACCAGAATGTTTCCCAGAATGATGCCATTCAGGTTTGCAGGCTGCCATTAGACCTTGTCAGATTCCAAAAGGAGGGGTGGTCTTGGCAACCATATGGTTTCATCGTTTGGGCATCTGGTATAATTATGCTATGAGACAATATCATTCTCTTGCTCCATCTCTCTATCAGGGCACTAATGTGATATTGGATCTTCCTTGTTCCATATCCACTTATTCATTCCTTTACCCTCAGCTACTGTTTTTGTTTCTCTACATTTGTCATCAATTTTAACCTCTAAACCTTCCCATCTTTAGAAGGCACATTAGTTTCACCAGCTCTACTGCTCCAGATAGTCCTCAGGAATACCAGTCTAGCAAGTGCCTCCCTCTTAGCATATTCCCATTTATATAGGATAGGGTTACGTAGGTACAGAACTAGTGGGGTGTCTCTACTCCTAGGCAGTATAGCTCTGTTCACTGTCTACCCCAATTTTGCCATATGGGGTAAAGGCACTGTAAGTTATTTGTGTAAGAGCATGCTGTCTCTCACATCATTTGTGCTAAATAAAAACTTCCTGATTGATTGATTGATTGATTATGGGAGAGTCTTGGACAACTGTTAGATGGGTTGGAAAAATAATAACACCATTTTCTAAGGTTCTTCACCTCTTGATCACATCTTAGGTGGATTATATAATGTTCTGATTTCTTTTCTGTAATGAAGATTTGTCCCTTTTCTGTAATTGTGACTTTTTCAAATATTAAAAAAAATCTAGTCTAAATAAAAAAATTATTTAGAATGTGCAGTAGACAGTATCTCTTCTCTTTGCACTGGGAAAAAGATGCACTCTGTTATATTTCATTCCTCCTCGTTCTTGCTTTTCTGACTTCTGGTAGATAGGCACTTAGTGGAACAAGAGGATCAAACATTACCTAGGTGGTGCTGTTCTGCTCTGGGGATGGATGCTTCATGTGGTAAACTGCCTTGTGGGCAACTACATGGACAGGGTAATTGTTGGATAATCTGAAAGTCCTTCCAAAGACCATCATGTTGCACACTTCCAGTACGCAGGCTTCATACTCTCTGGTTGACTAATCTGCCGACACCGTTGCTTTATGCCCCTTGCAGTGTGTTCTGTAACCTTGTACTGTGGGGTCTCCTCATCCTCACCCTCTTGGATGAGGTATCTGCAGTGAGGGCCCAGTCTTGCTATCCTCTAAGTACTTACTTGATCCAAAGAAAACAAGACCACCCTTGCTGTACTCCATTGTGGCAGTTCAGACTGACCACTGCTGCCTTCTCTTTCTTTTTTGTTGTTAGAAGTTGTTGCCTCCCTTCAAAATTTGCCAGGCAAGGGGACCTATGTGTCTCTATGCTCATATATGCGCAGACTCCAGAACGTCCATGCCAAGCTTGCTCGAGAGCTCTGTTACTGCATTCTCCTCTGAGGCCGGGCTGGGAGGCCTTCTGCACTTCTCCAGATGTTCACTTTGGGAGTGATGGGCCAGTTTCCCTCTTTCATACGCAGTCTCCTTGAGTATTTCTTTTGATCCTCACCTCTTTGTCTTGTGCACCATCCTTTCTTCTCCAAAGGCCACCACTCTCTCCCTTTAGGCCACAGACTCACTATTTCTGTTGCTGAGTGAATTCCCATAGGGAGTTCTTAAGCAGGTTGGAAGGGGCAGCATCACAGTTATAACACCCCAACAATTTGGTCCTACGGAAGGATTGTGCTTTTACACAGCCGTTCCCACAAAAGGTATTATAACATCTCTTACAGTAAATGTGTGTATCTGTAGGCAGGGAAAGGTTGCTGAGGAACAAAATTTTGTGTTTCCTTTAACTTGGTTCTCAGATACTAACATTTATAACAGTTTAGCACATTCGGATATTATGACGTGATAAGAAATGATTTCTTACATCTTTGGAGATTTCAGGTGGGAGGCCTATTTACTATGACCCTGTCACAACTTCGGTTGCTGCGATCATTTACTATGGCTATCATGAAATAATCTGTAAACCAATCCCTGAAGATAAGTGGATTGCAGTCATTTGCATTTTTGTAATTACAATTTTAATAATTTCAAGGAGGGAAGTGCTGGATTCAGAGGTTTCAATCATGTCATCTTCCCTAATGTAACTTAGCAACTTTCTTCTATAACTGTGTTAACCAGAGCTCTATATCTGAATCTAGGGATTTCTCCCATTGAAGCTGGATTGTGTGAAATTTTCTCTTTTTTTTTTCAATACCTGCACAAATTTTGGGTTGACGTACCGATCACATTCTGTTTTTTACAAGTTTAGGTGCAGTGAGAAATTGGCAGCAGTATAAAGAATTAGCATTTGAATCCCTGAACTTGGTTCATAGATGCCTCTGGAAGTAGGGACTTAGAAAATTCTCCAAGTGACTAAGGTGAAAAGCATTTGGGTCTAAATGAAATAGTCTATAGTTCATTGATGGGCACAAATAATAACTGCAATTTTCCCATTTGCTTTCAAGATTTGTTATGAAAAAGAACTCATCTTTTTCATGGTCAGAGTGTCCTAGAAATAGTTGTAGTGTTTGTGACAGATTGCCAGATGCTTAGATATTATTTTAATATAAGAAAATAATCTCCTTTGGAGCCATTAGAGTATAAGCTTTTGGACTCTGTGTCTTGTTCACTATTATATTTCCATTTCCTAACACACAGTGCCGTATTTGTAGTACGGACTTAATAAATATTTGCTGGATGGAATCAGATCCCTGTACTTACTGAGCGCCAAGCTCTATTCTGGGTGCTCTATGTGTATTAACTCATTTATGTGTCACAAAAACACTTCTAAGTAGGTGCTACTATCATCTCTATTTTACGACTGGGGAAACTGAGGCAAAGAGAATTAAGTAACTTCGCAAAGTAAGCAACAGAGCTGGAACTCAAACCCAGGTTCTGGGTCGAGAGTTTGCACACTTAACCGCTATGCTAACCTACCACTCTTCCGAAGGACCAGCTGTCATACTGATGTTGGAGGGCTATAGAGATGTACCTTCATGGTATGCCTGGAGGAAGGGGGCAAAAGGTACAAACTTCCAGTTATAAAATAAACAAGTCACAGAAATGAAATGTACGTTGTGGTGATTCTAGCTAATAATACCATATTGCATATTTGAAAGTTGCTAAGAGAGTAGATCTAAAAAAGTTCTCATCACAAGAAACCTTTTTTTTTTTTTTTTGGTAATTATGTATGACAATGGATGTCAACTAGAAAAAAAAAAAGAAAGATAGAGATATTTGGGAAGTTTTTGACAGCCTAAAGTTTTCCAAGGCAGGGTCTCTTGTCAACAGACATTTTATCAACAGATATTTTCCTAACAAGTAAAGCTTTATGCTGTCAGCAAGAGGCTTTATAATCCATTCTTAATTATTGGTTAGATGTATGTGTTTTCCTCAGAATTGTCACATTTAGCATGGTGCAACATTTGCGTTCGCATGCCATACAGTTATTGCCCTTTCCATTGTTTTAGAGGGCCGTCTGGCTTGCTAATAGTCCTGTTGACCATGGAATCACGCCAGGGCTTACTTGGGAAAGACTAGCTGCCAGAGTCTTAAGCAAAAACTCACAGCTATGGGCCAGTAATGTGATGAATACCTCATGAAAAGAAAACCCCACTAGGATGAACAGATGACTGGCTAACTGACTGAGAGCAGAACAAAGATCTTAAGGAGATAGAAGGTAGAGAAGATTCAGATTTTCACATCAAAATAAGTAAAATAGGAATTAGTGGAGGGAAAACTGAAAACAAGAGTAAAATGACAAGTCCAGGAGGTTGAGGAATATGACAGCCTGTGTCTATGTGGGGAGCTGGGAGGAAGGTGTACATATGAATTGTAGGAAGAGGCTAAAGTAGGGCCAGTAATGACCCACATCTCTACTTCGCTGATTTTGTAAGCTTCAGTCACACCCCAGAGTGGGTGTGTTGTTGTGGAAGTTCTCAGTGAAGTCACTAGCTCCAGTGGATCCAATTTAAAAAAATTTTTTTTCATTATGTTAGTCACCATACAGTACATCCCTGGTTTCCGATGTAAAGCTCGATGCTTCATTAGTTGTGTATAACACCCAGTGCACCATGCAACACGTGCCCTCCTCACTACCCATCACCAGTCCATCCCATTCCCCCACCCCCCTCCCCTCTAAAGCCCTCAGTTTGTTTCTCAGAGTCCATAGTCTCTCATGCTTCATTCCCCCTTCTGATTACCCCCCCTTTCTTTATCCCTTTCTTCCCCTACTGATCTTCCTAGTTCTTATGTTCCATAGATGAGAGATATCATATGATAATTGTCTTTCTCTGCTTGACATATTTCACTTAGCATTATCTCCTCCAGTGCCGTCCATGTTGCAGCAAATGTTGAGAACTCATTCTTTCTGATAGCTGAGTAATATTCCATTGTATATATGGACCACAACTTCTTAATCCATTCATCTGTTGAAGGGCATCTCGGCTCCTTCCACGAGTTAGCTATTGTGGACAGTGCTGCTATGAACATTGGGGTGCATATGGCCCTTCTCTTCACTATGTCTGTATCTTTGGGGTAAATACCCAGTAGTGCCATGGCTGGATCATAGGGTAGCTCAATTTTTAACTTTTTAAGGGACCTGCACACTGTTTTCCAGAGTGGCTGTACCAACTTGCATTCCCACCAACAATGTAGGAGGGATCCCCTTTCTCCACATCCTCTCCAGCAATTGTTGTTTCTTGCCTTGTCAATTTTTGCCATTCTAACTGGTGTAAGGTGGTATCTTAGTATGGTTTTGATTTGAATTTCCCTGATGGCTAATGATTTTGAACATTTTTCCATGTGTCTGTTAGCCATTTGTATGTCATCATTGGAAAAGTATCTATTCGTATCTTCTGCCCATTTTATGATTTGTTTATTTGTTTCTCACATATTGAGTTTGAGAAGTTCTTTGTAGATCTTGGATACCAGTCTTTTATCTGTAGCATCATTTGCAAATATATTCTCCCATTCCGTGGACTGCCTCTTAGTTTTTTTAACTGTTTCCTTGGCTGTGCAGAAGCTTTTTATCTTGATGAAGTCCCACAAGTTCATTTTATCTTTTGTTTCTCTTGCCTTTGGAGATGTATCATGAAAAAGGTTGCTTTGGCCAATGTTGTAGAGGTTGCTGCCTATGTTCTCCTCTAGGATTTTGATGGATTCTGTCTCACATCGACGTCTGTCATCCATTTGGAGTTTATCTTTGTGTATGGTGTGAGAGAGTGGTCAAGTTTCATTCTTTTGCATGTAGCTGTCCAGTTTTCCCAGCACCATTTATTGAAGAGACTGTCTTTTTTCCACTGGATGTTTTTTCCTGCTTTATCAAAGATTAGTTGCCCAAAGAGCCGAGGGTCCATTTCTGGGTTCTCTATTCTGTTCCATTGGTCTATGTGTCTGTTTTCGTGCCAGTACCATGCTGTCTTTGTGATCACAGCTTTGTAGTACAGCTCGAAATCCGGCATTGTGATGCCCCCAGCATTGTTTTTCCTTTTCAACAGTTCCTTGGCGATTCGGGGCCTTTTCTGGTTCCATACAAATTTAAGGACTATTTGTTCCAGTTCTTTGAAAAATGTCCTCGGTATTTTGATCGGGATAGCATTGAAAGTGTAGATTGCTCTGGGTAGCATGGACATTTTAACTATGTTAATTCTTCCGATCCATGAGCATGGAATATTCTTCCATCTTTTTGTGTCTTCCTCAATGTCTTTCAAGAGTGATTTATAGTTTCTAGAATATAGATCCTTTACGTCTCTGGTTAAGTTAATTCCAAGGTAACGTCTGGTTTTTGGTGCTATTGTAAATAGGATGGATTCCCTAATTTCTCATTCCTCGGTCTCATTATTCGTGTATAGAAATGCAACTGATTTCTGAGCATTGATTTTGTATCCTGCCACATTACTGAATTGCTCTATAACTTCTAATAATTTGGGAGTGGATTCTTTTGGGTTTCCCATATAGAGTATCATGTCATCTGCGAAGAGAGACATTTTGACTTCTTTGCCGATTTGGATACCTTTTATCCCTTTTTGTTGTCTGATTGCTGTTGCAAGGACTTCTAGTACTATATTGAATAATAGTGGTGAGAGTGGGCATCCTTGTCGTGTCCCTGATCTTAAGGGAAAGGCCTCCAGCTTTTCCCCACTGAGAATGATATTTGCTGTAGGCTTTTCATAGATGGTTTTTATGAGATGGAGGAATGTACCCTTTATCCCTACACTCTGAAGGGTTTTAATCAGGAAAGGATGCTATATTTTGTCAAATGCTTTTTTTGCATCAGTTGAGAGGATCATATGGTTCCTGAGTCTTTTCTTGTTGATATGATGTATCACGCTGATCGATTTGCGAATGTTGAACCACCCTTGCATCCCAGGGATGAATCCCACTTGGTCATGATGGATAATCCTTCTAATGTACTGTTGGATTCTATTAGCCAGGATCTTGTTGAGAATTTTGGCGTCCATATTCATTAGGGAAATCGGTCTGTAATTCTCCTTTTTGATGGGGTCTTTGCCTGGTTTGGGGATCAAGGTAATATTGGCCTCATAGAATGAGTTTGGTAGCTTTCCTTCTGTTTCTATTTTTTGAAATAGCTTTAGGAGAATAGGTATTATTTCTTCTTTGAATGTTTGGTATAAGTCCCCAGGAAAACCATCCGGGCCTGGAGTTTTGTTTTTTGGAAGGTTGTTTATCACTGTTTCAATCTCTTCATAATTAATTCGCCTGCTTAAAAATCAATTTCTTCCTGTTTCAGTCTTGGTAGTTTATGGGTTTCCAGGAAGGCCTCCATCTCTTCCAGCTTGCTTAATTTATTGGCATAAAGCTGTTGATAAAAGTTTCTAATAATCCTTCCAACTTCATTGGTGTTGGTTGTGACCTCTCCTTTTTCATTCATAATTTTGTTAATTTGGGTCCTTTCTCTATTCTTTTGGATAAGTCTTGCCAGCTGTCTGTCAATTTTATTGATTCTCTCAAAGAACGAGCTTCTAGTTCTGTTGATCTGCTCTACTCTACTCCTGGTTTCTAATTCATTGATTTCTGCTCTAATCTTGGTCAGCTGCTTCCTCGTGCATGGATTAGGCCTGTGCCTCTGTTGCTGTTCCAGCTTCTTGAGGTGAGAATATAAAAACTGCATTTTAGATTTTTCTATTCTTTTGAGTGAGGCTTGGATGGCTATGTATTTCCCCCTTAGGACTACCTTTGCAGTATCCCATAGGTTTTGGACTGTTGTGTTTTCATTCTCGTTGGTCTCCATAAATTGTTTAAATTGATTTTTGATTTCCTGGTTTATCGAGTCATTCCTGAGCAGGATGGTTCTTAGTCTCCAAGTGTTTGAGTTTCTTCCAAGTTTTTCCTTGTGGTTGAATTCCAATTTCAGAGTGTTGTGGTCTGAGAATATGCAGGGAATAATTTCAGTCTTTTGGTATCGGTTGAGATCTGTTTTGTGACCCAGAACATGGTCTATTCTTGAGAATGTTCCATGAGCATCCGAATAGAATGAGTATTCTTTTGTTCTGGGGTGTAGTGTTCTATACATATATCTATGAGGTCCATCTGGTCTAGTATGGCATTCAAAGCTCTCGTTTCTTTGCTGATTTCTTGCTTAGGTGATCTGTCTATTGCTGATAGTGGAGTGTTGAGGTCTCCTACTATTAGTGTATTTTTATCTATATGTCTCTTTATTGTGGTTAAGAGTTGGCTTGTGTATCTTGCTGCTCCCCTGTTGGGGGCATATATATTTATATTTGTCATATCCACTTGTTGGATACATCCTTTAAGAATAATATAGTGCCCTTCTGTGTCTCTAACTATATTTTTTAGTTTAAAATCCAATCTGTCTGCTATGAGAATTGCTACCCCAGCTTTCTTTTGAGGTCCATTGGCGTGAAAGATGGTATCCCATCCCTTTACTTTCAGTCTGAATGTATCTTTAGGTTCAAAATGAGTCTCTTGTAGACAGCAAATGGATGGGTCATGTCTTTTTATCCGATCTGCAACCCTGTGGCATTTATGAGAGCATTTAGGCCATTTACATTGAGACTGATTATTGAGAGATATGATTTTAATGATGCCATGTTGCCAGTAAAGTCTTTGTTTCTATACATTGTGACTTTCTGTTCTGTATCACTCTTGGGGACGTTTTACTTTTATAGAACCCCCCCTTAATATCTCCTGTAGGGCTGGTTTTGTGGTTATGAAATTGGTCAATGACTGGCGATTCTGGAAGGTCTTTATTTCTCCATCAATTCTGAATGACAGCCTTGCTGGATAAAGGATCCTTGGCCACATGTTTTTCTCTGAAAGAGCTTTAAAAATGCCTCCCCCCCCCAACCTTTTCTCTCATTCCAGGTCTGTGTCGACAGGTCTGATATAGTTCTGATACCTTTGCCTTGGTACGTGAGAAATTTCTTTGTCCTGGCCGCTTTCAATACTGTATCCTTGGATCTAATATTTGCGAAATGCACTATGACGTGACGTGGTGTAGGTTTGTCGTGGTTGAGCTTGGGAGGGGTCCCCTCTGCCTCTTGGACATGAATGTTTGTTTCCTTTGCTAGATTAGGGAAGTTTTCAGCTACAATTTGTTCAAATATCTCTTCTAGACCTCTGTTTTTCTCCACCCCCTCAGGGATGCCGATGTTTCTGACATTGGAACGTTTCATTGAGTTGGTAATCTCCCGTAACCTACATTCCTGAGCGTCGATTTTTTTGAGTCCAGATTCTATTTTAGCTTTCTCTTCTACTAACCCATCCTCCAATTCGCTGATACCTTCTTCTGCCTCATTCGCCCTGGCCGTCAGAGCCTCTAGTTTTGACTGCATTTGGCTCATAGAATTTTTAATTTCTGCCAGATTTGCTCTCATTTCCGCCCTTAGAGATTCTATATTCTCATTAACATTTTTGTTAATCCTTTTTTCAAGTCTACACATCATCTTGACCATTGTTACTCTGAATTCCATTTCTGATAATTTGGTTATATCCATATCCATTAGTTCTGTGGCAGAGGCCACAGACTCATTGTCTTTTCTTTGCCGGGGGGGATTTCTCCTTCTCGTCATTCTGATGAGGAGAGGTTGCGGAGTTGTCCAGAGCCCAAATTATTGACCGGGACCCAGGCCGTGTGCCCCTGTTTTATAGGGATCTTAGGGATGTGGGCTTCTTGGTTTTTCAGCCCGCCTTCTGGGGGAGGGGCCTGCCGCGCCGATACTCAGGCAACCCTGTTTGGGTAGAGTCTCCATGTCCCCTGCGAGGGGGGATGGGGATGGGCACCCTGTGAGCCGGTATTTCCAGGCTTTTGTTCTCTGGTGGCTTTCCCTGGCGGTTTGCTGTGCCTCTTCTGAGAGTCGGAGCAGCAGTGGCCGAATCTCAGCCTCTGTCTCAGAACAGAGGGATCGCGGACCGTTCTCCACTGATGTTCTGGCCACTTTAACTCTGATTCTGTCGGTGCTGCTCAACCCTGCAGCGTCCCGGGATGTGCGCCCCACACCCGGCGTCCCAGCCCTCACTTCCAGGGCCGGCGTGTCTCTGTCCTTTGTGTTTCTAACACCGCCAGCCGCCACCCTCCCTCGCGCTCTGGACGGAGCTCCCGGTCTCAGTCTGGTTCCAGTGAGCGCACCGGAGTTCCGTGAGAAGTCTGGTGGCGCGCGCTCCTGGCTCACGGTCTCAGTCTGCTCTCTCGCGGGTGCCGTCGGGGAGTCCGCCTGCTCCCCGGTGCAGGTGGTTACCACTTTCCTGCGCCTGAACGCGGCGGCTCCCTCCCACTTCCGTTTATCTTCTGATATCTGTGCGCGGTTTCACGGCTCCCCGCTTCGTACCTCAATACTCAGCACTGGAGATGTTCATTTGTAGAGATCCAGATGTATCTTCCTGCGTCTCAGGCTGATTCCATGGATGTTCAGGCTGGTCTGGTACCTATCCAACTCGACTCTGGGGACCGGCTGAAAAAGGGGTCCCCTACTCCTCTGCCATCTTAACTCCTCCCGATCCAATTTTTCGATGGATCCTTTTGGCATATCAGGTTTGAGTCCTCCCCTGTCCATAATTCCAGAGATGTAGTCTCAAAATAATTCAAAATGACATTGTTCTCTCTTTCAACTGTCATGAAAGGACCAACAGCTATAATCTGTCTAATTAGAACTGCAAGCATTCACCCATTTATTCACCATTCAGCAAATATTTATTGAGAGCCCTGGTTACATACATAAATAGCTGAAGCCCGGGCATATTGGGAAATTATAGCTCTGCTATGAAAAAAAAACAGCTACTTCATTTTTTAGAGAGGTTGTTACGATCTGTAGAACTATTTAGGAAATAACTTTTGGGTTCATATAAATCTAGCTCTTGAATCTCTGCAAAAGCCATCCTTGCAAAATTCCTGGGTCTGTTTTCTGCTACTCTAGGCCAAAGCCATTTTGTCCTTTACTTCTCTACTCATAATTCGATTGGCCTATTTATATCTGGATTCCATCCTCAAGTCCGGGACAATCTGTATGGGGAACTTTCTGCAGGCAGTCCTGTTTATCTAAGACTGCGGGTGCTCAGAAATGAAGGAGGAGGGAAGCCAGAGTGAAGTGGAAACTGAAGTCATCACTTGAAAATGGATGGTGCGTGAAGCTAAAGGAGAGGAGGAGCACAATTACAGAAGAGGCAGGGCCCTCAGAGGGTATAGGGCTATAACGAAATGCTATATATTTACCATCACCCTTGTAATTCCAAGTCAATTTCCAGTGTGTACGTGTATGCGCGTGCGTGCATGTGTGTAGGCCCAGACTTCCACCGGGCATAATACCTCGTCTGTTCTGCATGGTTTTAGAAAGCCAGGACAGCCTGTGCTCATACTGAATACTTTAGATAATCTTTTCTGACCTTCGTGGCAGGTTATGGGAATCTGAGACGAAAAGTGTGATCTGTTTGAGTCTTGCTCTCTCTTTGGGCTAAGACACTGTGTGGTGTTAGAATCAGCTAACCCCTGTTGTGTGTGTATGTGTGTGTGTGTGTGTGTGTTGGAAGAGCTCTTTTATTTCTGATTTTGTTATATTATCTTCTATTTTTATTATCTGTGCTATTTGCACTGCTGACCCTATCAGTTTCTTTTCTTTTCTTTTTTTTTCTTCTTTTCTTTTTGCAGGGGTTTCAATTCCTTGAAAAGCAGACAACCCTCTCTCCAGTCTTTGTCATCATCCTGGCCCCATACCCATTCTATGCAGCAGCCCCTTGGTAGCCCAGTGACTTATCTTCCACCTGCACCTCATCCCAGTCAACTGTGGGTGAAAGTTCTAGACATTGTGGTGTCATTGCATGTCAAGAATCAGTGCCCTTGCTTTTGTCATCCCATTGGCATGTCTGAGTCTGTTTAAACACTGCTCTCTTACTGTGCTGTTAGCCCCTTGAGGAGAAGGACTTTTTTTCCCAGGAGGTGGTTGTCTGTTTCCCATTCAGGTAGTTCCAGTATCGAACATAGATTCTGGCATAGAGTGAGGGAATCAATAAATATTTGTTGGATAATGAGTAAAAATAAATAAATATTTTGATAACTTTGAAACTAACTCATGTTAATAAAATGAACAAACTATACATTGATATTGAAGATATCAAAAATACACTGTTAGGTGAAATATCATGGTGCAGGATAATAGCAAATAATAATTATTACTGTTACTACCCCACTGACCACCAGAGAGGACTCCCTATTATTTCCAGACAGGTTGCTAATTCAGCTCCAGAATCCCATTGTGTAGTGTTGGATGCTAGGGCCACTCCTGGTACGAGCTCTTTGAGCTTGGGTCCCTAAAAAAGAGACCTTATTGAAAGGGGGTTGTCATCCTGGAGAAACGACAATGAAGGAAAAAGTGAAGTGAACTGAGGAAGAAAGTGGAGGAACTACAAGAGGGTGTGGTACTAAGGAAGTCACAGCTTCACAAGGACACAGCTGGAAACAGAGGTGGCATTTTACAGCTATGTACTCAGAACAGTCCTCTGCAAAGGGAGCTTGGGTGGGAGGTAGATAGATGACGAACTGACCTTCCTGCTTCTTCCTGTCTTGTTTTCCATTGGTTGGGGTATGCTCTTGAGGACATTAACTCCCTTGCATTTCTGGGTTAAATTACTAGCTGCTTTAAGTAGCTTCTGGAGAAGCTAATCCAAGTCCAGGATAGTCAGGATGTCAGGGTGTCTTCTGGCTGGTTCTTTTATATTTACTCACATATCTGCCATTTCCAGCATTCCTCATTCTTTCCTGTGGACATGTAGGGTTATTTCCTTTTAGCCTGATGGATTTCTTTTAGTGTATCTTGTAGGGCAGGTCTGCTTGCAACAAATCTTATGTTATTTTTATTTTATTCTGGGAGTGTCACCATTTCACATTCATTTTTGAAGGCTGATTTTGCTGGAGATGTAATTCTTAGTTGGCAGTTTTTATTCTTTAGCACTTTGATTACATGCTTCCTCTGACTTTTTGCCCCCATACTTTCTGATGGGAAGTCAGCCGGTATTCATGTTATATTCCCTTTAAATGATACAATGATTTTTTCTTCCTACTTTCAAGATTTCTGTCTTGCTTACTTTTTTTTTTGTCCTTGTCTTTCACAAGTTTGGTTATGATGTGTCTAGGTGTGGATATCTTTGTGTTTATCTGGATTTTGTCAAGCTTCTTGGATATGTAGATTAATGTTTTCTAGCAAATTGGAGAAGGTTAAAACCACTATCTCTTCAGATAATTTTTCTGTCCTTTTATCTCTCTTTTTCTGGGATTCCCATTGCATATATGTTGGCATGCTTAATCTTGACCCTCAGGTCTCTGAGGTTTTGCTCATTTTTTTTCTTCAGTGTTTTTCCTTTCTGTTCTTTGGATTGGGTAATTTTTACTGTTCTATTGTTCATTCATACTTTATTCTCTCATCTCCAATCTGCTGTTGATCCCGTGTAATGAATTTTTCATTTTGGCTGTTCTACATTTTAAAAAAGATTTTATTTATTTATTTATTTAGAAAGAGCGAGCCAGGGGAGGGGTAAGGGGAGGGAGAGGGAGAGCATCTCCAGCAGATTCCACACTGAGCGCTGACCCTGACCCAGGGCTCTGTCCCATGACCCCAAGATCATGACCAGAGCCGAAACCCAAGAGTTGGATGCTGAGCCACCCAGGCACCCCTTGGCTATTCTACTTTTTAACTATGGAGTTTCCATTTTTAAAATATGGGTTATATTTCCTATGGGTTCTCTATTTGTTGAGTTACCATTATCATATTTTTAAAAACTCTTCAAAGTATTTATAATAAGAGCTTTGAAATTTATTGTCTAATAAATCCAGCATCTCCATCTACCTGGATCACTTTTTTAAAAATGATTTTTTCCTCTCAGTATGAGCCATACTTTCTTTTTCTTGGCACATTTGTAATTTTTGGTTGAATGAACCCTGGACAGTTTAATTAACATTGTGTAGCAACTCGGGATTCTGATTTATTTTGTTTGTTTGTTTTTCTTTTTCTTCTTTTTTGTAAATTACCTGAACTTAATCTGTGGAATCTTATTTCCCTCATTGTGTGCAGACAGTTTTATCTCTGGTCAGTTTATTTATTCTCGTTTTCACTTGTTAGCCAGGCTTTAGAGGGGTGGCTCCTATGTCTGAATAGTTTAGTGGTCAGCCTGTGACTTGGGCAAAGGCTGTGCTCAAACACTTTGAGCCAGTAAGACATCCACCCTCTGCTGAGGTTGGAAGTTCAGAGGTCAGCCATCTTTAAATCTCTTTTGGTTTTTCTTTACCACTGGGCTTTCTTGAGTTTCCCCTGTATATCCCCATGTCTTACAGTCCAAGGATATGTGGAGGGAGAATTTATTGAGCCCTTCTGTGACTCTCTCATTTCCAGTGTTTATTCCATCTGTGAGCACAACCTCAAGCTAGAAAAGAGGTAGTTTTTTTCCTTATTGCTTCCTATTGAGGCCCATCATTTTTAGGGAGAACAACATGAGTTCCCTGCCCTCACCTGCTCACCCCCAATCAAAATAGAGAATGCCCCTTTTCAGATCAGAGTGGCTGGTTTTCCAGCAATCTCAATGCTTTCCAGACAAGACCACTACTCTTGTCTGTTGAGTTGGGGTTGGATATGCAACCAACCCCAGGCAATGAGGCCATAGACTGTTCTTACCTGAAACTATAGTAGCTCTTCAGGATCAAGTACTCGTCCGATGTGTTGTCCGCTTTAGGTCTGTTTCCAGAACCCTGGAATAGTTGTTTTTGACAATTTTGACCAGTTACGATTTTGTGTGTGTGTGAATGTGTGAAGATTTGCTCTCTTCACCTAGCCACAGCTGGATGTTCATCTCCCAGTATACTTCTGCCCTTTGTTTTGTTTTCAATCTTTCTGTCTCATTTTGTTTTAATTATCTTTTATAAAAATCAGGAGTTGGGTTTTCCTTTGTGATCTAGTGTTAAAAGTTATTTTTTCCTTTTTAATATGTGATTAAATTTATTTACATTTACTGATTTGACACAGAAATTGTATTTGATCTTAGTTTTGTCATATTACTTTATGTAATATTTTCTGTTTTGTAGTGTTTTCAAAGTCTTAACTATGTTCCCTGTTGGCCTATTAGTTTGTAGGTGTTTATGTTTTTTTCTTATGGAGTTTAGAGGAGTTTATATTTTTGTTCTAGTGGTTATCTTTATAATTTAATCTTTGAATAATAACAGTCTTAGTCTTGTGTTTCTTTAGTCAATATTTATTGATTTCTACAATGAACAGCCATGTTTCCTTTTCCATGTTCTTTCTTTTTTACAACTCAATTTTAATTATTAGTATTTTCTTAGTGTTTACATTGTATTGTTAACCATGCATATATTTTATCATTTTAATGGCGTTATTGAATGAAATCCTTTGACTGTTAATTACACAGGTGAAACAGTGAACTTCCTGTACATCCTACCTTTTAACCTATTTCTTCTATTAATAGGTGTATGATTACTACATCGTGGAGAGATATAATATTTTCATTTTCTTTTATCATCTTAATCTTCACATTTGTTTTAGTCCTAATTTTACCATTAAGTATATTCGGTTTTCATTGCCAGCTGTTACTTTTTCTTTCCTGGGCATTTCTTGGTTGACTAAAGTTGGTTTTCTGGTCAAGTGCCCAAGAAGAACCTGTGAGTGTTGTGCCCCTTGAGCACTTGCGTGTTCAGTTGTTTGTCTGCAGTTTTGCACCTCAAGTTTCCATGAGAGGATGCACACACAATCCTTGATTCACACTCTTTTTCTTGATTACCTGTTAATGTTGCCCCACTTCTGGTTTTGTATGTTGCTGTAGAGAAATATGAGATCACTTTGCAACTTTTCCTTTGTGAACAACTTCATCTTTTTGCCTAACTGCCCCAAGAGTCTATCTTTATCTTTATACTTCAGTAACTTTAGGGGAATGTATCTAGTTAACCATACTGACAGGTACATGGTGAGCCCTTTAGTATGGAGAGTCAGGAAACTTTCTCGAATTGTGTGCTTTAACTTTATCGTGTTGAATTGTCTTGGTGTTCTTCAGCATCTCCGATTATGCACATTTTAGATTTGCTTTGACTGCTTTCCACAATCATCTTCCCTCTAACCCTTTAAAACCTTTTTCTTATTTCCCCTGAATTTTGTTCATCTTATTGTTTCTGTCCTGTATGCCCCCAACAGTGTTTTCTGCAGGGTCTATTTGTTCATTGTTTTTTGGCTATTCCACTGTGGCCTTTCTCCCCTCCCTTTTACTTGCTGAGTTCGTCAGCTCACATTTCAGTTTCTTCTGTTTTCTCACCATCTCTTACCTGAGTTTGGCATTTCTCCCTTTGATCTTACTTCCTAGAGGTGAAGTTTCAGTTTGTTAGGGCTCCCAGACCAAAGTGTCACAGACTGAGTGCCTTAAATAACAGAAATTCACTTTCTCACAGTCTGGAGGCTAGAAGTCCAAGTCCAAGGTGTTGGTAAGATGGTTTTTTTCTGAGGCTTCTCTCCTTGGCTACAGATGGTCATCTTCCTCCTCTGTTTTCACATGGTTCTTCCTCTGTGTTTGTCCTTATGTCCTTTTCTTATAAGGCCACCAGTCATATTGGATTAGGGCCCACCCCAGTGACCTTATTTAGCTTTACCTCTTTAAAGGGCCTGAGGTACTAGGGATTAGGACTTCAACATATGCATTTTGGTGGGCACACAGTTCAGTCCATAACAGGTGATTACTTTATTGAATTCTTATTTTTTAAATTCTTGTCAAATTATTATGTAGTTATTTTTATCTGCTCATTTTCTGGTAAGTGTTTTTCACTTAATGGTAAAATTTACTGCCCCCCCCCCCCAGATTTTTTCCTTATCATATTTTCATATTGATTCTGTGGGAATTTCTTTTACTCATTGAATGATTTGAATTTTCCTTAACTGCCTCCTTGTAGAGGGCTTCTGTATGTGTGTGTGTGTGTGTGTGTGTCCCTCTGTGTGTGTGTGTGCGTGTGTGTGTGTGTGTGTGTGGTGTCATGGCAGCCTTCCAGGCTTCTCAACCCAAAAGCCCTCAACTGCTCTGCTGCCGCACAGATGGGCCACATTTTGCAACTGTGGCTCCTGAAAGTGAATCACTGGGGTACCTTTCTCCCTGTTTCTCAAAATAAAATGAAAGTCATCCAGGAGAGTTCATTTTGTCAGCTTTCTCGCTTCCATTTCTGCACCCATTTTCACAAACTAGCTATATCCTTCTGTGCTTTGGTGTGAGGTTTCACTTTCAGCACTTGATGTGATCGGGGTCACTGGGCCCTGTCAGCACGCCCACCGTTTTCTGTCTGCCTGACTTCCTCTGTGGCTTTCCTTTTATTTCTGCTAATTTTGGAAGGCTTTATATATGTTTATGAGTCAGTGGCTTGTGTATTTCTCTTAGTTTTACTGAAAAGGGAGTTTTAAGTTGTTGTGTTCATTTTTTTTCTTGACTTTGGGGATGAGAGATGGAGAGTAATTTTTGCTCAGCCAGGTTTATACTGGAAGTCAATTAGTAATTGACTGAAGGATTCTTACCTGCCAAACAGGGGGCTAAATGCTGTCCATTATACCGTATCTGACTGTGACCCTAGTGATGAGAGATAAGACGATAGATACTGCACATTAACTCTTTTATCTCCACCCTGGCTCCCTTGTAGAATGTTAGATTGCTGCAATCACTGAAAAGTTAGTCTTCATTTTTCCGACTTTCTTACATCTCAGGTTTGTGTGTGAACTGATGGTCCGCCATGCTGTTTGGAATCCAGACACGAGGCGAAGTCTACACTCTGATGCCTCTGCAAGTTTGGTGGTGGAGGCGTTTGTTGTTTTGCAGCAATGGCAACAGGGTATTGTAGAGATGGAGAGTGTAGGCACCCATTTTCCGGTGGTATGATCTGGACGTCTCCAGTTATGGTAGCAGTTTGGGATTTCCAGATCCTAGCAGAAGTGGTGCAGACTTAGCAGTTGGAACAGTGGGTTCCTGATTCTCCTGATCTCAAATTATGCCAGAGATAGCAACTCCAGTGGAAGATCAGTGGTGTGGTATTGTCCTGAGAGGTCAGTCCAGAACCTGCCCCTCCAGCCCTCTGTCACAGACTTTTGTAAACCCCTAACTCCCTGCACTAAATCTACAGCTGATTATGCTGGCTGGATGGTTTCTGGTATTTGAAACTGAGCCTTGACAGGTAGATCATTTCATCCCCATTTTATAGGGAGGGAGAGGTCACCTAACTAGTTAGCAATGGAACTTGGATTTGCTCCAACTTTGTCTGACTCTAGAATCTTTTATCTAACTACTATAATTGATCACAGATATCAAACACTTCTATAGTGTTTACTATGTGCCAGGCAGTGTTCTGAGCACTTCAAATGTGTTAACTCACTAATTCTCACAATAATCCCATAAGCCAGGTACTTTTAAAAATTCTCTTCATTACACAGATAAGGAACCAAGACAAAGAAAGGCTGGGAAATTTGTTCAGAGCCACACAGGTCTGCTCTAAAGTCCATGTTCTTAATGGCTAGGCTACCTTCGTCTCAAAAATGAGGTTTGCCTTTATTTTACATTTTGAGGTTTTATTTTTTGAAGTTACTTTTAAGATGTAGTCTTTTTTTTTTTTTAAGATTTTATTTATCTGAGAGAGAGACAGAGAGACAGGGAGCACGAGTAGGGGGAGGGGCAGAGGGAGAAGCAGACTCCCTGCTGAGGGGGGAGCCCCACCCAGGGCTGGATCCCAGGACCCTGGTGTCATGACCTGAGCCAAAGGCAGATGTTTGACCGACTGAGCCACCCAGACGCTCCTTAAGATCAGTCTTAACTTTGTGGTACGGATGTTGGTTTTATGTTTTATTTTTTTATAGATTTATCAGTTTGGTCCTATTCAAATTCTTCCTACTAGAACATTCTGATTAGCTCTTTAGTATGTTGCCAGTGTAATGGAAATGGCACTGTCTTAGAATTATGGATTATCAGGATTGGAAGAAGGCCTATTAATTATCTAGTTCAAGGACTTGAATTCTCTCTATAAATTCCTTGTCTATTTATCAGTCAGCCTGGGAGATTCAGCATTTCCCCAGACAGCCATTCCATCTTCAGCCAGGATCTATTAGGAGACTTCCTAAGACTGAACTAAATGTGCATTATTAGGGCCCCCATTCATTAACTCTTGGTAAATACATACCAGCTGTTATTTCTATTTCACACGATGGCCCTTCAGATGTTTGAAGGTAGTTATCATGCCTCCTGGAATCTTCCCTCTTTTTCTCTTTAGGTGACCTACTTCCAGTTTCTTCAACACTTTGTCAGGATTTCAGTTGGCTTCAACATACAGATTGCTCTGAATGTATTTGAACTAAGCACAAATTTAAAATTGGGCATGATCAGCAATGAGCAGAATAGGACCTCACTGTCCTTGTCCTGGGTATTGTGTCGTTTGCAGAACTACATTGCATTATTGAATCATACTGAAATTAGAGTCAATTAAACCTGTAACCCTTTCTGACTTATGCAGCTGTTAGGATTGTCTCTTATATCCTATATTTCTTTGGGGTTGTCTCCTCTTGCTGCGTCTCCTCTGAGTATACTGGATTACTCTCAGCTGGTGACTATGCTACAGGGCCATTTCTGCTTAGGGCCTTTGCGCATGTACTCCCTCTGATAGGCTGGTATAGTCTTTTTCCAGCTCAAATTCCCCTTACTCCTCCATTATGGTCCTTTCTCATCGGATTGGTTATTCCCAGAGCACTCTAAAATTTTCCATGCATGCATTGCCTCTGGTGGGCAGCCTTTCCTGATTTTCTGTTTCTGTTCAGTCTCTCTCATACACCCTTCCAAAGCTCTGTGCTTCCACTTTCACAAACTAATCTCACTTGTAACTTTTTTTAAAGATTTATTTATTTATTTGAGAGAGAGAGAGAGCACGCAGGGTGAGGGGCAAAGGGAGAGGGAGAGAGAGAATCCTTAAGCAGACTCCCTGCTGAGCGCAGAGCCCGATGTGGGGCTGGATCTCAAGACCCTGAGATCATGACCTGAGCCACAATCAAGAGTCTACTGCTTAACTGACTGAGCCACTCAGGCACTCCTCATTTGTAACTGTTTTACATGTAAATTTTCATGCAAGATTGAGAGTTCCATGACCTTTTTTTTGTTTACCTTTTAATTTCCAGTACCTGGCACATGTTCAAAATGCAGGTATTAATGACTAATGGATAATAATGGGACTTTAAATATCATGTTCGTTTTGACCCATTTAGTCCATCAAGATCTTTGGCATTCATAACTGTGTCACTGAGAGTATTTCCCATTGTCACTAATAGGCTTTATTACCATGCCATTCATGTTCTTATCCAATTGATGGCTAGAATCCTATATCTTAATTGTAGGAGCTCCCTCCAGGCTAATATCAATCCTTTGAGTTATGTCCATTCAGATAAGATTGAATTCACTTTGTCATATGACCATTCAGCTCGTATTTCTTTAGTTTGTCTACATGATATTAAGATGGACATTAATTGCCTTTTTTGACTTTTGAATAAAAACCTCATTAAATTCTCTTCCATTTCCCTGGAATATCTTGTCTTCTAAGCTCTCAAAAATTAGTCCAACTTAATTTAGTAAACATGGAGCTGGCTTCTAGTAAACATGATTTCTTCTTTTAAGTTCTTGCTAACTAGTTTTAAAATAGAATTTTGCTTAAGATTATAATGCATAATGTACTGTTAAAACCACAAAATTCAACTGAGTAAACTTGAAGTTCTAATTGGCTTTATTCCATAATTCATAAATTGGGTAGCATCCCATCTAGCAAGTAGAAAGGAGCTCCAAGGAGCTGTACAAAATGGAAGGTTTTTAAAGGGATGGGACAAGGAAGTCATAAACAAAAGAAAGGATTAGTTCAGGCAAAGTCATCTTCCTTCTGGTGAGGGCAGGGGTCTATGAAGTAGATTACCTCACTAGTACTAACCAGAAAAACTATCTTTTCTCATTTGTACTTAACTAAGTACACTCTGTGTAGGGGTGCCTGGGTGGCTCAGTCGTGTAAGCGGCTGCCTTTGGCTTCGGTGGTGGTCCTGTAGTCTGGGATCAAGCCCTGTGTGGGGCCACCTGCTCAGCAGGGGAGTCTGCTTCACTCTCTTCCTCTGCCCCTCCCCCACTGGTGCTCTCTCACTCACTCATTCTCTCTCAAATAAATAAATAAAATCTTAAAAAAAAGTGCTATGTGTAGTGATATTTTGACTGACTGGCTAAACATGACATTCCTGGGAGAGGCTGAAAACAATATTAGGTTAGGTATTAAGTTTTGGTTTGTTCATGTGGGGCTTAGCACAAGTGACTCCATTTTGGGCCTGTTACTTTTTTTTTTTTTTTAACAATATAGCTATATAATTTTGCAGAACTACTGAGAATGAGGAAGACAGTCACAAAGAATAATTTTTTTAATATAACAGTATGTTTATCACTCTCAAGAAGTTATCATTACCATTTTATTTAAGATGTGGTTCAAATTCAAATTTCACCCATCACCACAGTGATGTTCTTTGGAACAGGATCTGAGTAACCTGGTATGTTGCATTTAGTTGTCACACCTCTCTGGTCTAGAAATTTCCCTGTCTTTTACATCTTTCATGAAGATTTATGAAGAGATCAGTCCCATTGTTTTTCAAAATGTTCCTCAATTTGTATTGGTCTGATTGTTTCCTCATGATCAGATTTGGTTAAACACTTTCGGCAAAAATGCTGCATAGGTAATGTGTCCTTACATGACAGGACAGGTATGTTTGTTTATCCAATTGTTGGTGATTTTAATGTCACCTCTTGGTAAAGTGGTTTCACTCTGAAGGTCAATCTCTATTGTGGTACAATTGTAAGCAACAGAATGGGACAGTGCTTTTTCCCTCTGTTATTTGTTAAAATTTCACTATCAGCCCAAGCTGCTGTTCCTTTCTGGGTGTGTCCAGTTCTATCCCTCTCAATTATTCTACCCATCATTTTGTTACCTCTGTTGTCTGTACACTGGCTTGGAAGGCAAAGTACAAAATGTGTCCCACTTTGATTATTAGTTGCTACATTTGGAAATATGTGCCCTGCTTACCCACGTGAGGCTTATATTTTGGGCACTATCGTTCAGACCTATAGACCCAGGACAAAAACACTAGATTCATCATTAATTCAGTAGTTTTCGTGGGAAAACTTTCTCTCCTCTTCTGTCTTATATTCAGTGGCACCATTTAACTGGAATTGCTTTTGCAAAGGTCACCCCAGGAGTCACTTCCTGCCTTATCTTACTGGATGTTTCTGTGCATATGACCCTGTTGACCTCTCAGTCTTTATAAAATTTCTCTACTCCCTTGCCTTTCCAGACAGAACACTTTTCTGTTCCTTTTTTTGTTTTTTTCTTTGGTGTTTTTTAAAAGATTTTATTTATTTGAGAGAGAGCTCATGCTTAAGTGGGGGAAGGAGCAGAGGGAGAGAGAGAATCTCAAGCAGACCCCATGCTGAGTGCTGAGCCAGGTGTGGGGCTTGATCTCACAACCTGGGATCGTGACCTGAGCCAAAATCAAGAGTTAGACGCTTAACCAATTGAGCCACCCAGCCACCCCCAATTTTCTGTTCTTTGATAGACAGCTGGCCATCTCTTATACTTTGATTGTAAGTTTTCTCAAAATATATTAGTTATTTTTGTCTGTTATAATTTTGGCATAAAATGTATTACTGCAGATATATTTTAAATATTTTTTGTTTTACTCAATTATGGAATCTTTGAACAGGGCAAAAGACCTCAAAGCAACTCATTAGAAATCCTTTATGTTGTCAAAGAAAAATTGCACCGGCCAGAGTTAAACAGGCAAGGAAGACTCAACAATATTGCAATGGTAAAAAATAAAGAACATTTCAATAGAGGAGAGAAATTGAACTGAACTCTGCCAAAATAAGGGGTGGGATGGTTTTTAAGCTCTGGGGGGAGCTACTGGAAAAGTAGTGGAAGATGTTGGGGAAGGGTTGTTTAATGCAATTGGCCCATTTGAATTGGCAAATTGTTTCTTCTTTAAGTTAGGCTTCTCTCCCACAGAGTTTGGGGCGCTATCTTTCTTGATGATTACATTTCAAAGGGATCGCTCCCAGGTCCTTGAGAAAGAAATTCCTGGTTTGTAAAACCTAAGAGGCAGGGACAAGATTTATCTACATTTCAAAGGGGCAGAGAAAGAATTTGCAATTACAAGTTTTCTAAAATAAATGTTCTAAGAAAAGGGAGGTCAGGGGGCTACAGTTAGGAAGAAGCCTTTCTGAAGTTTGTTGAGCTGAGGGGAACTTTAAGGCCATTTTGATCAATGCAGTTTTGGCTTCTCACATATCTGCCAATGCAAAAATCATCATTGGCTCTGCTTTTTGAGACAAGTTCCTGCTCCTACACGGAAGCCAAGGTGAAAAAGAGAGCAAACCACCTGAAGGGAACAGTAAAAGTAGCATCTAGTGGCCTGGGCAGAGTCTGGAGGTTCTATGGAAGTCAGGGGCTACCATGGCCCAGAAATTGAGTTTGTAATGATTTTGTTTCTGAACCACAGAAGGTTTTAATCTCACCTGTCTATGTTATGTACACAAAGAAAGTGTTTTTCTATCTTCTAATTAATTTAACTCTGAGGCCAGAGTGTTTGGGGCCTAGAAAAAGCATAGCTATTAATTCCCACCCGGAGCACCCCTTTCTCCTCTCATAACTTCCCTGCTGTCCCTTCTGTAGGGTTTGTATCTATCACCCGCCTGTTTTGGGATTGCTGTTTTAAAATCCTGCTTTATACTAGAAAGCTCTTACATTGTGGGTTGGTTTCATTATTTTAGCTTTTGTTCGGATGACCTTGAAGTGCCTGTAGAGAGAGCTAAAAATTAGTAAATATTTTAAATGGTTTAGGATTTTTATGGTATTCTTTTATTCTTTTGAAGCCTTGATCTTTATCCTTCTTCATTTATAAATTTCTGTGTCTGATCTTACTCAACAAAAGAGTTAATCTCCCTGATTTCTGGTAATCTACCGTTATCCTGAGCATCTGATGGGCATGAAATTGCTCATTGTCTTCATCTGGAGCCCCAAAGAACAGAGGTTATGCAATTTGGGGATATAATTTACTGTTTCACGATTCTTCATTTCCGCCCAGATGCTGGCCCTTGTCTAAATTCAGAACTTGTCTAAATGCAGATCAATGGGCATTATGGGGCTTGTTTAAATATGGACAAAGTCTAAAAATCTAATACTGTGATAATTCTTTTCCTTATATTCTGAGGACAAACTGAAGTTTTGTGCAGAATGATGTATCACCTGCTTAGCAAACACTGATTTTTTTCCCCCTTTGTTTTCAAGTCACTGGTTGTTAGCTGTTCAGTGTCTTTTGTTTCAAAGCTTTTGTTTCTAAGTTCTTTGAAATTAATACATAAGAGTAAATATGTAATCAAATGTTTGCTTTGCTGATATTAAAAAAGTTTTAGTAGCACTTAGTTATTCAGAAGATGACTCAAAACATTTATAGAGAATTAGTGACCAATAGATTTTTAACCAGCCTATTGCATTAATTACAATAATTGTTTTGGCAGGCTTCTCAAGAATAAGAAAACTCATTCAAATTGCCTCCCCCCCCCCCATAAGAAACTGGAGAATTTATGTAGGGATTGTTAGGAGTAGACTAATTTCACTGAGGTCTTGCCTATGGACAAATACTTAGAAGAATTTAGGATTAGTTAACATCGCTTTAGTGCGCCTACCAAGTACAGGTGATATAGTGTTTTACTTATATTATTTCATTTAATGTTTTTTTATACTGTAAGCAGTGGATATTATCTCTATTTTATAGATAAATAATCTAAGTTTGAGAGGTTAAGCAAGTTTTCTCACATTTACACAGCCAGAATTAGCTAGAACATTTTAGATGTTTGATAAAAAGCTACCATGTATTAAGTAAGCTGCTTCTATTCCAGGTAAGAGATCTACAAAATGCATTGTTTAACTAGTGTAAGTCCACCCCCTCCAACAGGGAGGGCACTAGAGTAATGAAGCAAGAGCTCATAGTCCAAACAGTAGGGGTGTCCATCCTTCCTCTGAGATGCAGTGGTTGTGGGGATGGGTGGGAGGGTTTTACATGCATACAATGCTCTGCCAGGTGATCTGCTGTCGGCAGCTGCTCCTGAGTGCCCCCCTCCCCAGGCTGGACTGTTTCCAAGGAAACATGCAAAGATGTTGGGAATTTGGATATAATATTCTGATCCTTATTGAGAAGCAAAGAAAGTAAACACTTTGGAGTTATCTGCTCTGCTCAGACATTGTTTCCTACTGCTCTAACCCCAGATGAATTGAGTTTTAGGGCAGCTGGTCAGTGGGGCTTCCGTAGCCCTCCCGTGTACTTGAAGGAAGGAGCATTTTGATTCAGGGCCTGTTATGATCTGTGTCTTTGCTTTCTATATCATGGTTGTATCACCCAGGGTATTGGCACTTGGGCTGGAATTTGAATGACTTTATCTGTTGTAGGCTTATGGATCTTCTCTCTGTTAGCAATGTGTCTTGGTTCCCATCAGCACCAGTCCTCAAGTGACCATACTTTGTTCATTGCAGCCTAAGCCCCTACATAGCAGGATGGCATGGCAGCTGCAGGAATAGATGCGGATACCTGACTGCCTGGGCTCAAATTCCAGTGCCGCATCTGGCTTCATACGGGTTATTTAAACTTCTAGTCTCTCACTTTCCTTGCCAACAAAATGAGGGTAGTACAGTAATAGTATCTCACAGGGCTACTGTGGGGTCTAAATCAGATAATACGTATTAAGTGCTAAAGAGCGGGTTTTTATGAAAGCATAGGGGAGGGGACAGGAGTTACTTTACATTGGTACAATGAGGAAAGCATCATAAGCAGGATGGGGAGAATTATGGTGGCATTGGGTTTTGGTGGAAGATGCCCGTGATAGAGGAAAGCATGTAGGCAAAAGCATGAGGCAATTTGTATTACAGGAATGATGCCTTCTGATAGGGCCCTGCTGGAGAGTAGTGAATGGTTAGTGTATGTGGATTAAGGTATGACTGGCCTTCCTGGGTGCTAGGTGCAGAAACCACCAGAGCCAAGTGCTCCAGACTACTCCCCACTTCTCTGTACTGTGCTCTCTGCCCCTTTCTGTATTACCAGGTTTTTTCTTCCTGCTCATCATTTCTTTCCCCCTCCTCCTTTTAGCTTGCTTTTTGGGCTCATGCATCTTGACTTTATCTCTTTGGATCCTGTCAGGTTCAACAGCTGATGCCAACTGCTTAGCCTCTGGGCATCAAATAAGCACATTCCCTGGTGGAATCTGCTTGGTCATCCTATCTTTTCTCATCAGGACAAGGCATAGGCCACTATGCCAGCCTATGAATTGATTGCTTTGGGTCGGGTGCCATCGTTTTGTCTGATGAGCTATGACTAGAGGTGGCAAGACCATGTGATATAAAATATAACCTTCTAAACATCAAGAACAGTTTCCCTTAGAATTGCTATGGGCCTGACAAAATGCTGAGGCCTGCTCTGGCTTAGTACTTGGGAACGTTATCAGGGCTTTAGACAGTCATTGGAATAATTCACAGAGCCACATGACTTGAAGTCATGAGAATGGTTAGCATCACTGAAAAAATAAATTTAAAATGTGTACATGACCTTTTAGGACTTGCTACATTTAATGGGTAAGAAGAGACAGAGATTTTAAGCTAGAGGCTGAGGTGGTGTAATAAAGACATCCACTGTCCCTGAGCAGTGACGAGAGAGAACCTGGTAGGCTGTAGCTACGTCTGCTGCTGCATGGAGGGCCAAGGCAACACAAGCTGGACCTGCTGTGGACTTTGACCATCCAGATACAGAAGAAGGAGAGAAGCCAGCGGATCTGTTTCTTGCCTTCCTTTCCATCAAGGACTATTTCAAGAAATAGGAGTTTCACAGGCTCTGTGGAGACAACTGGTGAGATTGAGCAACCAGCTGTGTTTGCCGTGAAGTTGTGACCAGTGCAGTAACACTTCCCCAGGTTTTTCGCTCTCTCTTTTGTCCTCCATCACTTCTCTTTTTCTCTTATTTTTTGCTTCCCTGGGTTTCCCTTCATCATTCCCCAAAGCATTAGCTAATAAGTTTATCCTAGAGCTCAATTTTCAAGGGAACCTAAGATAAAACATCTTCTTTAAGTATACTGACCATTGCTCACAGCACACTGGACATCCAAAGCCACTAAGTTAAACTGTAGTCTCAAAGTGTGGTCCTTGGATCAACAGTATCAGCATCATCTAGGGATTTGTTAGAAATGTAGCCTCTTAGGCTTTAAGAGCCTTACCATACATACTGAGTCAAAAATTGTAGTTGATTTTGCTGCACGCTAATGTTTGAGAATCACTGCTGTAGTGTAGAGGTTGACAAACTGTTGTCAGCGGGCCAGCTACTTGTTTTTACAAATAAAGTTTTATTGAAACACAGCCACACTTATTTGTTTACTTATAGCTGCTTTTGTGTCACAGGCAGAGTTGAGTAGGTGAGACGGCCTAAAATACTTACTGGGTAGTCCTTTAAGCGATGGTTTGCCAGCCTTGCTCCAGTCCAACTCTGTACTCCCCCCCCCCACAGTGAGTTATATCCTTATGAAGAGTCAGTGGTTTTCCTTCCCAAACTTGTTTGTGCCAGCTGTTCTAGTTATTGCAATCATTTAACCTAATTGCATCAACTAGTGTTGTGAATTGAATAAAGAAATAGGGATTTGGAATTTTGTCTTCATGAAGACTAAGTTGACTGTTTTGTGGAGTTGGGGGGTGAGAAGCTAGAACATATTGGTGTGAAAGTAGGTATATATAGTATAACCATAAAGTACTAGAAGGAAATACTAACAATCCAGAAGGATTTTGCATTCATTTTGTATTTAGATTTAGACTCCACTTTAAGAAAGCTGGAACTGGGAATTGCAGAGAATGCATTAGGGATACGGTTTAAGGAAAGAATGGTTTTTAGAACAACTTTAGAAAAACCATAGGCTTAGCCCCATAATAAAAGTCTGGTAAATAAATAAATATCATATTTTAAATTAAAATGTAGATTTTTAAATGATTTTGTGATTTCAGCTTTAAATAATTTTCTTGATTGAGTAGTCAGGATACTGATTGAGTCAGGTAGGAGGGTTTCTTTAAGACATATGGAGGCACAGTGTTCACATGTCATGGCCACAGACACCTACAATTCTGTTCTTGTCCTTTGTCAGGGTAGTAACAGACTTTCTCAAATGTGTTCTTTGAACCAAGCAACAGAATCACCTTATTAAAATCTAGATGTTTGGAAAGATCCCGTGGAATCTTAATTTTAATGGCCTCCATGCATTCTTATACATGCAAAAGAACCAATGGTACAGAATAATCACCTATTTAATTATTTCTGTTCAAGTCATTAACTATAATGCAACCCAAACTCAGAGGATTATATGAAGTCACTTACTGCTTACTTTCTCCTAATTTCACCCATGAAAAACATGTTATTGCATTATTTGCAGCCGTCTTTAAATTCCTTCGGTAGGAAATGATGGATAAATAGGTAGGCAGGTTTTAGTCTTACTCCTGTTTAGTTTACAAAAGCCTCCACTGGACAGTGAGTTTTAGTCGCTTAGAGGAATCCCAGAGTTGAACTCTTTAAACCCTAAAGCTGTCCAGGTACAGTAGAGTATAAAATGGAATATAGATGTGTGCAAGAATGTACATATGAATGTATCTTTAAGTTTGGTTCAAGGCACCAACATAGAATAGATGTGAAATTTGAATCTGGAGCGCCAAACTCCTCGAGGGAATTTAAGCATCAGTGGTTGAGAGCTGCTGGGTTTGTGGAGAGGGTAGGGAGCAGGGTCCCCGACTAGATCTCTCTGGAGAACTCTGTGACAATCCTGTAACAGTGCTGCCTCCTCTTGCAAGTGCAGAATAGAAAGGGGCTGCTTGAAAAGCCCAGTTTCCTGGGGTTGGGACTTTGGGGTCTGGTGCCTGACTGACACGTGAGAATGCAAAAGCAACATGGAGTGTGGTGTGTGTGTGTATGTGAAGGGCGCAGAAAATGAGAGGAGAGAACGGGAAAGAGAGAGGCGGGGGGGAGGAAGCTGTACTGGAGATTAACTATCTCCCACGGGAAGGGTTCCCTGAAGACTCCCTGCAGGTGCGTGGGAGGAGGGCCGGCCTGCAGATGCCCTCATGGGCCCTAAGCAAGAGCTCTGAGTTGGGGGACACCAGCAGCCAGAGCCTGTTAGTGAAGCTGACAGATGCTAGGATAGAAGGGCCTTGGTCACAGGGGTGGAGCTGGGACCCTCTCAGGACCCTCCCATGAAGCTCCCAAGGCAGGAGGAGTGAGCCTCACAAGGCTACTGGGGGCAGAGGGCTCCAAGTCTGTTTCCTGCTGCAGCAGTTCTTAGCCAGAGAGGCTGTCCCGTTCATTCCCTCCTTGTTTCCCCCATGTCCGAGCTCTGCCCTCTGAGTGGGGAGATGAGGAGGGGAGAATGCAGAGGCGGACAACAGCTCTCTCTGTAAGCAGGACTGTAGGCCTGCCTCCTACCCCAGAGGACATCAAGAGTCCTAGTCCCTTGGAGTTTTTAACCCTGGGCTGGGGAGGATCACCCCACTCAGCAAATCCAAAGGAACTTTGGGAAAGAAAAAATTAGTTGTATTTTAATTGCATCTACCATATGCCTGGTTGGGATGCCAATTACATTTGTATGTACATGCTGGTCCCTGAAGATAATGGCCTTGTAAAGACATTTACAAAGCAGCTTAAGTACTAAGGCGCTCAAAATTTTGAGGGGCATATTTTTGGAGGCGTTTGGCAATGTTGCTGTCACCTGCATTTTTAACCAAATCCCTTGAAGAAAAACCTGAAGATAAAGCTTCTTTGTAGCCATTGGGCCACAAAATCGTCTTTAGGATCACCTTTCAGGGCAGATACAATCAATTGTCTGCCTGAGACAGTCTTTAGCTAAAGGTCAAACGAAATTTTCCTAGACATCCCAGGGAGAAGTATTCAAAAACCCAAATTATTTTCCTATGATGTCAAAGATATTATTTGGAGCACTTAGCACTTCAATCATTTTCCTGAACTTTACACCATATAAATTGCCATCTTATATCACATGCTCAGTGATCTTATATTCTACTGTAATCCAAGGATGAAAATTACACTAAAATAGTCACCTACCTACAAGTCAGGCAAACTGTGCTGCATTTTTCCTGTTTGTTGTTCCAGATCTACTTTCTACTCTTCCTCCTTCCTCTCTGAGGGTCTGTCTCAGGGTTCTTTGTCGTCTGGCTTCTGGAGACAGGAGGGGAGAGGGAATCTGAGTAACATCACGATGATTTTTCTCAGCTTTTATCCTGACGGGCTCCCTATGCTGGTTGCTCCCCAACTAAGGACCCTGTTGCTGTGGGGGCCTCGCTTCACAGCCTGGGGATTGTACCTCCTGCCTGTTCTGACGGCGTTCCCTGTTATCTCTTGTGGTCTCTTACACCTTTCTGCACATTTATTAAGTTTTCCTCAGATTACCTAGTCTGAATTCCATCTGCCTCTTGCTAAGACCCTGATTGATATCCTGTTTTGTCATTTAGCACATAAAAGTAAAATGCATATTTAAAATATTATTTTCTTAATGAGAAAAGGGCTGCAGGAATCATTGGTTTACTTCTATTTCTTTCTAACTTTCATGTTAGGATTTGGGAAACTCTGTTTCTCACAAACTCTCAAACTTAATTTTGAGTTGAGGCAAAACCTCCGTGTTTCAGAGGAATAATTTTGGAGGGGCTTGGGGGTAAAGAGCAGAGTGGATGGGGCTTAGGACACTTCACTGCAACTTCTACCAGAATACTTCCCTTTTCATCTGTTCTCTAGGTTGGATGTCTTTGTAAGAATAAGTTTATACATTTGATAAAAGGATTCTGCTGTTTAAAATGTGTGAAAATCAGTAGGTTAAGGCACAGAATATTCCATTACCTTTAAAGTATAAATCACTGATCTGAAAGGGCTAATACCTTATTGGCCATTACCAATTAGCGAGATCCTTCCCAAGTAGGGCTTAGAAGTATCTAGAGCTGGGTTGAAGGCCTTGGTGCTTGTATTTGTAGAGACTCAAGGAAGGTGACATGGTCAAACTCAAGAGGAAAGCTGAAAAGACAGGGCTGAGATCCCCATGTAGGGACAAAAAGATCCTTTACCCATTTTCTCCCGACTCTTAGTTTGGCCAACCTATTTGAAGACGAGGGGCTGCATCACAGGGCAGAAAATGGCCCCAAGAGGAAGCAACGCCTGGTGACTGGCATTCAGGTGTTTGTTATGAAGAAGAATGTGTGGAGGGAGCTAATCACCATCTGATTATTGTTCATAGCTGAAAACTGGGAATTATCCCTCAGCCTTCCTTCTTCCTCAGTTCCACATCCATTCTGTCACCAGGTATAGAGATTCTTTTTGTGAATCAGTCTCAATACTATTGCTTCTCTCCACGTAACTAACTTCTTCTGCCTTGGACATTCTTCTTCTTGTTTGTCACTTGGCTCAATCCTTCTTAGGTTTGGACTCAGCTTAAAGGTTACCCCTTCAGATAGGTTTTCTCTAATCTTCTAGTCTAAACCAGTCCCTGTTATGATCTCTTACCATATTCTTTACTTTTCCTTTATACGTCTTGACATGAGTTTTAATGATATACTTATTTGTAGTCATTGGTTTAGGATGTGACTCTAAATACTTTTACTTTTAAAGAGGGAGTATGACTCTGGTTACCCTTGTATTCTTGGCACGTAGACCCTTGTATTCTTGGCATGTAGACGTATTCTTGGCAGAATGCGTGCTCAGTACATTTGTTTTAGGGAGAGAGCAAGTGCATGTGCCCAAGTGGAGGAGGGAAGGGCAGAGGGAGAGGGAGAGAGAGAATCTTAAGCAGGCTCCATGCTCAGTGTGGAGTCCAGTGCAGGGCTTGATCTCAGACCCTGAGATCATGACCTGAGCTGAAATCAAGGGTTGGACACTTAACCAACTGAGCTACCCAGGCACCCCAGCTCAGTAAATATTTCTTAAGTGGGTGGATTAATCCTAGCCCCTCACCCCTTTACGGAAACTTCCAGGCTCCCAGTTCTGTCACTTCTCTCTGCTGTATCTCTTGAATCCCTCCCCTCCCTGCCATCTGCACTGTCACTACTCTAGTTTATGCCCCATTGTTCCTCACCTGGCAGCTGTCACTGCCTCCATGCTGGACTCCCTGATTCTACTTTTGCCTCTGCCAGGGCATTCTCCGCACATGACTAGGATGTTCTTCTTCTCTGCTTAAGAGCTCCCATCACCCTCAGTAGGAAGCCCAAATTGTTTGACTTGGCTGAAGGCCATTTCTTGGTTTTACACTAGCTTTCTCTCCCGTCATAGCTCCTGGTTTCTGTTCTCCAGGTATATTGAACTGATTTCTAAATCTTTGGCTCCTTTTTCTTTACTTCTGAACTTGTGCACAGGCTATTTTTAAAGCCTGAAATCCTTGGTTCTTCATTTTCCTTCCTTGTCTCTTCCCTCCTTTTCATGGCTGACTCTTGTTCTTTGTCCAGGGTTGTTTTAGATGTCACTTCCTTGAGCCCCTGTCTCTGTGCCTGGACTTCACTGTCCCTTCTATGTCTCTGAGAATTCCCCATATATTTCCCATCACAGTGCTTTTGTACTGTCTTCCATTTCTTATTGACTTGTCTGTCTCTCACTAGACAGTGAAATCTCAGAGAGCAGGAACCACGTTGGCCTAACGCAATGCTGAGTACATGGGAAGTGCTTGGTTCATTCTTGAATGAGTGGAAGGGTGATTTTGGTGACCAGGGGTTTGGGTGTTGTCTTAGAGATAATAGAAGCAGACAAGCTGTGACTGTTACTGAGATATTTGTTGGTTGGTTTGGTTATTATGTCGTTATATTTCTCCTTCCTGCTTTTTTAAGTAGGTATGCAGACCTTGCAATTTCTTCCTTCAGGCGAAGTTTAAAGTAAGGGGGCCGAAAGAAGGAACTACTTGCAACCCAGGGCTAATCTTATTATTGTTTTTTTGTTTGTTTGTTTTGTTGTTTGTTTTTTAGCCATAGCTCTTTGAAGAAGTAATGTTGCAGATCTTAAGAGGGAATGTAAAGAGGGCGTTTTCAGGGGAAGAGAGACCAGGATGGAGAGATTCCTCAACGATGGGCAAATCGGAAACATCTGTGAGTTCTTGGGGCAGAATAGGGCTGTGAGGAAACAGCAGCACCCCAGGGGAGAAGACTATGAAGTATGTCTAGGAAATGAGCCTGTAGGGACGTTAGCATCTCCAAAGACAATGGATGTGCTCTTTGTGGGACCCCGGTAGTCAGGGGTTGGGTAAGGAAATAAAATAAAATATGTATGTTAAATATATCGTTAAATTAAAGACTTTTTCTTTCAACAAAATTCTTTTAGGGCTTAATGTTATGGTGTCCATCCTTATTTTTAGTTGTGACATCTGTCTACTGGAATGCCTTTCCCAGAGTTCTGGGTGTGGTCTTAAGTAGGTAATAGAACCAGTGTGGGTTTTTTTGTTTGTTTGTTTTGTTTTTGTTTTTTCTTTTTTTGTCAGAGTCATGTCTGATACAGTGGATTTGCCCTGTTTTCCAGAAGGAGCGATTACAGACAGGAGCTGTTCAAACATACAAAAAGAAAGGCCATAGCATAAAGTGACTGGAAATAAGAATAAGGCTTTTCTAAGTTGTTTCCTTACTGTGTAACTCTTATTTGCTTTTAGATAATTAGACTCATTTGGCTTATTTCAGTAGTTCACTCATTTATTCATACACAGTTATTTTATGTCTCCTAGTGCTGGGCTAGAAGCTGGGGACTCATAGCTGGAGAGAGCAGGGGCACAGTACGTTTGAGACCAGGGATGGATATTTTAGTTCCAAACCATGTTTTCAGAATGGACTTTCATACATTCTTCTTTGTCTAAAGGGGTTTATTGTATCCAGAGTGCATGCACTAAACCAGGGGCAGTGCTTTTTGGTGACACATATACATCTGGATAATCCTACTTCTTATGTAGCAACATCAGCAATGCAGCAATCATCATTCCCATGAGAGCAAACTCTTCTAATCTGACTTTGAATACTCTCCTCTCTTCTCCCTCTACTCTGACAGAAGTGAGTACGGGCATGCCTCCATTATCACCCCTCTTCCTTGAAAGTATCCACCAAGCTGAGGAGGGTGATGAACTGTGTATATTTAATCTTCTAATTATTGAAATAGATTCATATATCGAGCAAATTTACATTATGGATAATGAATCACCCGCTGATAAC
This sequence comes from Ursus arctos, assembly GCF_023065955.2. Lineage (NCBI taxonomy): Eukaryota > Metazoa > Chordata > Mammalia > Carnivora > Ursidae > Ursus > Ursus arctos. The sequence continues at coordinate 14,511,525 of NW_026622841.1, forward strand.
TGATAGCATTTAGTTCTTTGGAGAATTGATAAAAATAATCCACAAAGGCACATTGAGAGATCCAGATATGGAAGTTTCTGGAGTTTAAGCAGGACGGTTACAGAGGATACTTAAAATAACATCTGATGGTAACTTTGCACAAACCCTGAAATCCAAACTACCTGATCCATGTGGGATAGATTTGAAGATAAGAGTTCATTTTGGTTTTACATCTGCATCTTCAGTGTCTATAAAAATTGGTTACCCACTTCACAGTCAGGCAACTAGAATGCTCATAAGCAAAGGGACGAGAACAGTCCTTAAAATTTGAAGAACTGAACTGAATTTGGCCTGACTTGGAAATCTCTGGCTTGATTAGAACCTTTCCCCCAGTGTCAAGTCAGACTGTAAAGGTACTAACTTTGACCTTTGTTAAGACCATCATCATTTTCCTTATTATTTGTTCCCTTTCAAACTCTGTCAAGTAAAAACAGAAACGACAAGCAAGGTGACAGACCCAACAATCATAATAAAATCAAGACCTTGCTGGTTCTAGGGTACTTTTATTCTGATAACGAGAACATTATACACCATATAGCATATACATCAAACAGCATTAATATTGTTGTCTTTAGTTAGAATATTATTCAGAACATCAGGATCACTAATGACTAGATTTATTTATTTTTCTTACTAATTCCTTTTTAAAATAGACTTAATCAGGGGCACCTGGGTGGTGCAGTCAGTTAAGCGTCCGACTCTTGGTTTCAGCTCAGGTCATGATCTGGGGTAGTGAGATTGTGCCCGAGTTGGGCTCTGCACTCAGCGTGGAGTCTCCTTAAGACTCTCTCTCCCTCTCCTTCTGCCCTTCCCCATGGTGTGCTCTCTCTCTGTCTCTCTAAAATAAATAAATAAATCTTTAAAAAAATTAAAATAAAATAGACAATCAAAATACAAATAAATTGACACTATTCATGTCTGCTTTTCTTACTTCTTATAGTAGCCCCCTTCTGCTGCAGTGGGGAATAATAGTTGCTGGTAGCACCAGTGTCAGATTAAAATGACCCAGTGCCTTATTCTTATTTATGAATCACAGTAATAATATAATTTAAAATATTTCTTTTCCTCTGGGGAAAAAATAATGTACTGTAACATTAAGCCTAAAAGCACTGCTCAAAATCTAAGAGTGTTGATTCATTGCTTTCCTTTTTTTTCTGTTTTTCAAGCTTAAACTCCTGTAATTCTCCTTTAACTGGTCTTCCCAGTGGGCAAATATAACCTCCAAATGGTATAAAACTCTGCAGCTCATCTTTCCATTTGGAAACTAGCTAAATCTGCATATATTCTCTTCACGGGAGAATTTACCTTGCCTTCCAGGAAGGCTCCGTGGTGATTTGAAAGCGTTATCTTTCAGTCTTTAGAACTCTGAGGTCTGGCTTCTACCTCCAGGACCTATAGATAGTACATACCCTACAGCTGTCATGCCAAGAACCTCTTAAGTTCTCAGCATTAATCAGATAGGTTTTAGTGTTAAAGCTTTTGCATTTGTTGTTCTAACACTTGGAATATTTATCTTTTAGCCAGGAAATATTTGCCAGTCTGTTTCAAAGTTTCAAGCCAGATAAGAGACAATTTTTATTTGAGTATGTTATATAAAAGTGTCCTGAACTAGTTTTTTTTTTTCTTTTTTTTAAGTTGGAAACTCTATGGAAATAAATATGCTTTAGAGTTAAGGAGTAGTGTGTCAAGCTGGAGCCTAGATTAAATTTGTGTGGGCTGTTGAGGCTGATATTCCAAGTGCTACCTTAGCCAGAATTATAGCGTTTGGTGAGTAGATTGCAGAGTTTGGGATAAAAATGGATTGAGTACTTACAGCTCCATTCAATTCAAGATGAAAAGTATGTTCAAACACTCCTAAAGAAAATGTTGCCACTTTGCTTGGAATTGATCTCTGATCCCTGGGATTGTAAACTCCATCAAAAGACCCAAATTAATGACCGCATGCTTCAATTCTTACTCCGCATAGAGCTTGGATGTTTCCTTTTAGTGCTGCCTTCCCTAACCCAACCCTTATCCTCTGAATCCACAGAACCTTCAGCTCACGCCTCTTCTGTGACACCTTTCACATGATGCCTAGCTTAGCTGTCTGTTGCATGTTTCCCATCACTGGGACATCAGCATTTTGGGGATGCTGTAGTCTTGGTTATCTCATCTCTAAAGCCCAAGACCTCTATCATGGCTTAAAACAAATGCTGGTTGTTAGATTGATAAATGCACAAAGTTGAAGAGGTACATGTTTGAAACATGAATTAGGGGCCAGTGCTGCTCATGAGATGGAGGGAAATAGTTCTGAGACTTACGTGCATTCATGGAGAGCAGAACCAAAACTCGTTGTTGCCCAGCTCCTCTTATTTCTGTTCTTCCTGATCAGATAGGACCGGTCTGGGTCAGGCTTATTGGCAGGCCCAGGCAGAAGCTCATAGTGACTCTGGAACGTCTCTGTTACCCAGAAGCTCCTAATTGTTTTTATAACACAGCTATCGGAACTCCCACTGGCTCATCTTGGCAATAAAACATTGCCCTGCAGAGGTTGTGCTCTTCCTAGGAGGTGGTCTTACATTGTGGAAAGAGAGACCCAGCTGTGCTACTCATTCTATGTGGCCTTGACCACACTGCTTATGTCTCTGAGACTCTTTCTTCAATAAAATGTGGCCTGATTTATGTAATTCAAGGTGTTGTGAGAATTAAGTGAGGTTTAATATGAATCACATCAGTTACATTGCCCTGCACATTGGGATGTCTCCAGAAGAAGCTGCTTTCCCTCATGCTGCACCTTCTCTCACATGTTCAGTCTCTGTGATGGCCAGCGTTTCTTTGCTGAATTATATGTGCCTTGGGAAACAAGAGCTCCCGGAAGGAAAGGCTCCTTCCCTGGAGTGACTGCAACAAAGCTATTGTGTTTCTTTCTGTCTGGGCCCCTTCTTCTGAATCCCTGTGTTTCTGGACTCAGGGTAGAGATCACCAACTTTATCAGACTCATCTTTGTGGGTACCCATGATCCTAGATGATAATGATGGCCTTTGAATCAAGGTGACTCATTGGATTTGGGATTGAGGGGAAGGCAGGTGGGTGAAGGTGCCATCATAAGCAGAATCCAGTGCTTCATAGCAGAGGAGGAATAATGGATGCATTCAGAGGTTTGGAGTGATTTGGTGCCATCCGGCCAGTGGGCAGATCACACTCACGTTTAAGCAGGCAGTGCCCTGGTCCCAACCTCCAGAAAGTCTGAGTAGTCTAGATGCAGGGTAGAAAACCACATTTGTCCCCTCATGTGCATTGATTTGCCATGGAGTCTGTTGCTTATCTTCGAGAGCATCGAAGGGGACTTTGACTTCTTGGAGGAATTGTAGCAAATTAGTTTGACAGATTAATTAAGACGATCACAGAAGCAAGCAAAGAAGGGGTTCTTGATAGCCAGTCGGAGTAGGGGGTCTGGGGTCAGTGCTGGTAGCTACCTAATTAGCAGGGCAAAGCCCTATAGGAAGAGACTTGACTCCATGCATTGGCTTTTTCCTTTCCATACTACTGAGTCTAAACCAGTCCCTTTAACATAATAAATGCTAAATAAATATTTGGTGGTTGAAGGCATGAATTAATGCTAGAGAAACAAGCAGAGAGTATCAGGAAGAACTTAAAACTGAGTTAGGACTGATTAACAACAAGGCTGTCATTGTGTGAGGCCTGCAGGGATAGGGAATATTCTGGATCCAAATGAAGGCAAGAATTCAGATTTGGAGGAATAGATAGAGGCAGAATTACTAAAATGGAGAACAAGACCGAATCTTACACATGATGTATTAGGTATGATCCTGGTTACGGGCACCTGGGAACAGCCTCAGAGTATGTTCAGAATTGAACCAAGCAAGAAGCTTGGTTTCTGCCAAGTATTAGGGAGAGTAATGTTGTATATATTTAAAATAAAGTCAGTGATTTCATAAGTGAAATAGTTTCTATTCTCAGTTTTTGAGTCAGATGCATTAAAGTAGAAAAGAAACATGTTTTGTATTTAAAAGCGCATGTACATCTATTGATCACAAGGTGCTGTACTAAGAACATTACGTTGACTTAATCTTGGCAACTCTGTGGAACAGATTCTGTTACTATCCCATGCTACAATGAGAAAACTGAGGCCAAGAGAGCTTAAGTAACTTTGTAAAGATCTTAAAGGATTATCAGTGGCCATGGTGGGATTCAAATCCAGCAAATCTGGCTCCTTCATCCACTCTTGTGACCACTGTTCTATTCTGCACTTTCCATGGAGAAATGATGCACTATCATCCTTGAATTAGGAATTAGTCATTCTTTTGAAATATAGTCCCACTGCTTGTGAGTTAGGTGCTTCTAAGTTAAGCAAATAATTGGACAACTGTTTACTTTGGCTGTTTGACACAAACAATAATTGATCACCATGTACCAAGAAGACATTCTAAAGTCAACAAGCCCAGGGATATATTGAACTCGTAAACTTATAACATTTGTATTTGACTTATTTGATAAAGGAACTAATAAAAAATAATGCCATCAGTTGCTCTCTCTATTGCAAGTAGTATTAAACCTTTATGGCATTCTTTGAAGGATCAATTTTGGAAACCAGGGAACTCTCCTAAATTTTAATTACTGTTGCATTTTAAAACAGGAAAAAATTATCTGGTTACCTAGACTATCTTAAGGATAAAAGACATTTACACTAATTTGATCTTTTACAGTAATTTATTTTAGAATTCTCAGTGGTAACATTAATCTTCAGTAACTTATTTGAGGTGATATTGGATTCCAAAAGTATTTTCAGGATTTTATTGTAGTCCACTGTGAATTACCTATCTTTATTTGAATGTTATAAAATAGGCACTTTTACAAAGCAAAAAGCATTTATGATAGCCTAGATATTGAAGCAAATGGTTGGCATTTGCTAGGTTTATTTTATTAATTTTCATTCTTTTTGGTGACTTTTAAAGTAAATCTTTTATTGTAGTTTAGATTTTCGTATACAATTCCATGATTGAAACTAGTGTTAATGAAAATGAAAACATGTCCTAATTGTGACATTATTTATTTCTGCACTGGTATCACTTCTATATTTGAATTTTATGCCATGCAAATATCACCTGAAAAGGAAAGGAGTTAGCCATGGATTTATCACTTAGATGATATGGGAACATGGAGATCATTTAGGGCTAATATTTCCCATGTATAATAATTGCAGTAACTGGTTGATGAATAGGTCATAATAGTGTTGGGCTGAAAATCTAGACTTAAGTCATTTTAGGCTCCTTTAGAATTTGTAGTGATTGGGAGAATTGGTGTGCCAGGAGAAGTGTCACCCACAAATCACCCCTTCACGACAGCAGGTTAGGGTTGGCTCTGCATGCCAAATAACTCCATGTACTTTCATTTCTTTTTCAAGTTATATATGTTGAAATGTTACTGTCTGTGAAAAAGATTCCTAGTGAGAACTTTAGATATAATTCATGCAAGCGCATATCTGGGCAGAATTAATCTGCTCACAAATAGCGAATGATGGATTTTTTTGTACCTGGTGTTGGGAAGTCTTTTGTATTAAGACAAACTCCCGATAATAGAGGTGTCTCTGGGAATAGTGTAGTTATAATAAAGTGATTGGTATAAGGTCTAACCTGTGCATGGATCTGTGGGATTTAATCTCCTACTTCCCCCACCCCCACTCTTTTCTCCCTTTAATTGTGTTGATTACCTTGGAAGGTACAGGGTGAGCTTGACCTTCTTTAGTAATACAGGTTGTAAAATATCTGTTACCTGTTTTGGAGAGACATGACTTCATCCTTGAGTGAACTAAACCTAGGGTTCAAATCAGAGGAGCCTCTGACACCTAAAACCTCTCACTTTTAGCCTGCAGTAGTTTCTGAGGGTCCATCTGAACATAGGGGTTATAGCAAGATAAGACAAGCTTCCAAGCCTTTGGTGGAATTTTACTGCTCTTTGATTACTTAAAACTGTAACAGTTTACAAGTATGATTATATATTATCAAGCACAATTTAAAAATTGAAGTTACACATATCTTGGTTTATTACTAAAAACATTATATATATGTGGTTTAAATAATTTGCAGTAAGGGTGCTTGCTTTGTGGTTGTGTATAATCTTTAGAATCTGGAAACACTGAAGACTCATGTCTTCAAATCATTGATGGCAACCCGTGATGTAGGGAAGAGAGCTAATAATCTGATTTTAATTTGTGCTTTCGTCATTGCTCTCACAATTACGTGGGGTTACAAGGTGCAATTTTGCAATTTCCTTTCCAGACTAAAATCATCTGGCCGTCTTCCAAATTTTGAGGGCTTATTGATTATTCACTCAAGAAGCAGAGTGGACTTGGAACCATTTCTTAAGAAAAATCCTTGTTTTGCCTGTAGGTTCTTCCTTGTCTATCCATTGCCAGTGGGAAGCTCCATGAGATTTCTTCAGTGGCCATCCACGAACGTTTATTTTACTCTTTCATTGTTCGTCTGCAGTGTGTGATCTGCCCTCAGTCACCAGCATAGAAATGCTTCACCCGAGCTATTGGCAGAGATATAAGCTTAAATTGCCAAGCTTGTATCAAAGGCAAGTGCAGAGTGATAATGATATTCGTCCTATAGTCATTCAGTCGTGGGTGTGCGGAGTTGGATTGTGACCCTTGTTTCATGATGTAGAGTAACTGCCTTTAAGGATACTTTTTTAGAGGACATGCATTTAGTACATCCATGACTTAGGTTCTAAATGATTTCAGAAAGTTTCATGTATAGTCATACAGTTGCTGTGACAGTTCCATTTTGGTGTTCTATCTGAATTTTTCAGGATATTGCTGACAAGCCTGACTATTGAAATGTCTATTGAATTTGCTATAGGGCTGTTATTAGACCTGATTATACGATTTGAAGTCAGATCAATCTGAGCTAGAGACCCAGCTCTAGCACTTAAAACTCTTTTAAAGAGGGAACACTTAATAGGTTTTGCATACCTATTCCTCCTACTTCTGGAAATCACAACCATTTCAGATATGAATCCTGTCTAATCAAATATCCGCTGAGCAATTCTGCCCTCAGTTTATGTGGCTGGAGTGGAGCCAATACTACTTTCCCAATTGAGGAGGGGCCTGGCGAATCAGAATATCTCATCTACTTTACTATAATATTTGATTCAAGGATGGGGATGTGACGCGATTAAAGCTAATTTCAGTACCTCTAGAAAAACAAGAGGCACTGGCTTTTTTTTTTTTTTTTTTTTTTTGAGTGGTGAGGTTATGACATTTGGGCTATTAGGAGCCATTTTGTCACCGTGAATGAAGATCTCACCAGTATAGCCAAAATGGGGGAAATGGAAGTAAGGGATGGGAGAAACACTAGATCTTGATGATGTGGTGTGAGCATTGGTTCCACCTGTGCCTAAAACTACTCTCTGGCCTTTCAGCAACATGGTAACTTCAGCTGGACAATAAATGCCCCCTCTTCTTACAACGATTTGAGATAAATTTAAAGAATTGTGTATCCCTTTGTTGCTGGATCTTGGGTCATCTTATTTCTCTATGCCTCAATTTGGCGTTCTGTAAAATTATATATAATTTCGGGCTCTGCTAAAAGACTTTGTGGTCTGATATCAGTGTTACTTTTTCTCTGTGTTTTCCATCCTAATTTATATGTTGTCTGGTCCCTATGTATGTATGTTTGCTTGCAGGAATGTATACATGTGTTTATGTATTAAGGTATGGCTTTCTGGAAGACCATACTAAATCCTCTATAGAATGAATTGAAGTGTAACTAAATAACATACATTTTCTAGTAACATTTTAAAATAGAGTTTGTATTCTTATATCTACCTGTTATAGTATCTGTCTATCTATCCATCCATCCTACCCTATCCTTGAATACGAGAATACAATAAATTCTCAATTATATGGTAAAACCTCAGTGAACTAGGAGGCTCTTGTCTGTGATGATAGTCAATCAGTGGCCCCATGTCCACTAAGCAGTGGCACTGATAGGTAGTTTGAGCAGAGGAATGAACATTTATGGGGCTCCTGTTCCATAAACACGTTCTAGGTATTTTACATAAGTTGTCCTATTTAGTTCTCAAAAACCACCCTAAGTTATCTTATTTATATATCATGGAAACTGTGACTAAGAGAGTTTTCAGAACCTCTCAAGATCCCATAAATGGTAAGTTATAGAACGGGGATTAAAACCTGAGTCTTTCAGTCTGAAGCCCAAGTCTGTGCTGTCCATTCTGGTGTAGCGTGGAAGGAAGCCGCCTCGTCCAAAGCCAGCATGTAATTGCTCCTGGATAATTGGACATGCTACTAACTGTAGTGTTTTCATTAGTCTCTTCTGAGGTCCACTGGTAGAAGAGATTCATGTTACAGGTACTTTTTTGGGTCCTGTTGGGCCCCACCCTGTTCCCCCTTTAGAACCAAGGCATTCATTCTTCAGCTGCTGGGAGCATTGGCCAACAATGCCTTTGAGCTGAGTCCTTCTCTGGGACTTCTCCTCCCTTGAAGGACCTGCCTTATCTAAAGTTATGCCCCCTTCCCTCCTGGTTGGTGGGGGATGTAAAGGCCCATGCCCTGTCCCTCAACCTGGGACAACTCTGAAGGGCTGTCCCAGCTCCAGAGCTTCTTTCGGGACCTACAAGGAGACTTCTGTTGAAACCACATCACAGCTTAGCTCCTCCCTCTTCTCATCCACTTGCCTCACTCCTTCATGAGTGAGAGCACATACCAGCCAGTCTCTTACACACAAATCCCTGTCTCAGTCTCTACCCATGACACTGACCTGTGACAGCACTCATTCATTCGCCTGTTTATTCATCTGTTCACTTATCTATCCATTTATCCACCATCCATCATTCACCATTTATTTATTCATGTACCAAAAGCTTATTGTTTTTTTTTTTTTTAAGATTTATTTATTTATTTATTAGAGAGAGCATGCGGTGGGGGGTGGGCAGAGGGAGAGGGAGAAAGAGAAGCTGCAAGCAGATTACCTGCTGAGCGCAGAGCCCAAAGAAGGGCTCAATCCCACAACCCTGAGATTATGACTTGAGCTGAATTCAAGAGTTGGATGCTTAACCGACTGAGCCACCCAGGCACCCCAAAGACTTATTGGTTTCTCATATGTGCCAGGAGTATTGGGAGGTTTGGGACATATCGTTTTAAGATTAGCTAGCTTAAATCTTATGTAGTAGAGATAAAGGGAAAAAAGAAGGAAAAAAAAGAAGGAAAGGAAAAAAGAAGAAATAATAAATAGTTGAAAACATCTAAGGTGTGAAGTATTGCAAAACATTTATTAAAAATCCTGTTTAGGCATCCACTGTGTCTTGAAAGTAAGAAACTATATTTGCTCTGTAATTGCTTGAATCATACATCTTTTACCTTGATTAGCAATTTCAATCAACCAAGACATTACTGAGCATTTTCAAATAAAAAGCTGCGTATTTCTCAACCAAAAGTCCTCTGTTCAACCTTTTTATGTTTTAAACACTTCTGGTTTGTTAGAATTGGGTGGTCTCATTTCTTTTTCTTTTTTTTTTCTTTTTTTTAAGGTTTTATTTATTTGACAGAGAGATCATGTGCTCACAAACAGGGGGGAGGGGCAGGCAGAGGGAGAGAGGGAAGCAGACTCCCCGATGAGCAGGGAGTCCAGTTCAGGGCTCGATCCCAGGGTCCTGGGATCATGACCTGAGCCAAAGGCAGATGCTTAACCGACTGAGCCACCCAAATAATGCTTCTGGTGGCATCATTTCTTTTTCTTTTCTTTTTTTTTTTTTAAAGATTTTATTTATTTATTCGACAGAGATAGAGACAGCCAGTGAGAGAGGGAACACAAGCAGGGGGAGTGGGAGAGGAAGAAGCAGGCTCCTAGCAGAGGAGCCTGATGTGGGGCTCGATCCCATAACGCCGGGATCACGCCCTGAGCCGAAGGCAGATGCTTAACCGCTGTGCCACCCAGGCGACCCTGGTGGCATCATTTCTTATAAAAATATTAATTTCTCTAAAATGCAAAACTCTATAGATGTGAACAAAAGGAGATATTTAAGATGTTTTCTAGTCTTTTCGATATTTTAATGTGATTTTAATTTTGCGTCCTTTGATTTTTAAACTTACTTTCCTTTTGGTCTTATGTTCATCTACGTCTAGATTAGAATACTCTATTTTGACATGAAATGTACTTAGATTTTTAGACATCATAGTTGCTAAAAAATAGCCTTGGTCAGATGTCTGAAAAGCTTCAGCTTACATAAGCTCAGAAGAGCAACAGGCTGTTTTCTTGAGATCCGCCTCTGAGGGGTCGTGGTGGCTGAAATAAGCCTGTTGATACAAGGGAGAGTAACTTGAACTAGTGGAGGCAAAGTGTGCATCTATCTCGAAGATTTTGTGAATTTCCATTCTATAATGCAAGGTAGTCTTCTGCAGCATTTCCAAATCAGCCATCTAAATCTATTGCCTTTGTTTGATTTCTGTGTTGGCAGACCCGTGTAGTCCCTGTGGGATCTTGCCTTCTGTTTCTTCTGCGGGTTCTCCTTCTGCCAAACAAATTTTCTTGCTGCATCACAAAAGCTAAAGCCAGTCAAAAGAGGCTTTATTGCCATATTTAGATAGAAATACAATATCGAAATTATAGTGAATGCTTTTGCTTCTAATGGCTGCAAACGGCTGTTGCCCCACTGGCCATCTGGTGGCATGTTTTTCTTTCCTCTTCATTTATGGATCACGTGGTAGTTTCTATCTCTCCTCTCTCTCTTTCTATTCATTTTGCCCACCGCTCTCCTCCACTTAAGTCTTATTAAGGACATTGTCAGAGTCAATCACTATTGTGTGCAAAATATTTGGAAGTCCTTAGAAAGAGAAGGGACATAAGCCTCTTATTCCAAATAAACATTCTAAGGCCACACTGGAATCATTCGGGAAGAAAAAAAAACAGCACAAGATTGCCCTTTCTGTGACAAGTTGCTATTTATCTAGATAATGAGATGCACTCTCAATAAATCATGTATATTAATTTAGTCTGAATTTACTTGGCTCTATCAAGTTATCCTTATGAGATCCAAATATAATAACATTAGAAATATACTTTTTAAAGTTCTGGAATCAAAGCCAAACATGGACATGTTAGCTGTGCATATTTCTATATAATATGTTGATATTAGTGGCTTATCTGACTCACATTTGGATTTACACATGGCTACCCCTGCATTTGCTACAGAGAGTGTCACTGTCAGCTAACAGCGGCACCACTCTATGGACCTTGAGAACAGGAAGTGAGGAGGAAGTCTATAGCTACTAAAATTTACAAAAAGAATTTTAAGTAGGCAGATTTTAATTACCCCAGAATAGAAGTTGGCCGGCACACCAAATTGTTCCTCCTCCTACTCATTTTGGAATTTCTGAAAAGAAAAAAAAAAAAAAAACCCACTAAATTGGTGCACATATTTATATTCAAAAATATACCTGGCTGTAGTCCATTGCACTTGATATCAGAAGTTAACAACTTTAATTTTCAACTTTAGATCAGTAATTAGATTGCATACAGAGAGGTCACATATGGCTAACTCATCTGTAAGTGAAAACTCTTACCATACCTGGCTGGTCAGTCTGGATAGATTATCTATCTATCTATCATCTGTGAAATTACCATAATATCAGGTCAGGCAAAGAATCCTGGGTAGAGTGGGTTCTTTTTGTATGCTTGCCCATTCCTCTGAAATAGTGTTTCTCAAAGTGCAATCTATGCACCATCTGCTTTGAGTTTCCTGTAAGAAATTCAGATGCCTGGGCGTCACCTACACATACTGAAGCAGAATCCTGGAGAGCTGGGTCTGGGAACGTGAGTTTAAATGCACTCCCAAAGTAATTCAGGAGTACATTAAAGTTTGAAACCCACTGCTCTAAAAGGCACAAGCCTTTTCCCTTAGGACCCAGTACAAATCTGCAAACTGAATTATATAAGAAATAGATTTTATTTATTAAAAATAGTTTGAAAAGCCTAAAGCACAGTAGAGTCGTCCCATTCTAGTTGCCCTTCGAGCCCAGGCACCCTCTTGAATGAGATGGGTAAAATAGCTCTTTCTCTTTCTATTTCCTTTCTCTCTTTGTGCTTTCATTCTCTGAGATTTTCACATGCACTATGGCACAAAGGTATTTATTTGTTGAGATTTGTTTTCAGCTGTTCCATGGAATGGCATATGCTCCATTTTTAGCAGCTCAGAGGTGGGAGAAGAGGAAGACTAAGGGCTTAAGAGGAAGACAGACTTGGGTCCACATTTCATCTCTCCTGTTTCCCTTCTGAGTCTCTTTGGGTTATTTAAAGTATCCTTTTGAGTCCTGTGTTCCTCATCCCTAAACAAGGGAAAAGGATACCAACTTCAAAGGGTTGGTTATGTGAATTAAATAAAATAATATATCCAAAGAGTTCAGTACGGTTTGACAGTGCTCAATAAATGTTAACCATTTATTAGTATTATCATTGTGCTTCAGGCCTGGGACAGAGGTGTTTCGCTATGACAGGGTGGAGCAGAGGCCCCTCCATGAGTTTGATAAGGACATTCATCAAGATGAATCGTGTCTGCTGCATCCCTATCCCGTCTGGTGCACGCACACCTGGTGTTGGACTGAGTCTGTGCTCCACCTACATCCCCTCAGTTCCCTTTTCATGTTCTGTGGGCTCCTGTGTCCATCATCCAGCTTCCATGTGCTCTGTTTCGAATGACTGACACCTGTGACTTTGTTCGGAGCCTTGCTCGTGGTGTCATGGGGTTGCTTTGCCTGTACACGCAGATAGAAGAAAGTGGCTAGGAGCGTCTATCCCTACTTCCTCCCTCCCTCAGCCAACGATTGGTGTGGGAGCGTGGAAGCCCATCTCTTTTGCCTGGAGATGGGACCCACTCTGAGGGATAATTTACACTCCTGAATTCTCTACAGGATCAGGCTGAGGTTGGGACTTGGATTCTTTCCCTGCTCTGTCTGGCTTCCCCTTCCCTTACTGGCTTTTCCTGGGAGCATTCCTTAAGAAATCACTTGCACACAAACTCTCATCTCAGTGTCTGCTTTTGGGACTCCTTAGTAAGGTACATCCACACAACCCAGGCTTTTACTCTGCAGAACGTCCCTGTTTCTCTGCAGCTCAGAGATCACACATAAATTGGTTTCCACGTTTAGGTTTGAGCATTTAGAACAGGGATAGGTAGGGTTCAGATAGTAAATATTTTGGGCTTTGCAGGCCAAATAGAAGTCTCCCGATGCTTTGCTAACTCCTGGTTTAGGACGGATTTCCCTTTGCCTTCACTTCTGACTCACCTGTGTGTTTTTATACTAATGTCTCCCTGTCTATCACTAGCTTTTAGTTGCTAATGGTGGCTGGCCCAGAATGAATGGTATACCCTTCGGTGCCTTTAAATTTCTGGGAATAAACTGAAAGTATGAGGCTTAGCATTACTGCTAATACCTGAGTCATGTGCCTGATCTCCAGATAGTTGTTTATTTGTAAGTTTCCAGTGTTTGTATTTTAATGGTCACAGCCATGTTAATATCAGAAAGACAGAATTTAGAGCTATGAATCCTGTGGAAAGCAAGCAGTACCGACACCCAGAAGAGTCATTAGTATTTTGTAGTCTTTGCTTTATTGTTTTGCCTCAAACTAGGAACCTTCAGTGGATTGTTGACATTAATCCTACTCTGATACCAGTTTATTTGCTAAGTGACAGAAATTCAGCATTAGCTGAGGTGAGAAAGGCTTATTTACATTCAATATTACTTGACATCTTTGTAATTTTCCCTTTTCATGACAAAGGGAGAATATTTACATTAAAAACACATCAGTAACCTTAGTAATCTCCTTGAGCAGACAAGGGTACATAAAATCAGGAAGCAAGCTAAGAATGATGGGAACGCAAATGCTGGAAAGCCTGTTTCAGACGAATCTTAAAGCGGTAAGATTAAAGAAAACCATGCAACCATAATTAGACCGGAGAGGTCAGGAGACACTGGGTGGTCTCCAGCTTTATCTTGATGAGGGAAGTCACTGTTTAAAGACCGAAAAGAAGTCGTTTACTGCATTTGAGATTCAGATCATTGCAGTGAAGGAGTTAAGGAAGTTGGAAGCCAGTCGCTGCAGAGTAGTCATAATATATCTGGAAGTAAAGCTTTTCAAAAAAAATTGAATTTTTATGTAGTATAAATTTAAATTTTGTCATCAAATAATTCTTTTTGCTCTAAATAAAATCAATATTGGATTGCAACACCCACAAGTAGAATGCATTAGAACATTGGGATATAATTTGTACTGTAGACATATTCACAACCCTCTCAACTTGTCTTGTGAGTGACAGAATGAAAACAGTGGCGTTTGCGTGTATCTCTGAGAAGCTTCTAGGGTCATTGCATTTCCTAAGTTTATTTCTTCTAAGGGTAGATTTGGGACATGGGCACCCTGGCAGCCGCATCATGGTGTGGGACGTCTTCCTTGGCAAGGAGGCCTGCTGTGCGGAACTCAACCGAGTTCCAGGTGGGTCAGGTATCTTTGGCACTGATCAAAACGTACTCAGTGCTCTGCCCCTGTTCTCTCTGGGAGCGGACATATTAAACCCGTCCCACATTTCTGAGGAGCTATACTGAAATCCCCTGAATTTTTTGAGAGTAAGCTGTGTCATACCGCATCTCCCTCAGTAAATTTCAGTTGGACTTTCCTTTTAAAACTTGGCAATAAAAATAAGAGCCCCAGAGAAGTGTAGATGGAAGCAAAGAGAGAAATAAGCTGGGCAGAATCCTTACTCTAGGCTGATGTCTCTTAATATGGAATTTAAAACTTTTTTCCTGGAAAGTTATCTTGACATTGTTTGGGGAATTACCTCTTAGACTACGTGAAAACACGTTGCCTTGACTGTGTGCGTAGGTTAAACTATTATATCACAGTAATATGTTATAGTTTTCTGATGTCTGCTGGGTCCCTGACCCTCTGGCACGTGGGGAGGTGCTGAAACTACCTGGCCACACTTGCCAGGACGGCTCGAGGGGCAGCTCTCAAGCCCGAGGTCAGGCTGGAGACCACACAGAGCTGGCGGGTTCCTCTCAGTGATGCTGCAATATGAAAGAGGGGGTTCTCGATAGACCGGTGAGAGGCTCTGGGTGAAAAGTTGAGGGTTAATCACAGAACAAGCGGACACAGAGTAAAGCATGGAAGCAGGGACCCGGCTACACAGAATAGTCCTTTCATGTCTGGTTAGAAATTCACTAAATAGGTATAGCTCAGAAGTATTCGTGCGGTGGGATCTTGACAGAGAAGGTCAAAGCTGGTTTTCATTTCCCCGGATCTGGAAGTAAGAATTCCCTTTGAGATTCATGTTCAGCTCTTCGGCATTTTTTTTCTCTACTTGGGAGATCATGGTTTTCTTTTCTGTCAGAACACTTAAGATTTTCATTCTGGTACCAAATATGATCGATTCTACACTATTGGCACCTCTGAACCTTACTCTTTATCTTTCTTTTCTGTATCTTCTGTGGGTACTTTTAATAGATTTTCATTGTTACATAGTGAAAAGATTGATTAGTCCTGTTTGTTGGATGCTTTTGGCAAAGGTGAAGATGATGAAGACTCACCTCAGCCTGCCAGTGCTGCTCACGCATGCTCCTAACGCTGACAACTTGAACTTGGTGGTTGAGACTTTCCCCTTGTGAACTCAGTATTTATCTGTGGCTCACAGGCGACTTGAGGAGGTGACACGGGAAAATCTGTATGGGAACAGTTGATCTGGCAGCATTTCATAGCCGGGGAAGAAAAGCATTGTACGTACAAACGGTCTCTACGCCGTGGGCTTCATCTAGTCTTTGTGTCCTGAACACAGAAGGGGGGTCAGTGAGAATCCAATGTTTGTTCCTGTGCAAAGCCACATCCATCTTATTTTCCCACATCCTGGTACAAACAGACAAAAGTTGTTATTACAGAAGGTGAAGCTGATAGCTTTTAATACATCACATCCACTAGGATGAAGGCATAATTGCTACTTTTATGTTCATTTTACAGTGAATAGTAATTAGCCTTTGGCCCATTGCAGTGTGTGAACATCGAATTACCCACCTGCTCTTGCCATGTCTCGTTAACTTAAACTATGTGCCTAAAGCTTTATCAGAAAACAACTCCTTCCGCATCTCCCAGTTGGCATGCTCTTTAGATACGTTCATTTAGAAAAGGCATAGACTGAGGGTGACAGTCTCCCAATTTGTCCTGAGTACAGGACAAGGACTTTTAAAGATGCTCTTAGTTACAGTGGTTGGTATAGGTCACATGGTTTTTTGGAAATAAAGGCTCACTGCTTCCTGTGAAGACCAAGATATCTTTTACTTTTGTTCGTGGCATTATTTGTTTGGCTATTAGCTGATTTATGAAGATAATTTGATAACCGTGTTACAAAATCAATGTGTATACTCAGTCCCTGAGAAAAGGCAGGTCGATGATAAATAACCTTTACTGATTTGTAGCAAAAAATTTCCCTCTGGAGGAAATGGAACCTGAGGTGAAATAATCAAGATTATCACCAAATAAAGCACAAAGGAAAGCTTGCCTCTTTGTAAAGTAAAAGTAACATATATTTGCACATTCTAGAAATGAGGCAAAGATTCTGGTGTAAGCTGGAACCTTAGGAATAAACTTGGAGAGCACCTGGTTGAACCCCATCAGTTACAGAAGAGGAACTGCAGGCTTACAATGTAAAGTATCTTGCCTATTGTTGGAGAAAACACTTACTTCTTTCTTATAATATGTTTAAGTGGCTCCAGCATCTGAAAGAAAAGTTTGGTGACACTTTAAAATTTACATATGAGGTAGAGAAGAAACAAGTAGCTTAATTTTTGGCTTAAAAAAAGTTCCTCCATGGAGGGGCGCCTGGGTGGCACAGAGGTTAAGCGTCTGCCTTCAGCTCAGGGCGTGATCCCGGCGTTATGGGATCGAGCCCCACATCAGGCTCCTCCGCTATGAGCCTGCTTCTTCCTCTCCCACTCCCTGTCTCGCTGGCTGTCTCTATCTCTGTCGAATAAATAAATAAAATCTTAAAAAAAAAATTCCTCCATGGAATTCTGCCATTGCTTTACTTCTATATATACGGTGATGCTTTTGTTACCAAGAGGGACGAATACCTCACTATTCAGGAGCCGCAGCCACTGGCTAGTTTCTAGGTTCAGTGTCAAAGACATGGGTAGGCGTATTGGTTTCCAAGGGCTGCTGCAACACAGGGCTGTTACCACAAACTTAGTGGCTTAAAGCAACAGATTTATTATCTTACATTTCTGGAGGTCAGAAGTCTGAAATCAGTTACAGTTGCTCTGAAATCAAGGCTCCTGCAGGACTGTGTTCGTTCTGGAGGCTATAGACAGGATCTGTTTCCTTGCCTTTTCCAGCTTCTAGAGGCTGCCTGTATTCTCTGGCTTGTGGCCCCTCCTTCCCCCATCTTCAAAGCACGTCATTTAGTCCTCCTTCCATCTCAGGATCATTTACTTAGTTGTATCCGCAAAGTCTCTTTCATCATTATGGTAACGTATTTATAGGTTTCAGGGACTGGAAGGTAGACGGCTTTGGCGGGGAGCGTTATTCTCACTACAGTAGGGCCATGGGAAAGGAATGGGGCCTTCAGTAGTGTGGGCATGTGGCCTGTCTGTTGAGGCTGTGGCAGCAGTTATGTGTCAGGGAGACTAGCAGGTTGTCCTCGAATGTTTCCTTAACTGGTCTCTGCATGTCGCAGCTGCTGCGTCACATTGGGACAACTTACCACATAATATCTCTGAAGGAGCAGGTTGGGGGACATGGGAAGCTGAAAACAAAGTACTGTAAGAGGTGTTTGTGCGTCATGCTTGGTGTGATTTTCACAACTGTTTAGAAGCCATAGAGAGCTTTCAGTTGAAGCCTTGGTTCTGCAGTAACTAGATATGTATAAGGCTTGTACTTCAAAGGAAATAAACATCATCTTTAAAAATCTAGTTTTAAAATCTTCTCCTTATTTTTTTGACCTGCGAATTGAAACTCAACTGTTTCACAATAGAAACATCAGGAAGGACAAAGAAGAAACATTACTGTATAAAGTTTCTTTACACAGTTAGCTAATTACATTTGTGGTTCATTAATATCTTGTTTATGAAAAAAATCAGTGTGAGACCTTCAGGGTCTTTTCTAACTCGGGGGCTGTATAAAATTATCTCAATTTAAATAGCATCTTACAAGGTTTAGCATCCCTTGGTAAAGATAAAACATCTCATCATTATCAATTAAAGGACTCCTGAAGTCTTTGAAAAGAGGACTTGTTTGCTTAAAATACGTGAAGGTCATGCTCACCCTGTAATAGTCAATGAGGAGTAGTCATTTGTTATTTTTAAACAGGCTGTCATTTAGCCATTATGAAGATGAATAACATTTGTTATTACCTAATAATCTTCCTGTTGATTACAGAGAAAAGACACTTGCAGACACCTTATGTGCCTTTCTTAGTTGCTAGATTATTAATGCCTTTTGATTAAATTCTGTAAACACAAATTAAGGTCTTTGTTCTCTAACTTTTGAGCCTGGCATCCAGGCTGCTAAACCATGCCTTGGTCTGTGGTATTTTGACTTGCATATGTTATTTGCTACTGTTCGTGCAACGTTGCAAAAACAAAGTTCATTTTTTAATATCAAACAGATTGTCAATGGATCATATGCTGCCTCTATTAAGGTTAGTTTTTGGATGTCTGCCTTCTTGAAGAGAGTTAATGAAGCTATAAGTTACCTGTGTGCCTTCATTTGGAGTCAGGCCTAATTATCTGGATCTTGGCCACATTATTGTCCGAGCCTTATTTCTAAAGCAGATGGAGTCACTCAGGAATGACTTCATTTGTATTAATTTGTTGCACTGTCTTCTGCTCTTCATCTCAGAAGAACTATACAGCCTTTGTCACAGAGAGCAGGGAAAGACAATAGAATTTTAGTCAGAAATTAAGAGAGAGATCAACTCCTTCGATTTACCGATACTGATGTTCCAACCTGGAGGCAGTTAAGTAGTAAGTACTTTGGGGCAGTGGAATGGTGTAAGAGGATAACTGTGCTCCCTAAGATTCATGAGCTTTTATTTTTTAGAATAAGTCAGATGACAGACATATTGATCTAACAGTTTAAAAGGGAAACTCCCTGGAGGTTTTTTTGCTTTTGTCAGTCGCCCCCCCCCCCCCCCCCCCGGGCTTTGGAGAGCCCTAGGGGCAATCTCTGAAGGAAGTCTCCACTTTGGCTGACTCTGAGCATAGCTTGTTGGAAAGAACAATCACTTGGTTATTAATGGATCAGATACAGGATCTCCTGGCTAGGGGCTAAGGGTGGTCACAATTCCACCTTGCATCCCAACTGTGGCCATCTCCAAGGAAAATAGCAAGGACTGAACTCTTAATTCAACCATGTTCATAAACTTTCTGTGGAGGTAGGTTGGTTTTGGTTACAGAGGTAAGAGCATTTGGCTTTTTCATTGGCAAATGATAGTGGAGGCTTCTTTTGCTACTATTTTGGTAACAATCAAAAATCGTCTCTAGCTTTATCAAATAACAAAATTCAACTGAGTAAATTTAAAGATCCAACTGGCTTTTTCCAGTGACCCATGAATTGGACAGCATCCATCTAGCAAGTAGAAAGGACCCCAGAGGAGCTGTACGAAATGGAAAGTTTTTATTGGTAGAAGGGGGAAGGGGTAAGGAAAAAACAGATGACCTCATTTTCCTTTGGGGGATGGAAAGGGTCTGTGTGACAAATCACCTCATTGGTGCTGACCAGAAAGTTCCAGATTGACTGGTTAAGACTACATTTCTGGAGAAGGTTGTAGGTTAGGTATTAAACTTTGGTTTGGTGACATGGGTTTAGCACAAGTGACTTCATTTTGGGCCTGTTGTCACTTTCTTAACAGCTTTCATGTGGCCAGCAGGATATGTCAATTTAGTATAAAAGGCCTTAGATAAAGAGTAACAACTTTATTCAATATCTAAATTGCTATTGGCAAATACATGAACTCTAATGATTCCATTAACTTATTCTAATTATGAAATGTGGAATTAGAATGTATCTACATTGATATCAAAATATCCGAATGAAAAGAAAATAGATGATCTTACCATCAACATAATGACAAGTATTCATTGATTTGAAGAACCCAAAGTACAGAGGCTGTTTCTTCAAAAGAATTTTTTATTTGCCCTTGAGAGAAATTGCTTCTAGATAGTAACTTTTGGACATTTCTGAGATTATAATATATTTAAAGTTTTCATTAGAATTCCCTAAACTAGGAGTTAAATAAGTCAAAATGTGTAATACTGGCTTTTGTTCCATGTATTAATTTGCTAGGGCCTCTGTAACAAAATGCCATCAACTGGGAAGCTTAAAATAACAGAAGTCTTTTGGCTCACCATTCTGGAGGCTGAAAATTTAAAATCAAGGCATTGGCAGGAAAAAACTTGGACACAGATGTTACAGGATTTCTTTCGTTCAGTGCCCGTGGTTCTTGGTCACGCTACCTTGAAGAATGAAGAGGTAGACCAGACAAAGAGTGGTAGGCAGCAAAGCAAAGTTTATTGAGCGATAGTAAAGTTTAGCAAAGTTTATTGAGCAATAGTACAAAGCTCCCAAAGAGGGAGGGGACCCGAGAGGGGTGCCACCAGAGTTTCTACGTCTAGGGGTGTTTATGGGCTTGTTGGCAGGCTGTTTTAATCTGATTAACCCTCCCTGTGCTTGTCACCCAGTCAGCGTTTTTGTCATTTGTCACCTGGGAAAGGGTGGAGGGCTCCCTCCAGGGTGGTGTAAAATCCTGTTAAGGGTGGTTTCCTCTTAGGGCAGGGGCCCCTTGCCCCGCCTGCCTGCCTGCTTGCCTTCCAACTGGGCTTCATCGCGGACACAGACATGCGTCCAGGGAGAACGGCACGTGAAGATGAAGGCAGAGATCTACGTGATGCTTCTATCAGCCAAGGAAAGCCAAGTGTTGTCAGCAGACCCCCAGACGTGGGGGAGAAATGTGGAACGGATTGTCCCTCACAAAGCTCAGAAGGAGCCAAACTGCCAACACCTTGATCTCTGATTTCTAGCCTCTAGAAGTGGGAGACAGTTCACTTCGGTTGTTTAAGACACCCAGCTTGTGGGACTTCGCTATGGCAGCCTGAGCAAACGCATACAGCTGCTCTGTGATCCAGATCCCGGTTCCTCCGGAGGCCTCTGTGCGCACAATGGTGGTAGCCCCTTTCGGCCCCTCTCGCACATCAGTGTCCCTCCTTCCACATTTCCTAATTATTTCCCTCCTATAAAAGGTAAGCTCTTTGAAAGGGGACCTTGTCTCTCTGTTTACCCGTAGGCTCTCAACTCTGGCACACATTGGGCACTGATTTATATTTTTTGAATAAATAAATCATTTTATGATTATTACCTACATTATATCTCCAGTGATATAAAAGAAGCTGGTAACAAATGAGTGAGATAGCGTAAGAATTAATTCGCAACAGCCTAAATATATCAAAAAGATTTTTTATTTTATGAAAAAGATTTTTTTAGAACTACTAAGTCATAAAATCTTGGAATATCACTTTGAATTTTAGTTTTGATTTTTTTTAAGAGAATAACAAGTAGCAACAACTACTAACATAATTTAATTGGTAAAGGAATTGCATTTAAATAGAATTTATTACAAAAATGTAAAACACACCAAATTGCTTCATCCATTCAAAACATCTTTTATTTGGGCTCTCTAAAAGAAGATAATTTAATTTGAAAAGATCAGATGTATTGATTGAAATATGATTTCTATGGTACTTAATGGAAAATTGAGGCAAATGAAAAGGGAATTTATCTTTTGTATTTGTTAATATCTGACTGGAGGATTGTGCAAGGTTAGTGTTAGGCAGAATATAATAGGATTTTTAAGCCTGATATATCCCCCAAATTATATTCATTCAGATCAATGGCTAAGATGTCAAGCTCTCTGACAACCAATGTTATGTTGGCAGTTACAAAGTTTTGCAGAAATCTATAATAGTTCATAGCCAAGTGTGCTCTGTGCTAAAAAGCTTCTTGAAGAAGACTTCCATTGATACTTTCGAAGGATCCTGCAACTTTTAATTGAGAAGTTTCTTGTTAAGACTTTAAATTAAATCTACACATAACAATTTGGATACTATAATTTTTAATGTATATTTGTATTGAGGTATAACATCACACACACACACACGCACACACACATAAGCAATGTGATTTGGAGTGTTGGGGTTCAGAGCTGATGGCCAAGAACAAATTCTTGAGACCTCTTTGGTGCAAAAAGGTGAATTTATTAAAGCGTGGGGGATGAGACCTGTGGGCAGAAAGAGCTGCGCTGGGGTTGTAAGGAATGGCTGATTATATACTTTGGAGTTGGGGGAAGTAAAGACAAAAGAAGGTTTCCAAAAGGACTTTCATTTGTGAAAGAAGACTCTCAGGATCCTGGAGGCCTAGCTGTTCTCTGGCTACGGTTGTTTTCCCTCTAGCAAAGCATCAACAATAAGACAGTTGGGAGTTGCTGGAGGAATGTTATACTCTGTCAGCCTCAAGTATTTGTCAGTGGGCTGCAGGTTATAAGGAAATTTAACTTTATCCACATTTCCTTCTACTTTTGTTTCCCACATCACACACACACACACACACACACGTGCGCGCACACACACACACACACATACACATTATAATAAGCATACAGTCCACTGATTTTCACCAAATTAACATGCCAGTGTAACCAGCACTGAAACAGGAAATAACATATTATTGGTTGAAGGACCAGTTCAAGTGTTTTGACCATTTTTCTTTTCTTCTCTTTTCTTTTCTTTTCTTTTCTTCTCTTTTCTTTTCTTTTCTTTTCTTTTCTTTTCTTTTCTTTTCAGATTTTATTTTTTTATTTGAAAAAGAGAGAGCAGAGAGAGAGCACAGGAGGTCGGGGAGGGGCAGAGGCAGAGGGAGAAGCAGACTCCCCACTGAACAGGGAGCCTGACACAGGGCTCATCCCAGGACCCTGTGATCATGACCTGAGCCAAAGGCAGAAGCTTAACCAAGCACCCCTATTTTGACCATTTTTCTATTGATGTGTTTGCTTTCTTCTTTACACATCCTGAGTATGCTCCCTTAGCTTGGACATAGAGCTTATTATACATGTTTTGTTCCATTCCGTGGCTTGCTTTTTCACACTTTTTCTGGTGTCTTTTGTTAGTAGGCATCTTTTATTGCAGTGTAGTCCAATATCATAGACTTTAGCACTTCTTGTGTACTGTTTAAGAAATCTTTACCCCAAGGGTATGAAATATCTTCCAATGTTTGCTTCTAAAAACTTCACTGCTTTACCTTTCCTATTTAGATCTGTGGTTCATCTGGACTGATATGTAGCACAAGGTATAGTCACAGTGGTATCTGTGATTATGTTTGGAGATTGTAATTACAGGTAATTTTATTTTTCTTTAAAATTTTCAGTATTTTCTACAATAAAAATATATTATTTTTATAATTTTAAAAGGGTGAATTAATCACCTTTCACTACATTATACTGGGTAACAAAAAAACCTTGAAATCTCAGTGATTTCAATAGCAGATACTTGGTTTTTTTCCTTACTTATGTTGGTGACCACCACTCAGCTGGTATGGGTCTTATTCAGTCTGTGGTTATAGAAGCTGAATTCTGTTCCATGATTCTTTCCATTCTAAGACTCAGGCTAAAGAAGCAGACTCTCTCCCTGGCAAAGGTACAAGAGCAAATAGTCTGGCAGAAATCTTCATTGCCTCTACAAGTTTCCACTTGAGGGTGATATAGGGCATGTCTGCTCACATTTGGCTCTGTTAGAAAGTCACAAAACAAAGCAGATCACATGATGGAAGCCAAAGGCAATGGCACAGAGAAAACTGCTGTAAGGAGGGAATGAAAAATTCCAAATATTATAATCTGCCACAAAGGCTATTTTACAATGCCATAAATCTCGTCTCGTTTCTTCCTTGTGCTGAGTTCCTCTGCATGACATTCAGAGCCTTTCATAATGTGGCCCTAATTGACACCCCAGTCTCAGAGCCCACCACTCTTCTATACAACCTTGACCTTGTAACCTTGAACTGCTCCCAGTTCCATGAACACAACTTGCGTTTATAAGCCTGTATGCTCTTATTCACTCTGTTCACTCTTCCCCCAATACATTTTATGGGCTAGTGTTAGAAGGTTACTTGAAGTTTCCTGAATGAATCACTATCTTCCAAGACTGAGTTCAATTATTTCCTCTGCCTGGGATGTTCTTTCTTTCTTTCTTTCCTTGCCTCTTGACATTCTACTTATCCTTCTAGGACTTAGGTGAAGTCTTCTTGTGTTCCCATTGTCAGAATTAATCATTCCTTTTTCTTGCCCAATTATGACACTGATTGCAGCCTACATTAATTCTAGGTATCTGTTCACACAGTGATCTCCCCCACGGGGCTCTAGGAGCTCCTCAGTTGACATTTTATTTCCTTTGACATTCCTTCTAGAGCAGAGAGGAAGCAGTTCCTGGCACATAGTAGGCATTCGACTGGAGTTTGTAGAATTGAATTGCACACCAATATGGACATAGGGTAATATTTAGAAAACATGATGTGAGTTTTAAAAAGAATCCCAGAGTATTTATTAGTGAAAACTTTGTAACTTCTCAGAAAAGTTGCTGATCAGTGAAGCAAAGAACAAGTCAAGAATCAAGTACAGTTTGCCCTTCAAGAACCAATGACTGACAGCAATAAAGCTACAAGTGATTTATTACCTTCTTGAGGTGCATACATTTATTTTGCTCAGGGTGTGTATTTTATACCTCCTAACAGCCTTCTAGAGAGTTTTAAAAAATATTCTCTGACTTTTATGCTCCCCAGGTCACTCTGGTGACTATACCTGGTGGAGAGGCATAAAAATAAACTATAAAGGTGTGCCTCTCGTGCTCTTGGGGTTCAGTTCACTCTTTTTTCTTTATAAAAACATACATCTCACTTGCTGTTAGTCCGAGTTATTTTCAGTGGGAAATTCAACTTTAAGCTAATTTCTCATTATTTTTAGAAACATGGTCTCATGCTTAGGAATGAAGTCTGTCTTACACTTGTATTTTTTTCATGGGTTTGCTAGGATGACATTTTTTAAAATTTTTGATCACTGACATCAACATGTATCTTGCGTTATTTTTATTTTATTGTAAAGATTTTATTTGAGAAAGAGTGAGCGAGAGAGAGTGGGGTGAAGGGCAGAGGGAGAAGCAGACTCCCCACTGAGCAGGGAGCCTGATGCAAGACTGTATCTGAGATCATGACCTGAGCCAAAAGCAGATGCTTAACCGACTGAGACACCAGGTGCCCTCTTGCATTATTTTAAAGGCCTGTTTTATCCACTCTTCTTCTGAGAGCATTGTTCCTCAAAGGCTGGTCCTTGGACTGGCTACTGGTCTTTGAACTCTTTGTTACCAACCAGTCCTGAGCAAGAGAAGGAGCTTGGGCTAGAGTGTAAATTAACTGTGTCACTAAGCACTCTTGTTTATTTCAGGCGACTTTTTGTTTGTTTTTCCGTAGCAAGTCTTTATTGATGAAGGAAGCAGTGCATTGATTTACATTCTGACACAGGCTCCTTTTCTCACAGCGGACTGGGATCTTGAGGAGAACTGCTGTAGAGAGCCTGCCCCTCTGTGTGTGGGATCGGCCCCTCATCACTGCTTCCTGAAGCTGGAGTGGACTCATGTCTTGTTCGATGCAACAATCTCTCTTCCTCCCTTTTTTCTCACTCTTTTCCCCTCTGTTTCTCTCTCTGTAGTCGAAACTAAGAGGTGTAGCCATATCTAGATGTAGATGTCTGTTTGTGGTAGATGTTACCGAAGGTATTAGTTGGAGTCAGTATCATGCAAGACGAAGCCATAGCAAACCAAAGTTCTGGGGAGCAGAAGCTGTGAGCATGCAGGAAAGGGTGTGTGTGTAAGAAATACAGAGAAAAGCTGTGGATGGGAATGGTGGAGCCAAAGGGCCATACAATGGGGAGAGGATGCACACACATGCTCCTTGCCAAGCAAGTCCTTCTATTCCCATTCCCAGCCTGAGCCCCACCCCCTAGGGATTCTGATTGCCACAGGTGTTTGGGGGGGGTCTGTAAATCTACATGTTAACCAGTGCCCCAGGGCATTCACAATTTTGGGAAGATCAGAGGAAAAACTCTGGCTGTTTTGTGAGATGACCTGTACTCATCTTTCCAGCTTCAGTTCTAGCCAAACTATAGACATCCAGACTAAACGTCATATCACACCTTTCTCACACCTCCATGTTTTCTCATATGTTGTTCTTCTTGCCTGGAATTCCTCTCCCTTTTTCTCACTCTGGTAAGAGCCTCCTAATTCTTGCAAACGTAACTCACATGTCGGCTCCTTTTGAACCTTCATCCTTCTGTCCCCATCCAGTTTTCGCCACTCTACTTGGGTCCTTGCTACATTATTTTGGCCCTTGATCAATTTTTTCACTCTCCCTTAGAAAAAATCTCCCTGCTTGTTCCTCATTTCCCATTCTGTCTCTTCCTAACTTTACCAAATCCCAAATTCCAAGAGTCTGTCATCTGCCCTTACTGTCTGGATTTCTCAGGAACATTTTGGCACTGGTCATTAGCACCCTCTCTTTACACATCTGACATTTTATTATGAAAAATATCAAAAATACAAGAAGTGGAGCAAATAATACAGTGAATGCCCCCTGTGCACTTAGATTCAATAATTTTTAACACATTTTACTGTATTACCTTTATGTTCACAAATATATTTTTATCTTTTAATTTTTACTGAACAATTTGGAAGTTGCAGATATTGTGTTACTTTACCTAGGAATACTTCAGAATGCATTTCCAAAATATGGGGTCATTTCCCTACATAACCCTCACTTTTTGGATATACTTTTCCCATATTTTCCTCATTTTTCTCCTGTTATCAGTGGCCATTCCTCCTCAGTCACCTTTACTGGATTTTCTTCCTTTTCCTGAGCCTCTCTGTATGTAGCTTTGCTCCAAGGCTCAGGCCTGTTGCTCTTCATTTCTCTAAAATTTCTTTTTGGTTCATCTTATTCCATCCTGTGACATTCATTGGTCTGTCTGTCTGTTTGTATTGAAGTATAGTTGACGCACAATGTTACTAAACTGGCACTCAGTTTCAGGTGTACAACTAGTGATTCCGCAATCTGCCATGACATTTAGATACCATACGTAGGCTTCAAACTTTGAATTTCCAGTCCAGTCTTCTCATGCTTGAACCTTAGATATGTTTATATAACTGTTACTTGTATCCATATTTTGATGTAAAATGGGCATCTCAAATTTACCATGACCAAAACCAAAGTATTTGTTTTCCTCTTATTCATGCTTCTCTTGTGCAGTAAAGAATCTAGCAATTGCCCAAGGAGAGGTCTGGCTTTTGCTACCAGTTTCTGGGAGGTTATCTGTAAGCCCTTGGCATGTCATGTCAGATAGGAGTGTATAGGAGTGTCTTTGCCTATGGACCTGCGGTTAGGATAGTCTAATAATATGATTCAGTGTGGGGGCTGGTGATAGCAGAAGGACCAACTATGTAATATTGGGGGGAGTGTAGAGTTTGGGTCATGCAGCATCACTAGATCTCTGGAGAGTCTAGGGACTGTGATCCCGCACTTGGGCAATCAGTCATGCCTACATGGTGGAGTTTAAATTAAAACTCCAAATATGAGGCTCAAGTGAACTGCTCTGGTTGGCAATACTCTGTGTATATTTCCACACATGGATGCTGACAAATTAATGCTGTCTTGACTCCATAAGAGATGACCTCTTAGAACCATGTTTAGTGTTTCTTGGACTTCACCCTATGTGTGTTTCCCCTTGACTGATTTTGATATGTATCCCTTCCTTCTGATAAACCATAACTATGAGCATAATAATCTTCAGTGAGTTCTGTGAGTCCTTCTAGAGAATTATAGAACCCCAGCGTGGTCTTGGGATCCCCTGAACTCACAGTTGGTATCAAAGGGAAGGTGGTCTTATGTGTGGGCCATTCCCTCTGACTTTTCAGTTGGCTAAACTTTCACATCCCCCTCATCAGTTATTATCTGTGTAGTCTCAAGTACATCACTTAAATTCATTCTGCTTTATTCTTTATAGCTGTTAAGTCAGTATTAATTATAGTACCTCATAGGGTTGTTATTAAATGGTTCAAGTATTGAATACAGGAGTCCAAATAATAAATGTCAACTTAGTAGAACAGTACATGACACCACTGTGGTATTTGTATTGGTATTATGCTCGCTCTATCACGGCCACTCTAATCAAAGCCGCCATTATCCCTCACTGCAGAGCCTCAAATTGCTCCGTCTCCTTCCCCTTTCCAAACCTACGGATTTTTCTTTACACATTGCCTGGAGTGAGCTTTCTCAAGCATGTCATTTTTTTTTTAAATAGTGCCCAAATGGTTTTATATTAGACGTATAATAAAGTCCGAAGGTTTTTTTAGTTCCACTGCCTCCTCAGCCCCTGCCCATCTCTCCAGGGTTATGCGTTACTGCTGTTCCCCTTCCTCAAGATGCTGTGCTCTGCATGGGGCCTTTGCCTCCAGTGCTCTTCTTCCAGGTCTGCACAGAGCTTTATTTTTCCCATTGTTGGAGGCCTGCTCAGGGATTGTCCATTGATGGGTTTCTGCTCATCACTTTACCTAAGCTAGAATCCCCTTCCCTCGGCACTCTGAATTGCTTTTTTTTCTTTTTTCCCTTCAGAACCCTTATCAGTTTCTGATAAATAACAGCTTTACAATTTATTTTTTATTATCTCTTTTGCCCACGGGGATGTCAGTTCCGTGAAGGTATAGAGTTTAGCTGCTTTTTTGGCATGTAATACTTGGAACATCCAAGATGGTTGGTAAGTATTTGTTGACTGAATAGCTAAGTGATAGATCAGGAGGGAGGCAGATGGGTTGTATCCAGCAAGGTAATTCTAACCCCAGACACAGGGCACATAGTAGGACTCAGTATCTCTTGACTGCAGGGAGTAGCAGCCTGAATGCTCTTTCTAGAAGGATAAAAACAATTTTAGTTGTTCCCAGAATTTACTCTTAAGCTTTCTTTTCCTGGCAGGCTAAAATGGGATTCCCACTCTTTTACAGTCTTTTGAAGAAAAAAAAAAAAAAAGGAATATAGCTCTTACGAAATAATTGTAGTGCTACTCTTCAAGTACCCCCTCTCTTCTTTCTGCCCTGAATGAAATATTTAGACTGGTAAATCATTGTGGCTATACAAAACTCTAAAAATTATCATCAAAAATTGAAAAAACGTGAAAAAATGAAACCCATTCACCTACTGTTTTGTAGAATTTCAGCTTCAGCATAAAAAGAACTTTGCAAATCATATGTTCTTTTATTTGTCTAAGTGCGTGTCTGTGTGCGCATGTGCGTGTGATGTACATATATATGAGATTTTATGGTGCACCCACCATGGAGCTAAAAATGTACCTAATCTAAGGAATTATGTGAGGGCAGTAAGAAGAAGGTAAAATCGGTCCCTCTTAGATTGCAGCTTCTCCTATCCAGTGTATTGAGGGCAGAATGACTCTGGGCATTGTTTGTTGCGATCAGAACCAGCCACCTTAGCAGGAATATCAAGGAAAAGTTTTTTTTGAATTATGGGGAAGGAGTTTTCTCTGTCACAATTCATTGTGTTTTACTTCTTCTAAGAAGGAGGCATTACTTTTAGGGAAAGGTCTGTAGCTTCCTGTTTGCAAGCAGAACCTTCCAGTAGTTACAATCATGGCATTTGCTTTCATTCCAGTAAGTGGATTTATTAAGAGAAAAGAGGATGGGAGGGAGTTGGAGGAGGAGAATTTTCATGCAGAAATGAAGCTTGAAAATGCCTGGAAAATGGGAAGTAAAGAGCACTGGTGAAACCATTACTGGTGTAATTTGGATTCTCTAGGTGTCTGACTCTCATAGGTTAATTTGTAATGATGTTCAATGCTGTTTCTGTAGTGGAGTAAGTACTGGTGTGGAGTCATGAGACCTGGATTCTTATTCCGATTTAGCAATATTGTTACTTAAGAAGAGTCTTTTAAGTTCCTGGGGCTTTTTTTCATATGAATTATGAGAATTAATATTTTCCCACCCACCTCACTGGATTGCAAACAATTGCAGGCAAGAAGATCTCTGTGGAAGTAGTCTGCAAACTGTAAAGTACTATAAAGAACTATGATATAAGGTATTCCAAAGCATTTTCATCTTCTTTGTGCCAAACTCAGCATTCTAAGCAGAAAAAGATAAAAGCAATTAGCAGAGTGTCTGGAATGCAGAAAAACATCCACAAAATGTTAGCTGGTATGATGATGATGATGATGATGATGATGATGATGATGATTACAGTATCCTTTCATTAGGAGCAGACCGTCCCTCCATTGGTGTATTACGGTACAAGCCAATAATTAAACAAGAAGACAGCAGGAAATTATATCTGTGAAAGCATAATTCAAATAAGCACCTCCGTAGACTGTAGTATCTTTTCTCTCTCCATTTTAATTCCTTTCCACTATCCTTCTACAAGCATTCATTCCCTAGCACCATGCTAGGCTGTCATCATATAAAGATAAAGTGTCTTGCCCTCAAGAGGCTTACAGTCCAGTAGTGGAGACAGACAAGTAAATAAATACACGTCATCAGATTTTAGAGTGCGGCGATCAAGGTGTGGGCATGCCATAGATGAGGCACTTTGGATTCTATGCGACTCGCTTATCTCAAGGTAAGGGAAATTACGCTTAAATTTGCCTTCTGTATATAGAATTTGTGTCTCATGACTCCTGGTTTATTTTAAGCTTTCTGTCATTTTCAGGACAACTTAGCACTGACACTCAGATTGAAAGTCAAAGGTTTAATTGATTAGATCATTAAGATAATCAGAATAGACTCTTTCTGATGCAAAGATCTAATCTAGACTCAAAGAGAGCTCAACCAAATGGGGAATGTACTAGTTCACAGCACTGGGAACCCCCAGCTTGTCCAGACTTCGGGCAGAGCTTGCTCCTAGGGCTGCCTTAGTTTTCTTTTCTTCCTCTTCTTTGTCTTTCTTTTGTTTTCTTTTTCTCTTCCTTTTGCTTCCCTCTGTGTGTTGTCTTTGTTCGTTCTAGTGAAGATGGTTCTCCTTTGTGCACCTCAAGATATACCTCAATAGTCCTAGATTCCCATCCTTTTCCTTTATCAATCACAGTGGAAAGAAAATTTTTACCTTGTAGTTTTGTAATTCGATTCTAGAGGGAGTGTGACTTGTCTTCCTTTAGTCATGGGCTAACTTCGGAACAGTAGTTGTTTCTGGGGACATAGAGCACCATGCTTGACTAGGTCAGAGTCAAATGGATTTCCCCATTGCCCAGTGGGTGGGGATGGGGGTGTTAACTGTGACTGCTTATTAGAACAACTTGGAAAAGGATAATATTCCAAATAGAACAACTCTGTTCTGCAAAGGAAGCAATATTTCATCAAAGCAACAGTATGTGCTTCTCACAAATAGAAACACAATGCAAGGATTTCTCTGTAATATTATCAACACATTCATACTACAATGGATATTTGTTAGATTGCCAACCCTGTACCTTTGCTTCTTCTAGGAACATCGTCCTTCTTCTTAGGAAACTCCTCCTCCCTCACTCCAGCTCTGTAGTTAGCAGAGACCTGCATTTTCCTACAGATTCCACCCATTTGGCTACAGGTGATTGTTCTTGTGCTTGGCATCTGCCTTAAATCAGGCCAGAGCTCTTTCCTAGGTTTCGTATGTGGGCCTAGTGAGGGCATATTAGTTACTCAGTGATGGTGGGGTTAACAAAATGTCACAGGGAAATGTGTTTCTTTCTTTCTTTTTTTAAAAAATATTTTATTTATTTGACACAGAGAGAGACCACAAGCAGGGGGCACAGCAGAGGGAGAAGCAGGCTCCCTGCTGATTAGGGAGCCGTATGCAGGGCTCGATCCCAGGACTCTGGGGATGCTTAACGGACTGAGCCACACAGGTGCCCCGGGAAATGTGTTTCTCTGTTTCCTGCTATGTAGAGGAAGTTGGTCCATAGTTCGTTCATAGTTTGAATGAAGCTGATACACAGAAAAGCATGGATCGATCAGTTAGGGGTAGAGATTAATCGATCACTAGATTCTTTATTTTTTACCACAACAAGCCCTTGCCACTCCCCACAATGGGGATTCCAGAACAAGGGCAGCTGGGGCATGGCTGTGCTACGCCAGGGGACAGCAGAATCCTAGAGACACAGAGCCACAGGGATGAGGGACAAGGGACATAATCCACGCTGGGGTTGCTTCCTGAGACACTCAAACCAGATATTTACATTTTCTGACATCTTCCTGTTGATAAATATATCATATTAAATATCTATAAAGGAATTCCTTATCTTTGGGATTAAAAAATGTTGATTCTCTCTCCATTCTTTTAACTCTTCTAAAGGTTAAGATCTTTTATTGTTGCTTTGTTACATATGGTGCTTTACATTTTTGTCAGCACTTACTTAAATTTTTCCCAATTGACCTGGTGTCACTAAATAAATTTTAGAAAATGATAAAAAGGATCATAACTACATGAGAGATTATTTTTTTACAATTGAAAAATACATTGAGGCTAATATTTCTTCTTTTCCACTGGTGGAGATTTACTTGAAGGTATCTTTACAAATGACAGTTTAACCTTTTAATTGTTTTTTGTATATGCTAAATTTAATTGGTTTCTTGTAGCCTCTCATTAAAATGTGGAGCTTCAGTTAAGAAAGTAACAAAAATTGTTTTTCTTTTCTTTGTATCTTATGAAAGGATAATCGTCGTTTGTGTTGCTTTATGCCATGGCATATGCATGGTGTTATATAATGATGGCTTATAGTATTTTGATACCTTGGAAAGGATCTACTGTAACTTTATAGTCAAATTCACTCATTTTTTTCTTATTGTAATACGTAATTCCTTGAAACAAAGTTTAGGACAGATGTAATGACAGTTTTAGTTCATTCATCCATTCATTAAGAGGAAAAAAAACAGATAAGCTCCCTGAGGAAATGTCTTTCTGTGTCGTTTACTTCTGTATACCAATTGCCTAGAGCAATGCCTAACCCCAAAAGACTTTCAATAAATATTTGTTGAATGAATGCACTAGTTACTGTAAGTAAAGGGCTCAATTAAAAATTCAAAGGGCAAATAAAACATCAGTTTTGAGCACATACTCTGTGCTAGGCTCTGTGTAAAGTTTGTAATATATATTACAGGTGTAAGTCTTACAAAAATCCTGTGAAACAGGTATTATCCTGTTTTACAGATAAGAAAACTGAAACACAAAGAGAAGTTAATATTTCCCAAGCTCACATAATTAAATGGCAGGGTTGGGATTGACTTTAGCATTGTCTGATCCCAAAGCTTAATCATACATTAGTTTCCTAGGGCTGCTGTACATAGTACCACAAACTGGGGTGGCTTAAAGCAACAGAATTGTATTCTTTCATAGTCCTGGGTACTAGAAGTTTGAAATCAAGGGACATGCTCCGTCGGAAACATAGAGAGGAAGATCCTTCCTTGTCTCATCTAGCTTCTGGTATTTGCCCCAATCCTTGATGTTCCTTGGCTTAATTAGAATAGATTCAGAGGATTCATCCCTCCAGTGTCTGCATCCACTGTCCTTGGTGTTCTTCACTCTATGCGTCTCTCTCCTCTTCTGAGGGACACCAGTCATATTGGATTAAGGGCCCACCCACCTTCAGCATGGCCTCATCTTAACTGATTACATTTGCAATAACACTATTTTGAAATAAGCTCTCACTTTGAGGTCCCAGAGTTTAGGACTTAAGTATCTCTCTTTTGGGGGACAGAATTCTACCATAACAGTCACCGTATTTGATATTTGTCAAGCACAGATATTTATGAAGCACCTAGAACGTCCAAGGCACTGTGCTTGCTTGTTGATATAGGAATCCAAAAAGACATAATGCAGTCTTCCTTTAATCTGGTTGGGAGGATGAGATGTATTTCCATAAAAATAAATGTCAGCGATAGGTGGTTTTAGACACGGCGAGTTGGAGGTGACAACAGTATATATGAAAATAATACCTTGCAGAAGTTCAGAGATAAAGCTCTAGATCTTACAGGGGAAGACAGGCCTGGAAACTGAGAGTGGAGGTTATGTGTACAGAAGGGAGAATGGGGAAGTGGGAATTGGTAGAAACGCTGATGGTCAGAATCAGTAGGAAAAGAGAACTGGCCCTCTATCAGGAAAATCAGAGCAGAAGCCACTCATTAAGGAGAGGGGCCGCTACACAGGTAAGTTCCAACAGGGCAAATGCCGTGAGAGAGCAAAAGAGAACAAGGAGGGGAAAGGCCACTGAATATTAGAATCAGAATGTTTGGGGGAACTCGTGAGTACACAGTTTCAGTGGAGCGGTGGAGGCAGGAAGTTGGTTGAAGTTTGCATTGAGGTTGATGTGGACAGAAAATGATACTTCGAACGCCACTAGCTGGTGGTGGTAAGGGAATCCAGGCTTCCTCCTAAGGGACTGCTGCATGATTTCTGGGCTTGGTGAAGTGCCAGCTGGCCTTCTAAAATCTTAACTGTGAGTTGACTGATGAATGCTTCATGTGTTTCCTGAGTGCCAGTTATGTGCCAGGCATTCTTCTCATTGGTGGGGCTATGGCAGAGAATAAGGAAGGTGTGATCCGTGTCACTGTAGCACTTTTATTCTGGTGGAGGAGATGGCCAATGAGCGAGCAGCTGAGTACACAGGCAATAGAATTTTCCAACCTGGTAAGAACAGCAGAGGAAAATAAAACTGTGTGAAGTTTGAGAGCAACAGTGGATATAAGGGGGAGGTAATGAGCTAAGATTAAAATTTTCCAATTAGGACTTAAAGCAACATATACATTTAGTTCTGGCTCTGCTGTGCATGCTGGTAATATGGAAAATACTGGCCAAATCCAGAAGACTAATTGTGTAATTTTGGCCAGTTTGTTTACATTTTTTTTTTCTGTGTCTCATAGAGGAATTGAAAGAGTAGGAACTAAACTCTGGGTCCCTCCTAACTGTGCTGTCACTGGGTCATAGTCTTGCAGCTCTTCATCCTGTATTGGTGTCAACATTAAGTGTGATCCATGTGTCTTTCTTTCGTGTCCTAGTACAGAAGTATTATGAAAATACAGATATTGACACTTTGCAATGAACTAAATCGCCATACTTTAAATGTAAATGATTATAATTTTGAATAATATAAGAATGCAGGGGGAGAAGGAGAGTTGAATTTTCATACTACCTGTAGATTATAAGCTGTGGCATAATGTAATGAAAGAATAAAAATCATAAGAGAAGTAACTCCTTTTAAAAGATATTTGTTGAGGGGTGCCTCGGTGGCTCAGTCGGTTAAGCATCTGCCTTCTGCTCAGGTCGTGATCCCAGGGTCCTGGGATGAACCCTGTGTGGGGGAGCCTGCTTCTCCCTCTCCCTCTGCCCCCTCTCTCAAATAAATAAATAAAATCTTAAAAAATAAAAGATATTTGTTGAATACGAAAGGGTGATAGGCTGACTCTAAAGCAATGGCATGCTCTGTTATGATTCTTAAAGGGATGTCCGTTTACTAAATATGCAGGGGATGCCCCTTCGTAACTCATTATTATGGGGTATCTTTGTCTAAGGAAAGAATGACAGTGTCGGTTCATTTCAAATATCTGTGGTTTTCTGATTTTGGAGAATTAGTTTGTCATCAGGAACATTTGTTGTTTTGAAAAACCTGGCCAGCAAACACCTTAAGAAATATAAAGTCATTACTGGGTGTTTGTGTCTAAAGGGTAATAAATGACACCCAAATATCCCATTTTGCATTGCCTCATGTTTTCAAGTTCTGATAGAGATTGAAGGCTTGCAAATACCATCTCCTGCGTAGATGGCGGTGCTCTGATGGTGATGGAGGGAGGTGAGATGGCCAGGTGCTTGGTACTAGTGAATTCAAAGCCAGACGGTGTGCTGGGCATCCCCACCTCCACACCCCCAATCCTTCAAAAGAACATCCTCTCACATGACAGTGCCAAGAAAATAAGGTCAATATGCATCTAAATAAATTACAAAGGCCCTCACTGTGCAGTAGGCAGCCAGGCCTGGAGGAGCCATGCTGGGGTCTGAGTTAGCACCAAATGTGCCGGCTCTGTGGGAGAACTGCTTTCCCTTCTCACTGTGGTGGGAAGGGGAAGGCGGTGGCTGCTGTTCTTCCACTGCCATTTTTGCTGACAAGATTCAGAGTGACGGTGGCCTGCGGCTTCATCAATTGAGAAAGGCATAGTAAATTGGCAGCTACTACAATGGCAAGAATCTTTACTTCTCTGCCTGACTCCTTTTGGAAATGAACAAGAGAGTATGATAATGTGTGCCTCATTCTCTGACTTAAATGGTCAAATGCATCTTCTCTATTGACCTGTTGATTATGTTGGTTATGCCTCCCTTGATTGCCTGAAACTCCAGTGATAGGCATCATAAAAACAGATAAAACACATAGCCGTGACTGCAAACACTCTTTCACAGTCTGAGGCTTAACCGTCCAGAGTACCAAACAGATCGCATTTGACTTTGTAGTAAGATTTTATGTGTAATCATGACAGATGTTCAGGGAGATTATCCTTTTCCATCTCCACCCTGCTTCCCTGCAACTAGTGCCTGTGTGACTTGCTCTAAAATAGCCTCTCTTTTATAAATAGATGAAGCTCGAGGCCGTGGACAGTATGAAATCAACATTCCACTTATCAAGCGTTTGTTTTCCCAACAGAAGATGCCCCTTTCTTTTAGGCCAGTAGCAGCCTGCCCTGCAAGTCCTCTTTGGCTTTTTATGCCAAGAGCTGCCTGACTTCACAGCTACTCTGTGTCAAAACGAAACTTGAAGCATTTGTCCCTTATAACAATTGCATTTTGGATGGTAAAGATATTTTTGATGTGTATTTACTTTGTCGCTAATCTCCTTTTAGGGGCTTAAAAGTGAACAGGCATAATAAAATGTTCCTTGCTGTTTCACTTCAAATTTGGGGATTGACTGCACCATATGCCTTCTCTAGACTTACTTGGTTGTCTCTAGTACTTTCCCCCCAAGTTCTCAATGCCAAGTGATGGTTGAGGAGCTTTCTGTTTGACACGGGCATTTATCAGTCAGATTGTGACATCTTATGACACCATATAATGTCAGAAGAACTTCTCTAAGATTGGAAACAAGCAAGGAACCAGGACATAAGAATCTCTCTGAAAATTTTTTCAAAGCAGGGAGCTATAGATCTGTAGGAGCTGGTAAATAATGTCTTTAATCTTCTTCTGTTTTGTATTATTTCTCATTCATTTCAAAAACTTCACTATTTCCTGGCATTTTCTCATTATTTGTTTGCATTTTCCAAGTCAATAAAAAGGTATACTTAGGCTTTATATGGAAGGCACACACACATTTAAATATTAAAATTTTCCTCTGCAGACGCGTTTAGGAAGCAAAACAAGAACAACAAAAACAACAACAAACTAGGCCACTGAAAAAGAAGGAAAGCTTTCAGAGTCTCAGTGTAGACCTTCGGTACATAGGAAGCTAACTAAAGAGCATCTCATTGCCTTTGTGGGCAGTCACTCGGAACACAATGCCCAGTGGAACAGGGAGTCTGGGGGAGAACCCTCATCAATGGTCTGAGTCCCATCTCGCATGAAGCACCCTGGTTGCCATTTAAGTGCCATACCCTACAAGTTCCTAAGCCGTGAGTGAGATTAGAAATCCTTAGCTTGGCAATTTAAGTTGTACAGGACAGTAAAATCATGCAGGTCAGTGTTTCTCATTTCACTTGCAGAAGGCATAGAGCCTAAAGGACTGAAGGATCTGTACAAAGTCGCAAACCAAATTAACAACTAGAAACTAGACCTCAGATTTCCTTAAAAATTATTTCTTCCTCCAGGTACCAAAGGAAATGATTCCCAGAAGACTCTCTTGATCTGTTGTTTGTTTGTTTTTGGATGTTTTATTACCATGCCATACTACATTTGACATTTTCTGAACTGATAAAATGGTAAAACAAGAGATCCATGCAAATCCATTTTCATCAGTCATTTGTTTCTCCACTAAGTACCTTTACTTTTTTTTAAAGTTATCTGACTCATAAATTCTCATGGTTCTAATTCTGTGTATAATCAAGGCATCAGTTTTAAATTGACTTCTGAGGCTTCTTTATTGGAGTCTATACTCTAAGAAGGTACTGTCGTTCCTGGACTTTGGGAGACACAGAAGGATTAGATGCTATCTATCTACTCTATCCTCAAGAAGCTTATAATTAACTTTGGGAAATGAGAAATCTATGGGAAAACAAAATTAAGCAATAATCTAAGATGACTGACAACATACTGTTGGATTTCTGGAAGCCTGGAAGGCTTCACGGAGAACATGATTCAGGTAGATTGTAGAGAAAATGGCATGATCAGATTGATTGTGGTTATTCGTTACACAGTATCAGTTGTGAATAGATTGGTAGCTACTCTTTGGGGTTATTTGTGTGTTGCGCTGGGCCCCATCACAATCAGTGTTCGTAGATGGAGCATAAAGGGCCAACTCAGGTCTTTCCACCACTTTCCAAAGAACAGGAGGCTATATGAGAAGTTCCCATTCTGTATGTTTTAGCTTTGTATTTTCAGCATTCCACTTCCAGCGACTGAGGCTGAAGTCTGGAACAGCATTGCATTTGGGGGCAGGGGAACCTAGGGGAGCTTATCTTTAGGATCTGAGACTAAAGGCAAGTATCTCCTTGCCACCAGTTAGCAGAAGAAAACATTTTGATCTCTTACTTATGAAATTAATAAGATGTCCGTTTCTTAAAATGTTCTTCCTGTGACCCTAGCAGCTCTCACTACTTAGGCATCTATGAGACATCCCAAAACTCAAAGAACAGAGGAATGCGTTTAGTATAATAGGGCTTATTTATAAATCAGTACCTGGGAACTTCAGCTTTCATAACACACTGGTAAAAAGTTATCCTATTTGGGAATTTTAGTAAAATATTCACCTGGTTAGTGACAAAAAATTTCTAGGGGAAAATGCAGGGAACTTGAACGCTGAATGTGATAGCTTTCTGACTTTATACTGGCATTAGTTTGTTAGCAGAACGAAGCTTGCTAGCTAGTGCTTTTCACTAAGAAGCTAGAAATAGATTGTAGGTTGTTTTTTCTATCCTTGAGGTTTTTTTTTCTTTCTTTTTTTTTTTTTTTTTAAATTGCTCTCCTGAGAGAAAATTGAGTGTATGACAGGGAAGACAAGCATGAAACCTTTCATAATCCAGGCTTGTGTTCTCAAGAGATTATCTTTGATATATGAGGCTACTCATTGAGTCTTTCCTGGAGTTTATTTATTTGACCACGTTCCCCCAGCCTTAAATGCCTCCATTAATCAATACTGAGCTTTTCCACACTGAGTCTGCAGAGCTCATCAAGATGAGAAATTTTTAATTTAAAAAATTAAAAAAAAATTCCCAGGTATATACATAATCCTTGGAGAAATAGCAGATCTATTTCTAGCCGATAACACATCCACTGACTGCTGAGTTTTATTTTTGTCCCTGTCTTAGGATTATTGATGGGATTGAGGCGAGAAGGAAAGGGTTTGCTCAGAAACTTACTCATTTAAAGAAATGAGAGTTCTTCAGGAGTTTAAGGCAAGGGCACATTCTTTGTTCATTGTCTCACTCATTCAGTGAGCTCCTGGTATGTTCCAGGAGCTTGGTTGACTCTTGGGCTATCACGTGCACAAGATTGCCCCTGTTGACAAGGAGCTAACGGTAAAGGAGGCTGAGACACACCAGTGGCCCATTCTGATGGAGCTTGAAACAGGTGACTGTAAGGGTAAGTTTAGGGACATCACACTCCATGTGTAAGGAAAGACTTTGTGGTTATGAAAAGGAATGCAGACAAAGTCAAAGGAGCCTCCTAACGGATCGTCTGACTGTGAAACAGATAGTAGCCCATGTAGAATACGTGTCCTGGATCAGCTAGTCCGGGAGAAGTGCATCTAGACTTCGGGGATGAAGCAGAAGGGAATGAGACCAGAAGGAAAGCACTCTTCTTAGTCATAGGAATGCCATTTTTTATGCCACCCTTTCTTTTTCTATCTGTATGGTTTAATTTTTATTTTGTCTTCAAAGTAAAATGACTTTTAAAAATTTTTTAAAAATTAGTGGACTTAGCATACATTTTGATGTTGTAGCACCTATAGAAGAAAACGTCACCCATTCATTTATTCAGTATTTATTGAGCACCTACCATGCGCGCACCATGGGACTTACAGTTAGGAAGAAGACAGGTACTGTTTGGTAGTAGGGAGATATTTTGATTCTTAAAACAATGATAGATGATGATATATATGTATGTGTGTATTCCTAAATGTATGTTTCTGAGTGTGACTGTTTTTTGATGTGTCAGCTTACTTAGCTGGGCTAAACTCCGGGGACAAAACAGAGGGCAGCAGCCGTTTGGGAGGATACACATACCCTCTTTCAGTTATTCGATGAAACACACGGTTCTAGGTGTTTCTGTGAAGAGGTATTGCAGATGTCATGAAAGATCCTAAAGAGTTGACCTGAAACTATGGAGATTATCCTTAGTAAGCTAGACCTAATCAGATAAGCCCTTAAAAGGGACTGGGCTCTTCCCGGAAAAAGAGTTTCCCAACAGCAGCTGAGACTACAGTTGTTCTCCCTTTGCTGGATCTGTCCTCCTTGCCTGCCTGTGACAGCAGCTTGGGCCTGTGCCTCTGGGCTGTGCTTTTCTCTTCCTGCCTGCCTGCACATCTCAGAAATGCTTAGCCAGCCTCTACACGGTGTAAGCCAATTCCTTAGAATAAATCTCTCTCCTCTCTCTCTCTCTGTGTGTGTGTGTGTGTGTGTGTATATATATATATATATATATATATATATATATATACCTGTACACATGCGTATATCTATGTGTATACATATGTCTAAGTGTGTGTGTGTGTGTGTGTGTGTGTGTGTGTGTGTGTATCTCCTACTGGTTCTGTTTACGTGGTTGACCTTTGACTGATACACTGAGATTTTAAAATAATACTATCACCTCATTTACCATGCATTTTATGCTCAGAACAATTATCATCACTTGTGAAATTAAGATGATATTATTTATAAATCTATGCAGAAATCACCCAAATATATTTCATGAGGTCTGGTTGACCCCTAATTCATCATCTTTGCCTAGCATCTTAGGTTAAACTGTGAAAGGCATCTGGCCACAGAGTGGATTGCCTGTGTGATTACACTGCTCGTGCTTGCAGCTTTTTCTGGCTCTGTTCTGGAATGGTGGTCTTTCCAGCTGGCTGGACGGGAAAGCAGCACTATGCCAAGCTCTGCTGGAACATTTTAAAACAACATTGCATATAACATAATTAAGTAGGGGTGACTGAAGACTTAATGCTTTCACTAGCTAGAGTCAAGTCTAAGTTGAACCCAGAAACTTCATCTTCGTATTTTTAAAGAGGAGAAAATAAAATTTAATAGAAAACTTCGGACTCTGTTGTGATTCTTTTAATTTCATCAAAATACAGGAAATTCTTCAACTCACTTGAACGAATTTTTATAACTTTGTTCATTATTCATTGTGAGAGAAGTGTATATTTGAAAAAAAGATAAAGTATAAGAAAGGAATTAAGAACTACCCATAGTAGTGGCAGGTACCTATAACCATATTTTTGCATTTTTTCCTGCGCATCTCTAAACCATCCTTCCCCTGCTCTTCTGTGTGTCACAGGAAGCTGAGCCCTGCAGACTCCTTCACCGGTTGCCTTGCCAAATGGCTTCTGCTAGTTTCAGCCAAAGGAAGGCCCTGGTGGGCAAGTGGGAGGAAGGAGAAACTTAGCCTATTTCTTGCCGTTCTTCCCTGTCAAAGGGTCAGTGTCTGTCAGTGGTTCTAGAAAGCCCCGTCCTCTATAGTGTTCTCACAGGGAAACCCCTGCTTTTATTCTAGCTCCTCTGGAATGACGCTGCTCCTAACATCTGTTAACAATATCTTTTTTTGTTTTGTTTTTAAATTTCTTTCTACCTTATGTGTGGTAGTGACTTCCTGATATTTGATTATTTTTCTTCAGCTGTCCTTTCAGTTCTTCCAATACCTTAATTAATGAGTTCCCACAAATGAATTTCTTCTATTAAACAGCCTGACAAAGGTACCCATTTCTTGGCAGTCTTCTGATAAATCCACTTACTTTATTAATATATTGTAAATGCCTTTACATGGCCATATGTTCTAAGACCTACGTCATATTTTTTTATCATCTTTATTAAGGAATAACTTACATACAGTAACATTCACCAAGTTTAAGTGTACGAGTTGATGAGTTTTGACAAACAGATACAGACGTATAACCATCACCACACTTGGGAGAAAAACATTTCCGTTACTCTCCAAATTCCCTTGTGCTTTTGTGCAGTCAACTCTTTCTCCCTATTCCAGCCTCTTGCAATCACTGACCTGCTTTCCATCATTATAGTTTTGCTTTTTTAGAAAAGTTTTTATGTAAGTGGAATCCCACAAGATACTGTCTTTTGTGTCTGACTTCTTTCATTTTGCCTAATGATTTTGAGATTAATGAATGGTGTTGTATGTATTGGTAGTATTCCTTTTAATTGTTGAGTGGTATTCCATTGTATAAATAGATCACAGTTTGCTTTTCATTCACCAGTTATAGGATATTTGGCTTATTCCCAGTTTTTTGTTCTATTATGAATAAAGCTTCTATGAACATCAGTGTGTAACTCTTTTTGTAGATATGTGTTTTATTTATTTTGGGTAAGTAGTTAGGAACAGGATCTTTTGGTCTTATAGTAATTATATGTTTAGCATTATAAGAAACTATTTTCCCAAGTGTCTATACCATTTTGCATTCCCACCAGTTTATGAGTTCTCATTGCTTCACCTCCTTGCCATTACTTAGTATTATCAGTGTTTGTAACTTGTTCCTTTTAGTAGCTGTGTAGTGGTGTATTGTTGAGGTTTCATTTGCATTTCCCTAGTAACTACTGATGTTGGATATCTCCACCTGTGCTTATTTGTCATTTGTGTGTCTCTTTGGTGAAGTAGCAATTAAAATATTTGACTCCCTTTTAACAGAGCTGTATATTTTCTGATTGAACTGTCATAGTCACTGTTGTATTTCACATACAACTCTTTCATCATATATATGCAATTATTTTCTCCCTCTCTGTAGCTTGCATTTGTATTTTGTTAACATTGTCTTTTGAAGAGCAACATTTAAAAATTTTGACCTCAATCATATTTTAATGGCTGTATAGTATTCCATCTTAGGAATTTTTCATAATATGTATAAGTGAACTTTCTGTTTCCACAGCTCTACTGCTATCACTACACTTTTTTGCTCCTTCTTGTCTTCCTATCTTTTGTGAGTTAATTGTCATCTTATTTGGGGAAGTGCTATAATGATTCAAGATTGTCGTGTTTTTATCTGATGAAGATTAAGTATTTTGAACTCAGTGGGCGTCTTTATATTTTAATTTTTCACTGGAGGCATAGAAAGAAAAAACAGTGCTTAAATCACATTAATTAATTTTTTTTCTAAGGTAAAAAGCATTATCTTTCTTTCTCCTTTCCTTTTAAACCTGAGATCTTGGGAATTTTGTTTAAAAATGTTAAATACTGTGACTTTCTTTAAAAATTTTT
This sequence comes from Ursus arctos, assembly GCF_023065955.2. Lineage (NCBI taxonomy): Eukaryota > Metazoa > Chordata > Mammalia > Carnivora > Ursidae > Ursus > Ursus arctos. The sequence goes on from NW_026622841.1 coordinate 14,555,291, forward strand.
TTTGAATGTGTTAAGATCATATTAATGCTTCAGAATAAGTGTGTATGGTCAATTGATCATACACACTCATTTAATTAAATGATAGTAAAGGGGTAGAAAGTTACAAGTGCAATAGGACCAACAGAATGAGAGGGAAGATAACAGCAGACAGGTGATCTCAATAGTTGTCATTTTTTATAACATGGAAATCATTTGGAGAAGTAATAGCTGATTAACAGAGAGGAGGAAGCAACCCTATGGATTGTATAGGGAGATATTAATGAGAAACCAGCTGATTTCCTTTGCAGAAATTTGGAACCTAAGAATTAGCAAATGGTAGTGGTTTTGGTATGCTTGCTTGCGCTAGACATACATCCTTAGCAGGGAGAAAAATGGAGATTTTAATCCTTTGAGACCTGACAGATCCATGAAAATAGATCCCAGATACTGTACTTTGAATGTCCTTTTAGTAGGAAAAAAAACCAGCTTTACAATCACTGCAGTGGGGTCCCTCTTCCCACTCCTTCAGTGTCTACTTAACTTATTTGTGCTCCAGGTTAAGAATTAGTGAATGACCAATGATCACAAGACTTTTGAGGAAAGCTTTCTACCTAAAAAAGAAAAAAAAAAAACCCATGAATCCGTAAGAAGCAGAGAATACGGGAATAAGAAAAACATCTAAAAACATCTTTAAGGAATATTCTAAATTGGATAAATGATACATACTAATTTAGCCAACAAAATGAAGATGGTTTGAAATAGATACATTTAGATGACAAAAACAAAAACAAACAAACAAACAAAACCCTCCTGGAAATAAAAAAAAAAAATAGAACAGCCAAAATTAAAAAAAAAAAATTAGTTGAGGGGCGCCTGGGTGGCGCAGTCGTTAAGCGTCTTCCTTCGGCTCAGGGCGTGATCCCGGTGCTCTGGGATCGAGCCCCACAATCAGGCTCCTCCGCTGGGAGGCTGCTTCTTCCTCTCCCACTCCCCCTGCTTGTGTTCCCTCTCTTGCTGGCTGTCTCTCTCTGTCAAATAAATAAATAAAATCTTTAAAAAAAATAAAATAAAAATAAAAAAAATTAGTTGAAGAGTTGGATGATAAGGTCAAAGAAATATTTCCAAATATTTCCAAGAATAATCCAAAAGACCAGAGGGAAGCTAAAACCAGAAGAGAGGTTTGGGGTGTTCAGAGTCTTGCTAATTGGATTATAGAACCAGTGAAAGCAACATGAAGGAAGTTATGATAGAAATAATACAAGAAAAAATTTTCAAACTGAGGAACATAATGACATAATCCTGCACAATGAAAGGAAAAAAAAAGCCAATATTAAACCATATTATCATGAAATTTTAGTAACTTAGAAATAAAAAGAAGATTTTTAAACTTCCAGAAGGGATCAAGATAGTCCACGTAAAAATGATCTGAATGGAACAAAATCTCTTAACACTGAAATTGGAAGCAGGAAACAATAAAACAATTATTATGGTATTGATAGTGAAGATGATTTTCAATTATCCACTAAGGATAATTGAAAGATGTTTTCAAGCATGCAAAAAATTCAGAAACCATAACTTTAACACTTACTTTCTTAAAAGGGCTCAGTTGGTTAAGTGTCTGCCTTTGGCTCAGGTCATGATCCCAGTGTCCTGGGATCGAGTGCCGCGACAGGATCCCTGCATCGGCCTCCTTTCTCAGTGGAGCGCCTGCTTCTCCCTCTGCCTGCTGCTCTTGCGCGCTCTCTCTGACAAATAAATAAATAAAATCTTAAAAAAAAATTACTGGAGGCTATACTTAAGCAACATAAGGAATAGACTAAAAAAGTGAAAGACACAGAGTTAATGAAGAGGCGACCCAACACAGCGACATCGGAGGATGTCAGTAAAGGGAAATCCTAGGACCTCTACGGTGCAGCAGGGCTAAAGAGCAAACAGTCCAGATTGAAATAAACTTTTGAGAGGCTCTGGAAGGAAAACTACAATAGAAAAAAAAAAGCAAAATGATGTATGATATTTTATGTATATGCATATATTTATATAGATATCACTCAAGGCTATATATAGTACTTTTCCAGATGTGATAATGTAAACACTAGCTTTTATTTAATATATACTAACATTTATATGCCAGTATATGAAATTACATATGAAATAATAATACATGACTTTTATCTAGTATATTAGCATACACATACATATTAATTGAGAGTGCACAGGTTAGATGGGTAAGTGGAAGTGGGATGATGGTACTCTGGGAGGGAAAAAGGGGTTGGAATGAAAATATGGAAGTAAAAAATGGAAGACACACTCTAAGAGTTAAAAGTCGTGAGCCTGAAGGAGTGGAAATTGGGAGTAGGGAGGGATAGGAGGGGGTTTGCCATTTTCATTATAAACCTTTTAATACAACATTAATTTAGTATATGAATTACTTTGAAAAATTTATTTTTGAAATTATCATATTGTACACTTTAAATATATACCATTTTTATTCAGAAAAATTCAGGCCCAAGATATGTATCTCCTATTATCACCATTAATTTCTGTCTAACTTCTAGGGGGACTACAGGAAATAAAATGAAAATCTTTTGATGAATCTTAAATGTGTTTACTTAAATCAACACTGCTTATACTTCAATAGCAAAGTTGCTTTAATACATTCCTGATTTACAGTAACATTTTTATGATTTTCAGTAAATCACAAATCCTAACACAAGATCAGTCATTCAAGTCATTTGGATTAGTGGTTAGGTTTAGACTCAATTTCTGTAACATTTCTTATGGTACAGACTTTTAGATTCCTACTGTCCCTTGACTGTGATATACAGTAACATTTAGATTCATGTAGTGTATGTGACTAAATCTTAGTAATCACCCCAAATTGTCCCTTGGCAGGAAGAAAGAGTAACCTACATATTTGTTTGAAGTTATTGAATTGCAGAAGTAGTGTGATTCCTTTCTTGGTTATGGAGTGAAACAGGTGCAAAAACCCCACATGTGGACACAATGATGGAGCAGGTTATATTAACCTTTTCAACAAGACATTTGGGACAGGCAGTTAATCTATGAAGCCATCAACTGGAAAAAGACATCAAATCCTTAGTGCTCTATTGAAGAACTGTCTGAAATGATATATATGTATATATATTTGGGTGGTAAGAAGGAGAAGTAGGACTCCTTTTGAAAATTAAAACAGTTGTTTTTAACCTTGTTTGCGAAAAGTGGCCCTAAAAGATTTTTCCTAGTTGATGGGAGTGTTTGCTTTACTGTGTCTGATGTGGTTGGATAAAATTCCTAAGTTAGGTACTCAACTACAGGAGAATGTAGCAACTTTGGGTATCTGCAGAACTGGCTGGCTGCCTTATAATATTATTTATAAGAGTTGGTATTTGAGACCAATAATGGGAAAACTTAAGTGGATAGGGAGCTTTGCACTGGATCAAATGGAAGTTCTGATTTTCTTGCTGCTTATTCATTATTTCAAGGCCTCTAGATCATATTGACCTGAAAGAAAGTTCAGTATCAAAAGAGATGGGCCTGTTCTGAACAGTTTTTATTCTAAAGGTTAGTGTAGTTATTGTATTATGATGGAAATTAAAGTAAACACTGGGGGAAGTGTTCTTATTGTGATTATAAAGACTGAGAAAAAGCTTTTTAATGGAGAAGGAAAAATGACTTTATTGCTTTAGAGGGAAAGAAACTACTTTTTTGGAGTAAAAAGAAAAGGAATCAATCAAGAAAGCTCTAGTGGTACTCTGAAAGAAGGTTGGAAGGCAATGTTGAAAATCCCAAAACAACGAAAAGTGCTGCGCAGTTCAGAAGACTAGATTAAAAGTTGACTAAAAAGTTTGATGGGACTGTGGATTCTGGTCTGCATTTTTCCATGTCCTCAATACATACATACAATATTGCATACTCCTCTAATTTGATGGGTGGTGGTACAAATCAGATTTGGGGGACACATAGTTGATCCAGATTATTTTAAGTTAGAGATGTTCAGGTTGAGCCACAGAATACTCTCCATGGATCCATTCCTTCATGCAGACTTTTTTTTCCTAGGTGAAAGGAAGATTCAGGACTATTTTCTTGTATCTGAAACCTAACTGTTGTGTCTGTCAATGGAATGTTACCACCGTCTGCTCATTTACTGAGCTTAGGAGTTGGCTTGCTTAAGCTTCAGGGCATATGGAGCCAGCAGGATTCCCAAAAGAACCCTTACAGGTTTGTACTGGCAAACCTCAAAGCAAAAGCCGAATATGGGATTACTGTGAATTGAGAAGTGCAACATCTGGGGACATAAATGGACAGTTTTTAATTGGCAAGCTCAACATTCAGATGAAATTGTAATAATGTTCGCCAAATTTGGTTCATGAATGTTGATACTTATATTCAAATATTGGGACCTAAATGATTTTGTATAGTAACTGTTTCTGAAATTATTTTAACTTATAATAATGTAGCTACTTTTCAAAGATGGTGATTTATGTGTTCTAAAACATTTGGATGATCTCTAGGACAGAGTTTCATGACTCTACGCCTGTGTCTTTTCTATGCTTGGAAATCATTAAGTAAAAAAATCATGACTGGAATGCACTAGGATCCATGCTAGGTTTTCTCTTTCTCTCTTTCAACCATTTCTTTAGAAACGATAGCCAGTTTTGGGGTCTCAGTAGAACAGCTGGGTAGACTGTCTCTTATAATTTCCATTTTTTTGGTCTAAAGTCCCCTGAAGAAATTGATAGCTTTTAGCACTGTTGGAGATACGCCATTGATACAAACTTGTCTTTCTTTTTTCTCTGTTTTTTTCTCCTTTCCCCTCCTTGATTGGCCTAGATTGACACCAAATGTGAAGAATATTAATAAAGTGGTATAGGTATTATTAATACAGAAGTCAAAAGGAGATTTAATATTTAAAGTGAATTAGTATGAACACAGAAAGACAAATACATATGAAACCATAGCATCTGTACCTACTTTGCTTAAATTTTTGTATTTTCCACTTAAGGTAAAATTGCCTAGAGTGTCCATAGTGTTGCAGAATATTCTTCTAGCTGTTCTTTCATTTATTGCCTCAACAATTTACTTTTTAAAGATTTTATTTATTTATTTGACAGAGAGAGACAGCCAGCGAGAGAACACAAGCAGGGGGAGTGGGAGAGGAAGAAGCAGGCTCCTAGTGAAGGAGCCTGATGTGGGGCTCGATCCCAGAATGCCGGGATCACGCCTTGAGCCGAAGGCAGACACTTAACGACTGCGCCACCCAGGCTCCCCTCAACAATTTATTTTTTAAAAAATAACTTCTATCTTTTCTACATTTTTCCATGTTAATTTAACATCATTAATATGCAAGGTTAGAAAACGTGGACCCTTTAAAGCATAATATTAATATTTTGGCAATATTGAAAGTCATGGGATATCGAAAGATACATGGACATGGAGACATGGCAAACTTCTTTCTGTGACCCTTTTGTATTCTGAGAGCCTAGAGCATAGAAGGAACTAACTGAAAGGAGAATAGAGAAGGCAGTGTAATAATATAGATTATGAATTTTTCATGAAGGTTAAATGTTCTTGCTCCAAGTTGTATCCAGACATTGCTTCAGTGGTGTAGTAGAGTTCAAGTAGACACATGGGTTCTAAGCTTCTGGAAGGCAAATATTTGTATTAGTTTTATGTTGTCTGGTAGTGTAAGGGACCAAGGTTATTGAGGATGATTGGATCTTAGTACACTGGTACTTTCCACGTGGAGGTGTGTTTTTGAATGGCGTATGGGTTTCTATCGCTTTTAAGCTATTCTTTTACCCAGAATTAACCTTGACACAGAGCAGCCCTTCAGAGGGAGTGAATTATCAGTACTGATTCTAGCGGAGATGGTGATTTATTGGTATTTATTCCTGTTTTCAGTAGAATAAGAATCAAAGTTACATTGTTGCCCATTTTCAAAGTCCCCATTGAAATCAATAAGAACAGTTATTGGTGGATACAGAATGTTCCACGATATAACCCAACAAACACAAAAACATGTTTTGTTATTTGGCTCGGTAAAATGTATTTCCTCCTATTTTTTTCTTTTACATAACTTGCCCCTCCCCTGAAATTTTACTCCAGTTATTTTTTTTTAAAGAAAAATCTGTGTATTTAAACAGGGGCCTATCTGCTAAAAAATGGCTTTAATTTTCTTGACAGAACAAGTTTTTGAAACAAAATTAGTGTGCTAGAGCTTCCTGTCAAAACAGTAAATGAACATTTTAATATTGCTAATAACTGTCATTATGAGAAAAACATATGACATTGCAGGTTGGAGTGTCTCAGAATTACCCAAGAGCCTATTCCAGTTCAAAGACAAAGAAATACTGCAGCTATAACAATACGGATACAGTCAAAATGCAGTACATCATGGTCTACTTTTTAATTTATTATGAGACCTCTTCTGTCACAGTCTTCAACAGGCTGCACCTTTTTCATGTCTGCATCATGTAAGAATGGTACCATTTTTTCTTTAACAGACAGTAAAATGTCACTGGTAAATCACCACCCTCATCACCTCAAATAACTCAAAGCTGGCCTGTCAAAAAGCAGGAAGAAATTCACATGATTACAAATAAGCTTATCATCACCAATCTCCGGAAATAGTGGATACTGCCAAATTGACAAGGATCCCAAACTCATTTCAAACTAGGGGAGGAATTGGCTTTCACCAGGTTGAACATATTCCTTGGACACAACAATAACCCTCCACATTCCATGTTGTACTCATGGTGCCTTTTATTTTTCTCATAGTGATCATAGAGATAGACTGACATGTCTACAGTCTCCAAACAAGCCTTCCTTGTGACTAAAGATGCATCTTTGTTAGAAATCTTGGCACTCCTTCTGCATCCAGAAATGAGCAGTGTTATTTGGACCTCTTGGGTTGTTTTCTAGCCAACCAGTGTCCTAGCCATAGTCATTCATTGTCTTCCTTCCTAAGCCATATAACAAAAGCAGACATGAACAGTGGTGTATCTAGTTCCTGGTACTATGTGCTAATTCTCTTCAAGTCAGAACGGTGCTAACTGTTCCAAGCACATATCTCTTGTTTGGTTTTCCTTTGCATAATTTCTTTAAAGATTCAAGTGATTCTTGGAGTGGATTTATATACCTGTTTGGAATACTCACTGACTTTTCCATTGGTGAATGTGCCCTTACATCTGTATGGAAAGCCAAAAGCAATTAGTATTCCAGTTGAGATCAGATTATAGCAAATGATATAAGCATATGGCCAAATACTCCTTTATGCCAGAGTCTACTTACTAGTTTTCACTTCTGGAGTCAATAAAGAAATCAATTCTGTCAAAAAAGAAAATTCAATAAGAAAATCCTTTACTATATAACTGTAATTATAGATGAGAAATTTCTTTTGTAAAAGGTAAAAAAAGAGCATAAATATAGTAACTCCCTTATAGATCATTCAACAGAACATGAAATAGCTATGCAAACAAAAATGACTGTATTTTCATTATTCCTTACATAGAAATTCACAAGGGAAGGGTTTGAACATTTTTTTGTTCCTGACTAAATCATTGTGATATGCCATCATGGTAGTTTATATACAGAAAAGGAAAAGCATTATAAATATGTTGGGTAAAGCAATAATTTAAAAACTGGATGCTCTTCTTTCAACACATTGATTCAATCGTTAAAGCTCCCATCTGTGAGCTGGTTAAGAAAATATTGAACTGAGAAGCACCCCCCAATGTCTTTGGCACTATAGAAGCCATGTTCTCACTCTCCAGATTACCTGTTTAATGACCTGATTATCAATATCCACCTCATATGAATTCTGCTTGAACATACCCAGGTATTGTTGACTTTGTATGAAAAATGGAGAATTGTTTGCTACAGAGTGGGTTTACATTTGATTAACTTTATCATTCTTCCAAGGCTGTTTTGCTCTTGATGCATAACTTAAAATTGTAATGCTGTACTCTTATTGGAATCCAGGTCATGAATGTGGAAAGTAATTATTTTATTTATACAATAATTAATTGATAGGATTTAGTATGTTAAATAAAGTGTTGCATTTTTATAGCGTTAAAGCTCTAGTGTCTTTAACCTTAGTATTCTTGTTCAAGTAGGAGAATGAATTAGCCTGTTTGCTAGCACCTTCTTCACCCCTGTGTAACCTTTCAATGCATGGACATTCCACAGGCTTCCAAAAATGCTTTCTTCTGAGAGGAGGGGAGTCTGGTGGTGATGAAGCATGCAAACAGAGTCAGATGCTCGCTCTTAGATGCATTTGGGCAACTCTTTTTTAAACAAAAATCTTTAAGTCAAAATCTCATTATAAATAAGGTGTTAACAAAAATGAAGTAAATGACAAAATTAAGCATAGGATCAGATATTTTTAGTGTCTTAAATATCATATTATTGGATGATAAAACTACTAGGCCAAATGGGTTAATTCACTCATGCTTCACTCACATATGTCCTCTTCTTGGGAGGGGATCCAGCTTGGATTACTATTAACACATCTAATTTCCCGAACAGGGAATTTTGACGTTGGATTCGTTGCGGGGAAACGAGGCGGGGGGTGGGGCTGGTGAACTTATTAAGTTGTGTGGTTCATGATATTTTTTTCTGGTGAAAAAGTCCTTAGTTTGTATCAAGTTTTCTAAAGAGCTCATGCCCCATAGGTTTAAGATCTCTGCTCATCACCAATAAAGGATCATGGTGATGACAGTGATAAACCAGATTTTGCTCATAAATTCACTAACCCATATTCAGTGTCCAAATCTGAAAGTTAATCCTTTCTGAAAGAGTTCATTGTATTTTCTCAAGTTACACATATTCTTAAATTCCCACTCATTCAGGGGCTGGTCTGGTCTCAGTGTCCTGAGCTAGAAACCAAGAAGTCATTATTGCTGGATTTTGCTTTGTCACTTTCAACCACCGATCAGCCAGTCATGTCGTGTGGATTCAGCAACATACATAGCCCTCAAAATTTGCAATTCCTTATGTCTTCAAACATCCCCATAATTTCTTACTGAGATGATAGTATTTGCTTCTAAATGGATTGCTGCATACAATCCAAGACAAGTGATTTTTCTAATGCACAAATCGGATTAAATAACACCCCTTGCTGTTCAAAACCTCTGTGCCTTCCATCTGTTCTCTAACGGAGATAGTGTTATCATGGCACAAATACAAAAACTCTTATGATGTAACGTATGACAACGAATGAAGAACATTTTGATTTCATTTTCTTTCTGTTATGACTTTCTAAAATGAATTTCTGGCAATAGAACATCCTGTCCTTCACTGTACCATACCTTCTAATTGACAATACAGTATGGGTGCAGATGAAAGAATTTATCACGTGGGAAATAGCCACATAGGCAATTTGGACTGGTAGGACCAGATTGTTCTCTGTCTTGGCTTTCCAGATGTCATGTTCATTTGAGGTCTTAAGGGGATAGTGTGAGAATAGAAGGAGAAAGAGTGTTCTAAGTAGAGGAAACAGCATATACCACTTTTCACACCATACCTGGCAAATGTCTACCTTCTACACTAAGCTATAGTTTCTTGAAATTAAGGACAATCTCATAGTAAATGTTCAATACATATTCGTGGAGTTTCGATTATTTCCAGTAGATATGCCTTTACTCCTCCTTATATTCATACTTTGCAATGTAACTTTGCAGTACCCCCTATTAGAGGTAGTCTGTTCCCTCTCCCCTTGACATTGGGCTGGTTTTGTGACTTCCTTTGACCCAACAGAATGTATCAGAAGTGATGTGTCAGCTTGGCACCTAGGCCTCAGGAGACACCGCAAGCTCCAGTTTCTCTCTGTGGTTCTAACCTAACTTCCCTGTGAATAAGCCAGGGCTAGCTTGCTGGAGGTGAGAGATGACACGGTCAGAAATGAATCTTCCCACTTGAGGCCATCCCAAACCAGTCAGCCTTCTTTGGATCTGGTTGCTGCCCAGTCTAAGTTAGAAGAACCCGCCCAGCTCAAATTGCCAACCCACAGAATCATTAGCTAAATAAATTACTGACTTTTTATTTTTATTTTTTATTTTATTTTTTTTGTGTTTAGTGTAGTCTTTTTTTAAAATAATTTTTTATTATGTTAGTCACCATACAGTACATCCCTAGTTTTTGATGTAATGTTCCATGATTCATTACTTGTGTATAACATCCAGTGCACCATGCAATACGTGCCCTCCTTACTACTGACTTTTTAAAGCCACCCGGATTTGGAGTAGTTTGTTAGGCATTGAAAGCTAACTTGTGCATCATTTAAACTTATAAAGCAAAATCAAATCTTGAGAAATAAATATTATGTTTAAATGTACCAGATAACTGAATTGACTGAATTAATTATTACCTTAGTACCATCCTGTATTTAAAACTACAGACTTACAACTTGAAGATGGGACATTAGTTGGTTATTTGGAAACCAGTCTCTCTGTCTCTCTCTTTTTCCCTTTGGAAGAACATTTCATACTCTGCCTCTCTTTTTATGCTCAGTATTAACCAGTAGTAACTGAGTAATAAGGACTTGATAAATTTTGATCAGGTATTTTGACAGTATTAAATATCTAGAACCATTTTGAAGAAAACAATTTCAGTATAGAAAATCTAATGTTATTAAATCCAATAGTCTGAGCAAAAACCATTTTACTTAGTAACCTATGTATCTTCATCCTTCTCGATCCATTCTTAATTAACAACCATGTAAGTAAACAAACATCTGTTTCAAGCTGGGCATAGTCCTAGATTCTACGATGGGGGAAATGAAGATAAGTGTCTTCCTTTTACAAGCTTGCAATTTATTTTGGGTGTCAGACCTATGACCTTGAATTATAAATTTTGAAATATGACCTTGAGCCTTGAATTATAAACTGTAATTCCAGGCAGAATAGATAAGGGCATAATAACAGAGGTAAGAGCAGCAAATGAAGAGGATAATTATTAATCTGACTAAAGAAACTGAGAAAGACTTTATGTACTAGTCAGTTTCTAAACTACACTTTGAATGATTAATGACATTTTCATAGGAAGAGAAGGTTGAAAAAGACATTGTGTGCTGGCATAACAAAATGAACAAAAACATGGAGGCTTTCAAGTATGTGACGCACGTAAGCAATTGGGATGGTGAGACCCAAGGGTTGAGGGGCTGAGGGGTGATGGTGGAAGACCATTTGTTATATAGTGAGCTACTTCATAATTTTAAGAAGTAAATGTAAAATAAATTAGAGATAACAAAATAACTACCTTTTGAAAAGAAGACTTTGAGGGGAGAAAAGTAGAGCATTGACATACCTAGAGGGGAATTTGGGGGGAAAATGTAATGGAAATGATATTTTTTATAGCATGTTTGTAGACTGAAAACAATGATCCAGTAGATGGGGAAAGACTTAGACTTGTGGAAGAGAAACCTATAGAAGAGAAGTTCATGGATGGCTGACAGAGGGTGGGATTCCAAGTACAAGTTGAGGGATTTTCTCTTCTGAGGAGTTGGGGGCAGTTCTTCCATCAATATGGGAGGGAAATCAGAGTTGAAGTCTTCAGAGTAATGAAGGTTAGTAGATTTGTGGTGGGAAGAAGTTATATGGTGGAATTTTAGAGAAATGTGGGTCATCAGATCAATTGATATTCTGAAGTCTTTGCTCGTTGGTAGGTTGGCTCTTCTTTCCTGCAGTACTCAGGGGTGAAGTAGTGTAGGGGGAGAATTAGTTACTCCAGTTGCATATGAACTATGATAAGCCTTTTAATAATATCCCTCCTGCAGTTCACAATGGCTTCCCATTCCCACTGCCTTTCAGTGGGGCCCTGTCTAGTCTCCACCAACCTACTTCTACCTTCCATACTGAGACCAGTGATTTTTATAAAGCATCTCTTTTCAGTCACTCTACTCTTGAAAATTTCATGAGAAGTCTTCAGTCCCCATAAGATCAAATTCATATCCCATAGCATGATGCCTAAAGCCATTCATTCTCTGACATTTGCCTTTTCTATCTCATCTACTACTTTTTCACCACTGTGACTTGTGCAAAAATCAGACTGATGTACTTATAGTTTCCCCAGCATCTCATGCTTGTCTTATGCTTCTGTGCCCTTGCCATATGCTTTCCTCTGTCAGTAATGGCAGGTATCCTTTTGTCTGTAGGTTGAACTCCTCATTCTGGAATCACCTCAAATGTTGTCTCTTCTGGGAGGTCTTTTTTGTCCTGTTTAGCAGAGCTAAGCAATTTCCCTTTGTGCTCCCATAGTGCCTTTCTCAGTTGTGTTACAATAATTGATTGTGTGGCTCCGGAAGGCAGAGACCTGGTTCTCTTCCATCTGTATATCTCTGTACCTGATATGGTGCTCAGAAAATAACTGTTCGATCAATGCATAAATTGTCGAATGAGAGAAATTGAGGTTTGATGTTCCTAGTGTGGGCAATGGAATGTATACACAGGGTTGCCATTACACATGAAAATGACTACACATGAGATTCCGGTTTGGGGAATGGGAAGAGGAATGATAGAGATGACTAAACAAATAAATTAGGGGTTTGAGTATCCAACGCATATGGAAAGGATGGGAAGACATTCCATGTCAGTAGCTGAAGAGCACGTAAGCATGATGCTTGAGGAAGTCACAATAGTACTACGTCTCTTCTCACCAGTCTTAAGCTTGAGTTTTCACTGTACACTGTGCAAACTGTATAGCTAGCTTTGTATTGTTTTTGCACTGTCTACTCCGCGATGGGTGTTTCACCTCAGAAATATATAATGTGTATGTGTATAATTAACATGAGATCTGCTTGAGGAGTGGAGTGGACACACATTCATGGGCAATAATTTGGATTAGTTTTTTTTTTTTTAAAGATTTTATTAATTTGTCTTAGAGATAGAGTGAGTGTGAGTGGGAGAGGAGCAGAGGGAGAGGGACAAGCAGACTCTGTGCTGAGTGTGGAGCCTGACACGGGAGTTGATCCCATGACCCCTGAGATCAGGACCCGAGCTGAAATCAAGACGCCCAACTGACTGAGCCACCCAGGTGCCCCGATCATTTGCATTCTTGAGGGTATTTATGCTTATCTTATTCTGCATCTGAAATCTAGCCTTACCCTTACAGAGGTGAAGCTCCAAGTAACTGCCTCATTTAATTAATTTATGATAAGCTTGACTGTTTTTGCTAGTGTATCTGTACTTCTCTCTCATTATCAGCATAATGGGATCCAGAAGGCTAGGATTACCAAGGAGACCTAAGGCGAAGGGATCGAAGTGACTGCCTGGCTTATTTCTTATCTAGGCTTTAAACTTGATGGGTCAAGAAGTTCCTGTGGTTCGCTTCCAGTCTAATTCAGCCCGCTAAACACATTGCTGCTAGGGATCAAAGACATGAATGGTAATGAACAGGGTCACTATGCTCGTGCGCCCTCCACACAACCCCCACGAGCATTTGCAGCAGGGATAGTTGATAGGAGAGCTCGGGATTCTAATGACTGCCATAAATGGGCAGAGTAAGGCACATGCATTTAGAGAGGACTGGAATTTGGGAAGCAGGCTCTCCTGGGAACCTCCCAACTATGGAAACAGCTGTAAATTTTATAGATAATGTTCCACATGGAGGAAACACGGTTCTCGTGCTGGAAAATGGATAGGCAGAAACTCATGTTGGCAGGGATGGGAATTCATTTTCTGTGCCAGAACAGACTCTGTAAGAGCAGCTGCATGTCTGCTGGGTAACATCCCAGATGAAATAAGGAAGAATCTAGTCTTGGAAGGGCTGGAAATTTGTTTTCCAGAGAGGACTCACACCAGAGCCAGCAACCTTTCCTTGTGTGTATATTTAAATTTGCTGACTGGGATGCCTCCACTGCCCTGTATTATCTTTTCTGTTTTCCTAAATTTTGGCCAGGGATGAGAAGTGGACATATTTTTCAGCTTTTATTACGAGAACCCAAATTTGAGTATCCAGAATGTCCACCACAGGGGGCTTTTGTTATTAGGGGGATTTTATTGATGTTTTATCACCAATTTACTTATTACAGTTCACAGTTCAAAGAGGACTTTACGAGAACCAAAATTTGTGATTTCTTGCTGTGGAGGGAACCCAGTTCCTAGAGGTAGAGGGAATTGTGAAAGCTTTTCTTGGCCACTAAATATGATTATTTGCATGTGCACAGAAAAATTGTTGCTTTGATTTTGAAAGATGTCTGGGAATTCAAGAAGAAAGAAGACCAATGGAAAAAAATGATTACTGAAGTCAATACAGAAGGTGGGGGAAAGCAAAAACGGGGCAGGAGACGGGACTCTTCCTACTCTAATGGTTTAAGCCTTATAAGGCCGAGCCGAAGGGGTAAAGTAACATCTGAGTGACCGAGGACCTCAGAGGAAGCAGGGTCAGATCCGGATGGAGCTGGACAAGAGGCTGAACAAGCAAGGTGTATGTTACCATTAAAAAAGGAAAAGTTGTTCATGTCCTCGTGAATTTCGAAGCTGAGAAAAGCAGAGTTTGGGAGAGCAGCTGGAGGGGAGTATCATGCATTTTTCTCGTGGTTCCTTAGGGGGCAGTCTTAGAAAGAAATGAGCCAAATGCCCAATTCTGAAGCCTGTGGAGAGGGATTCGACCCAAATGTGGACATAATGTGGAGACTTGACTTTAGTAATTGGAAATTACAAGTTGAAAACGTTTCTGAATAACAGTTGTGGTTATGGGAATGGCAGAATTGGTCTGACTTTGTACTCTGGTAGAGAAGTTCTGGAAGAAGAGCCAAAGATTAGAATGGCAGAGAATATCGGGGCCCAAATTTAGAGGCTCGCATGCTATCATGTGGCTTGCCCTGTTCACAGGAAAGAGGAGAGTTCAGAATAGAGTCTTCTCAGCTCTACGTTGGGTTCAAGGACTGAGAGAGAAGGCTTACTGGCAGAGTGTCATCAGGCAAGGAATTCCGCATGATCTCATGCACGCAAACGAAGTGCTCTGCATATGTGACAATCATCTCTCACCAGCATTGTCATCAGACATAAATGTGAGATTTCTTGGTCTAGACTTTAAAATAATAGAACTATCCTCAAATTGCAGGCTGCTATACTGATCATGTTTAGTTCTGAGATTGCATGTGTTTCCAAATCTTATGGGTGTTATTTATATGTATTTTGACAGCTCCTGGGAACTCTGAACAGATTGTGCTCAATTTGGAGGAGTCCGTCTTAACTTTCAATGGAAGTGTTCAAGGCGGCAATTGCTCCCGAGTGCAGTTGCTCGAGAAGAGACCCAGACCCCATCCAGGAACTGGGGTAAGACCCTTCAAGCTGAGATGGAGCCACATAGGAGAAGAGTCAATCAACAGTTATTGGGGAGGTACCTGCTTTGTGTCAGGCACTCTTCTATGTGCTCAGAGTCAAGATCCTCGTCTCCTAGAACTTACGTTCTAGTAGAGTGTGACAAACAATAAATATGGTAAAAAGAAATATGTGTTGGGGAAAAAAAAAAAGGAGTAGGTTAAGGGGGATTAGGATACTAAGGTGAAGGCCTGGGTGCAGTTTCCAGTGCTGAACTGGGCATTGTGAATAGGCTTCATTGAGAAAATAACATTTAAGCAATGACTTGAATGAATGAGGGGTTAGCCTTCTGGGGGAGGTCTGACGGAGAGGGTGAGCCTTCCAGAGGTGCATAGTGCGTTAGAGGAATAGCAGACGCCATTCTGGAGGGAGCGAGGAGTAGCAGGAGGGAGGGAGGAGATCTGAGAGGTATTGAGGAAGACTGTCAGCAACTGTAAGGATTTGGGATTTTAGTTTAATGAAATGGGGAGACACATGGGGGATCTGAGTGAGGGGATGACATGATTTGACATATTTTATAAGGATTATTCTCCAGTTTGTAGAGTTTGTGTGTAAGGGAGCAAGGGTAGAAAGATGGAGGCCCTGTCTCGTGTGGTAGCAGTG
Organism: Ursus arctos; assembly: GCF_023065955.2. NCBI lineage: Eukaryota > Metazoa > Chordata > Mammalia > Carnivora > Ursidae > Ursus > Ursus arctos. The sequence goes on from NW_026622841.1 coordinate 14,571,193, forward strand.
GAATGGGTCGTGGTGGGGTGGGTGAGCAGTGGCTGGAGTTTGGATATATATTGAAGGCAGAGTAATAGGATTTGCTGATGGACTGACCTGCAAAGTGCGAGAAGGGAACAAAGATTTTTGGTGTGAGCAACTGTAAGGAAGGAACGACCATCTCCTGAGGTGGGAAAGGATGTGGGTGCAGTAGGTTTGGAGTAGGGGGAACATTAGGAATTCAGTAATGAAAAAGCTAATGTTAGATGCTTTTGCCCATTTCTGACACTTACTTGTATCGGTGTGAACCGATCAAAGATTTATTTTGTTGAACATTAGTGTCTTTGTGGAACAAAGGAGTGGCCAGAAAAGAGGAGAGGATTTACGGTATTCTGGGATGGGGAATATTGGCATATTTTGTAGAGATGACGTCGTAGCTCTTGGACTGAGGTGTTGTCTGTCAGCTACACTGTAACTTTGCTTTATAAACTTTATTCATTTAAACATTGAGGTAGAAATAAACAGAGGAAATTTGGCGTGGTGGCCCTGTAAGCTTAGGGGCAGCCTGGAAAGCAGATTAAACATGTTATTCCAAGATACATTTTTAAAGATCCATGGGACTGACCTGTCCATCTTGTTGGACCCAGGAACAGGGTGGGTCTTACAGTAGCAAGCTTGCACATGCTGAAAAGGCTTTTAGGATATGACACCCACCTCCTCCCTATTAGAACAGGAACCCCTCTGGCTTATATTTTAAACCCATTCAGCTGAATAAAACATGCCCAATATGAAGGAGGGTCAAATATACAGACTGCACCTTAGGAGAAGGAGAGTCCAGGACTTCTCCTTCATCACACTTCCCTGATAACACTGGAGAATCAAATCTGGGCTATAACACAAAGGAGTGAAGCTTCGTATAGGATGAGCAAAGATGGTACAAGCCCTCGGATCACTATGAAATGCGGTTTTGGCAGTTGAAAGTCCCATGCATTGGTATGGCAAAATGTCTTGGGCCACTTCCTGCTGGGCGGAGTTGCTCTCCCCATTGGAAGGCTCAGCAGGCAGTGGAAGTAAGACACCAGGGCAAGGAAGCTCGTTCCAATGGGGACTTCTTTCTATGGTTTCTCTTACTGCTGGCTACCAGGGGCGGTAACCAGACTCCAGTACATTCCTGCTTTCATCTCCAGGCATAGTAGTCACAGATCCCAGACCTTACTCTACATCCAAAGACACTCTAATAAACAATTGCCATACCTTTAATGTTAGTCAGAAGTTTTAGTACTGTAATAGAATAAAGGATTAGAAATCTAATGCATTAAAATATTCTGTATAAGAAAATTTAATTTAATTTTATATAATTGCAGAATGTATAAATATGTTAATATGTCTAATTTTTAAGATAATGAGTGCACACTTGGACTAGAAACACACAAGGTCTCAAATGAACTATATTAGAACAAAAACATATTCAGTGTTAAAGCAGATGTAATCTCTCATTAAGCTCATAGTGGCCAAATAGGTTTCTTCTTAAGCCTTCTTATCTGATTTTTTTCTCTTATCAGCATTTTGGAGGCAATAATACACATAACTATAGCCACAGGACTCTTGCTATCAAGATTTAAAGGAGCACAGTTAAAAGGCCTCCCACGTGGCTTTGAAATGGTAATATTAAATACATTCGAGTGCCATACAAGTAATTAGCCATAGGTAATTAAATATGGTTCACTTGATGACTACAGCCATATTCCAGACTATGTGGAAGACTCAAACTCTCTGTAAATAAGAGTATGATTATTTTCATTTCAAAGACCAAAGCTGAAAGTAGGACCCCACAGGAGGTCTGTCACCCACTAGCTTGCACATGTGACTGTGTAAAAATAACTTTCTGAGGGCAAAGATCGATGGCGTTCTTTAAAGAAGAACATAGGGACTCAATAACTAATTAGCTTATGTCTCTCTGTTCCTGTAATTGCAAACCATGCTGGAATCAACTTTCTGAAAGTGTGAAATAGCTATTACTGTACACGGCTTGCTTCTACCACCAAACTCTATTTTTACACTTGGGATGTTTCTTTTCTATGGACTTAGTTCAGCCAAAAACTTATATAAGAATTCTCTCTTATGTCCAAAATATAAATATAACATCCTTCTCAAGGGTGAAACTAACACTTTTAAGAAGAATACGAGGAAAAGGTTCAGGTTGATGAGCTGAAAGTTAGAAGTCAAGAGCTCTAGACTCTTCTTTTTATCTTCAAACAAACCCATGCCAGTTCTCATCCTGGAATAGTCATCTCATAATTTGCTTCATTTTTTTAACCTGCAAAATGGCACGGTAGACATCTATATATACAGTATCATCAACTCTAACTCATTGGAAAGATTCATGCAAGTGAATTGATTTAGAGATGGAGTCTGGCTTTATCGTAAGTAACATTTTTAAAAAGACAGCTGGGTAGAAGTAACATAGCAACATAAAGATAGACTTGTATTTTCAGAAAACTTCATCACAACTAGTTGAAAAGTGGAAAAGAAAAAACCCACACAATCCAACCAGGTAATTTGATCTACTTAATATCAAATATTTTTAAATAAATTGTCAGTTGCACTGATAATAGAAATAGGGTCTTTTTTTTTTTTTTTTAGATTTTATTTATTTATTTGCCAGAGAGAGAGAGTACAAGCAGGGGGAGTGTCAGGCAGAGACAGAGGGAGAAGCAGACTCCCCACTGAGCAAGGAGCACAACACAGGGCTCCATTCCAGAACCCTGGGATCATGACCTGAGCCAAACGCAGATGTTTAACTGATTGAGCCATCCAGGCGTCTCAGGGTCTTGTCTTTCCCTATGTTCACTGTTGGCTGATAGTGTATAAAAGTGAGGCCACACTCGACATGTAGTCATGATCACAGAAACTTTTAGACCTAGTCATCTAGGATGACTACACCTGGATGACTCCCTCTCATTCTTCAGGCCTTAAATATCATGTCTTCAGATAGGTCTTTGTTGATACCCTTCTATCTAAATAAGCCTTCTCTCTTAGCTTTCTCTCTTAAAATCACTTTGTTTTTTATTTTATTTTATTTTAAAGATTTTATTTATTTTAGAGAGAGAGAGAGAGACGCAGAGAGAGAGAGTGCACACACGCAGAGGGGAGGGGCAGAGGGAGAGAGAGAGAGAGAGAGAGAAACCTAAGCAGATTCCATACTGAACGCAGAGCCCAATGTGGGGCTCAGTCTCATGACCTTGACATTAGACCTGAGCTGAAACCAAGAATTAGACGTTCAACTGACTGTGCCACCCAGGTGCCCCTGTTTCATTCCTTTAGAACGCTTTAACGATTTTTAATAATCATGTTTTTAAGATGTTTGGGTTAATTGTCTGTTTTTCTCCTCTAGGATGGATTTTCCATGAAGACCTTGCTTATCTTGTATATCAATATCTAGCTCAATGCTGGGCACATGGAAGACACTCAGGAAATAATTGCTAGATGTTTGGAATAATGAACAAAGAAGATAGAGCACAGCCAAGGTTAGTCAATTATGGTCATAGATAATTGATCAATCATATGTTGGTACAATGGGGGAATACAAAGAATTATATGTTCTCTAATAACTGTGTTTTTAGCTAGAGAAGTCAGGCACTTGAAGCACATATAGTTGTATAAGTACCATCGTATAAACTAGGGGTGCAAAAAAATAACTATCTTTCCAAGCTTGATTTCTATTTTGAGAACTGATTCAGCGGGTAGAAACAATTAAAACAATTTGGTGTCACTCCCACTGAGTCAGGTGGCTGCCATATTGACAAAGTGTTCAGTGGTTATATTAGAATACCAGTCTGATGACAGGTCGTAGTCACAGTGGCCCCGGGTGAGATGCCCATCACCCATTATTTGATCTATCCTGGTCAGATAAAACGCTTCGTTTCTGTCCTGAGAGGTTCCTCCAAGCATTGTCTTCTTCCACATAATTGAGCCTTGCTCGTCAGTCCCATGTCTGTATTCTGGCTTGGAGAAATAGGGAAAGACAGAGTGGAAGCCTTGTGATTTTTAATGGTTTGAAACAGGAACCATTTATTTGCTCCCAGTTCTGCCGGTCAGCAATTTGGGCAAGGCGGAGAGAGTTTCATCACTGCTCCACATGGTGTTGGCTGCACTCATTTATGCATTTGTGGATTTTTGGCAGATAGGCTGGGGCTGGCCTGTTCTGAACCACTTCACTCACATGTCTGACAGTTGTGTGGGACTGTCAGCCAACCCATTTTAGTTCTCATCCATGTGATCACTCCATATGGCAGAGGAGTCCCCCCAAAAGGTAAGACCTAATGCACAAGCACTTAACCAGATTCTGTTTGCACTGCATTTGCTGATGTGCTGTTGGCCAAAGGAAGTTACATAGCCAATCCCCGAATCAGTAAAGGGGAGAGGATTACAGAAGGGAGTGGACACCAGGAGAAGTGAGTCATTAAGGGAACAAGCTAGATGACGTTTGCAGGCAACGATAGACTAGGAGCTATATCCTTTACAAATACTGTTATGTTCTCAAATATGATTAAGACAAACCCGTCCAGAGATCACATAATTAGAATGAAGAGGCACAGGATCCTGGTTTTGTGTTAATGCTTTCATGTCTGAGGCAGTGTTCCCTGAGAGTTCATTGTTAGAAGCATCAGTATGAAATCCAAGGCAGCGTAAAAGGCCTTGTTAAATAAATCCTTGCTCTAAAAAAGTGATGCCACCAAATATTGAGAACAACAACTCACATTCATTCTGAGGAACAAAGAACACATCAGGAATTAAACAAGCATTTGCAGCTACTTAGAAAATCATTAGTTTAGCAAATCTTTCTTATGTAATTGGTATTTGAGGCAGCTTAGTGGAAAGGGATATTATTTTGCTTTTATTAAGCATCAAATATTTAATGCATTCACGTAACACATTTTGAGAAAAATCACCCTTACCCGATAGGCAATCTTGACCGCGCCATGCTATCAAACTTTATTGCTCATTTTGCAGTCATGAGGGACAGTTCATAGTTTTAATGAAACAGGAAATATTTTGATTAGCATAGCAATTTTTATTGAAACATTTATAGTATTCTAAAATGATTAAGTAACAATAATTAATGAAATATTCATTTCTTATTGTAAAATAAAGATGGTTATTATCATCAGGCAGTGTAAGATATAATGGGTTGCTTTAAATGGAATCAAGTCATGAAGTAGAATACACGGATTGTACAAAGCCGCTTCCCTAATGGGTAACCTGCTCACTCTGAGCGTCCAGGGTTCTCTAGGATTGCAAACATCACACAAAACCCAGGTGTTTTTTGGAAGTTACTGGAAGTCAGTGGATGAGACTAATTTTGTTAAATAAAGTGAGACAAAAACCTCCACGGCAGAAAGCAAAGAGCTTGCTGAGTGTGTCTTTCAGTGATTGATGAAACTGAGTTAGATGACAAGATAACAATATCTAATCTAATGTAACCATCCCGCAAATCATTATTTCAGCCATATCTTAGCATAGGAAAGAGAAGCGCAACTCATGTTTAATGTGAGTATTTGCTATGTGCCAAGAACTGCTCTGATTTCTTCATGCGTATTATTTCCCTTACACACTGGAAAACTCCGTGTCTGCCAAATTATGCATGATATTGTTGACTAAGTGACAAAAAAGTTCTTAGACTTTCTCTGCCATGTTGTATGTAGAAGAGACAGTGAAGAAATGGAAAATGAAAGGGGAATGATTTTTATATTGCTTTCCCCTGAAATCCGCTGTTGTTTATTGTACAATTCTGAATTTCCTTAAAGTATATTGGTCTGCTACTCAGTTATCCTTACATAAGGGCATCAGAGGGTGAAATACACCCTTAACCCTTCAACTCTGCTTCTATATGGTCATCGTCAAAATTACTTATATGTTCAGTCTTCAGCTCGATAGCAGATTTCCTTTTGAACACTATATGCTATATGCTTGGCAAATGGACATTTGTGTAGTTTTCAGTCTGGGGCTATTGCAGTAGTGCAGGTATGAATATTTTAGTGTATGTTTTTGGAAGAGTACACATTTTGGTTGGTTCTGTGCTCTTATGTCCAAAATATAAATATGTGCAAATGGTCATTTTGGTAGACACCACCAATTTTCTAAAGTGGTTAAGTCAACTATATTCCACCGTCATGGATGAGAGTCTGGTTGCTTAATATCTTCACCAACATTTACAAATGTTTTCTCTTTTCCGTTTAGCCATTCTCTTGTGCATGTGATTGCATTATGGTTTTAATTTTCTTTTCCCTCGTGGCCAGTGTACTAATCACCTTATCATATGTTTATTGACTATTTGTGCACACTGGTTAGAATTTTTAAAAAGCACTTTTATTTGCATAAAGGGGAGGTACTTGGGGGGTAGTTTTTTCTGATAGCCTCAGCCAGAAAGTCATTTATTCATAGTTGGTAAATTAACTGAGCCAGCAGGATTAGGTCCTGTGACTGGCCAGCTGAGTGGCCTGCAGTATTCCATTTACTTGGCATTTGTAATAGAGTTGTCTTGTTTTGTTTCTTTAGAGTAAGGCTGTATCATGAACATTTTCTGCAACTTTTCCCCATACAATAGTACAGATCTATTTAATTTTATTTAATGATTGAATAGTAGTATTTAATTTCACAGAACTTATAGAACCAGCCCCTTCTTGGTGGACATTCAAGTTATTTTTATTTTTTTGCTATTGTCAAAAATGCTTCAAATACCTATAAGTGGAATCTCTGGTTCAAAGGTGGTGCATATTTAAAATTTTTAATTAATGCTGACCAGATGTCCTCCAAAAAGATGGCATGAATGTAATACAGTAAAGAATTCTCTGTTTCTTACAACCACACCAATATTGGTTAATGTCAGTAATTTTATTTTTGCCAAACAGCTGAGTGAGATGATATATGTTTTCTTGAATTTACTTATGTCTTTTGTATTTTTCTTCTATAAATTGCCTGTTCATGTTCTTTAGTCAGGGTTACATAGTTCAGCTTTTTCAGGGGCCAAGCAGTTGAAGTAAATAAAGGAACCAGGCAGGTGTAAGACAATGGGGAGCGAGGGGGTGCTGGAGAACGGCCTCACCACTCATTTCACATAGGATTCCTGTTTATCTTTTCGCTCATCCATTGCAAATACTTTCCTTTTGTGTGTTACTTTGTCACGTCTTCCTCTATGTTTTTAATCTTTCAGAAGAGCCATTTTTTGGTTATATTCTAAATAAAACAGACTTCAATTTTTAATTTTCAGACACTGTGTTAGAATTATGTCTTTTCTTCAGTTTTAGTTTGATTTATATTGTTATTATGTTTCTCTATCCTATTAGGTTGAATTCATTTTTAGTCTTTTTTTGTTAATAATTAAAGGTCAGTTGTGAAGAGTTTGACCACTCTCTGCCTAAGACATAAAAAAAATTCCAAAAAGGAGAATCAAATAATTTTTAAAAATAGGTTGTGGCTAAAACCATATTAGAGGAAACTTCATAGCCTGAAATATTTTAAGCAGGCAATGTTCAAGTCTTTCTTTCACCAATATCCACAAATGCAAATGGCATCATTTTAGTAAATTCCCATTAATCTTGACTCTGGGTATATGGAACTTTTAGTAATGATGACAAAATTTGAAGAGAAACTTCTCTATATTTCACAAATCCTTTATAGATTATCAGTTTAACTTATATAAACAGACTGATAGAGAATATATATATATATTTAAAAATCTTTTTAGAAAACTTGTTTAAGCACCTTCTGACAATTTGACCCTGCTTGTTAAATATGAATAATTTGTGCACTAATTACTGATAACTTACATGAATTGGAAAAATCAGTTAGCACTTGGTTAATGTAGTTTAAATCTGTGTGTGTGTGTGTGTGTGTGTGTACATACATATACATATATATATGTAATGAATGAATGCTTGTAAAAAAATGAGGGCAGATTATTTTTATATGATAGTAAAAGTTAATGTGTTTCTTCTCTTTATTCAATTTCTGTTCTTCCTTAGAAAGCAATTACTGTTAACACTTGGTTGTATATACTTCTAGGACCTTCTCTATACACTTATGTTTATAGAAACATGACTTTTAAATTATAGATACAGGTGCAGTTTTTAAAGTATGTAAATGGAATTCTATCGTGGCTGTTTTTGTTTCACAGATCTTTGTGATCTTTGCCCATTCGCGCAGGTATGGTCTCCTCGTTTCTCTTACTGGCTTCATAGTATTCCACGTATATGCACAATAATGTGTTTATTGGAACACATTTAGAGTATTCTTAAAGTTATACTTGACAATAGCGTAATGACCATTTTTAAAGACCTAGCTTTGTGCACATGTGAATATTTCGGGAGGAGAGGCCCCTGGAAATGTAATTCCTTGGTCAGAGGATTTGTATATTTTAAAATTTGGATTGATGATACTAAATTGTTCTCCAAGAAGCTCTGTTTTTATGTTCACCCTCTCCAAATGTAAATGTCCGATTTCCCGTAAAGTATTCAACAGTGATTGTTGCTAATCTTCGTAGTTTTGGCAGTAGGATGGGTGGAAGATTGTATCGTATTTTACTTTTGCCCAACTGAGAGTGAGGTTGAGCATCTTTTCCTTTGTTTATCATCAGTTGTGTGTACTCTGCAAATTAGCTATGCAGAGTGTTTACTTGGGCTTTCCTTTTCTTTTTTTTTTTTTTTTTTAAAGATTTTATTTATTTATTTGACAGAAATAGAGACAGCCAGCGAGAGAGGGAACACAAGCAGGGGGAGTGGGAGAGGAAGAAGCAGGCTCATAGCAGAAGAGCCTGATGTGGGGCTCGATCCCACAACGCCGGGATCACGCCCTGAGCCGAAGGCAGACGCTTTAACCGCTGTGCCACCCAGGCGCCCCTGGGCTTTCCTTTTCTTGAGTAAAATAATTTTAGGTTAGCTTTACATATATGTAAATATAGTTCTACATTTCTACTGAGAATTTTTATTTTTCTGAAACCCAAACACAATATAGATGACATGGATTGTGACTCTTTTGCCTCTCCTCCTACTGTTCATATTTACAGGCTCGCTTCTAGTTGCTTCATAAACAAGCACATTAATTTTTAGATCATCGAGATATATCCTTGACAGGAATTCATTTCATGGTCACTACCCTGCATTCTGGTTCTTCCAAAGGTCAAGCCATTTCAATAGTCTCCCTCACTGTTGAGGGACAAACAAATATATTTCATCAAATGTGTTGAAAAAGTAAAATCTATTCTTATTTTGCTTTTCAAGACTGATATTAAGTGTTTCAACAAAAATCTTTCACAAAACATGGCATGGAATTACTTCTCTGAGTTCTATGTTTGGTACATAGTGTGGCTATTTCATTCACTTTAAAACAGATACTACTAAATAATTAAAGAGGCACTATACCTAAGACTTGTAGAAGAAAGAATTGTCATATGAGGGTGTGGACATGAAAAAGAAGGTCCAAGTAGAGTGGAGAGAATTCGGAAACCTGGTTTTGGTCCTGTTGTGGCACTAACTAGTGATGTGTTGGTTCACTTCTATTTGTGATATGTTGGGGGTTGTGTTTGATAATTTTAATGGTTTCTTTTGTCTTTCACCTTCTGTGTTCCACAGTACAATTTGATGCCTCTCTTCCTTAGCGTGCTGGTATTCAGAATAAAAATATTCTGTCGAGGTCAGTGAAAGGATGGTCACTTATCCTCACGAAAAGACATGTGGGCAGTGATCCAATGGCACATCTGACACATGCATGCACCACCATTACTAACCACACAACATCTTGTACTCTCTATTGAAAATTGCATTTTTACAGAGAATTGGGGACTACACCAAACATTCCCAACTGGCAGTCAAATTTATAGAAATTTCAAGCTTAATTCAGCAGTGAAATTTGTCAGTCAGAATGACTGACATCCTAACAACTCCAAACCTACATCTTAATTTATTATTTGAAGGCCAACCATTCCTTGTCATTTTAAAGCTGACTTGATATAAACTTTTAAACTTCAACAAATATAAAAATATAAATACAAAAAAAGTAAAAGTGTTCTCTTTTGAAATCGACAATTCAGATTTTAAAATGTGTCTTAAACATTTTAAAAGAAAGCTTCCTCCCACTGACATTCTATCATCTATCACCTTGTGATCTCCAACTATTCTTGCTGAGGGGACCCTGCATGCCACTCTTGGGTCTTGCCGGCACACACAGAAATTCTGAGCAGAATTAACAGACTTAGAGATGATTACGTTAGCCATTAAATCATAAAGGACTCAGGGACGCCTAGGTGGTACAGTGGGTTAAGCATCTGACTCTTGGTTTCTGCTCAGATCATGATCTCAGGGTCCTGGGATCAAGCCCCATGTCAGGCTCTGCGCTCAGCAGGGAGTCTGCTTGTGGTTCTCCCTCCCTCTCCCCTGCACCTTCCTCTTGTGTACTGTCCCTGTCTCTCAAATAAATCTAAAAAAATCATAAAGGACTCAGTTTTCAAAAATTGGAAAATCTCTACTGTGCAGATAAGTTTACTTCATTGATATTGTTATTTTTACAATTGAGGCTAGTACAATAGACAGTAACAAAAGATGCCCCTAAGTGCACAATATTATGTGAGTACAGCAGTCTGCATACTATTGTTTTTTTAAAAAGACCTACATTGGTAAAATGTATATATTTTACACATGTATTACCTATTACCGAGAAAAATGACATGTATCTACTCAGTACTTATGTATAAAACAGGAACCCTAAAGTCTTGAGTATGTCTCTTTAAGAAACTATGTCTCAAAACGTCTTTTTAAGAAGTGGCGACCTTTGGGAAAAGCAGAATTAATGCTATAAAAAGAAGCTCACTGATTGTAAGTGAGAGGGTGCCATTGTGAATTAATAGATATGTCAATATACAACATCTTTGAAAGGAAACGCACTTTACTTCACTTTCAAGTGAGGCAACATGGTAGAGGTCAAGGGTATCTGACAAATTGTTAGGAGATGTAAATTCTGGTCCTGGCACGGTACCTGCAACTCACTTCATGTTAGAATAGTAAACTTTGAGGGCCAGGTTTCCCTTATTTGTAAGATGAGCCTGGATGTTTCTTGAAGTCTCTTCTGCTCTAATATTATGATTCCAAGAGACTCACGTTCATCACAGTGAATTCTCCAGTGCAGAAGCTACCAGCTGCAAGCAGTCAAAGCACTTTTGGGAGCAACTATCATATTCCCCCTCATTCATTTATTTATCAAGTAGTAGTAGTTACTTAATGTATTCCAGTTACACTCTAGGCATTGGGAATAGAAAATGAATCAAATACAGTCTCTGGCCACAAGAAACACACAGTCTACGAGGACTCAGCCATGTAACAAAAGAGTGTTTCGGATACATGACATATAGTGCACAAGGGATACATATGGGGGAGGGGGAATCCGTGCCACCATTTGGTTGGATGAAGGGGGAGCGGACGGAAGAAACTTTGAAGAGGAAGGAAGAACTGAATAATCTCTCTGAGTTTGCTAGAGGGGTGGTAGATGGTAGGCGAGAGTGGGGAACTTAAGATTGCACCGAAACAGTTACTTACTTAGGGAAAATGACAGTTTTAGGCTCAAAGAGAAAATAAGCATTTGTGAATTAAATTCCACTTCATATGTCGACACCAAGGAGTCATGGTTATTAATTAATATGGTGATGGCCTCTGAGATGTAGGAAGGTGTTCACGACACAGAGGAGAGTGGTAAGTTGTCCTTTTAGGGAATTTTAGAAAGGGAACTTCGTAAATTTGTAGTTAACTGCTTTTCTTTTTTTTTTCTCTTCTTTTGTGCAGGTAATAAGTTAAAACATAACACAGAAAGGTGCTCCAGTTACATGTTTTATTTAAACTAAAAGAATGAAGAAAATAGATTGCTTATTGCAGAGATGTACCTTTGTACCTACCTATATATGCACCAAAAAGTATGTTTTACTAAATAATAATCCCAACAGAACAGATTATGACTAGCAGGTTAATGTTCGTTATTTAACACCCAACTAAAAAGCAGGCACTAGGGCTACACTGAGCTGGTCATTAACCACTGTAATTTCTGAGGGTTATTGCTATTGTATCATGAACATATATAATGGCCTAACAGTTTTATTTGCCGTGTACGTTGTGTTTACCGTACCCTACCGAGATAGTCCCTATAGCCCTGCAGAGACTGTACTTCCACAAAAATATTGGACGTGATAATGGACCCGTTATTCTTTTTTATTGGTGTCAATCATTTTGATGAGGGGATATCTGAATGTGGCATGGGCCTTAATAACAGGGCTGCAATGTGCCCTTGACTGCTCAGTTCTGGACTTTGTGTGCTATACACATCTGCTTGTCTTCCAGACGAGACTGTAAGCTCATCTGAGGGTAATAACCTCGTTTATATTATTACTATGTATGCTGCCCTCTATCCCCCTTCTCTTCTTAGACCTGATGGAAGGCTTCAGGTACCCATAAGATGATATACGCCAATGTTTGCTGAAGAAATAGCATAAATACACAGCATGTGATAACTCTGTGTAAAACAAATAAGTATTTTATATTCTTGACATTGGGATATGAATTTTATTAATTAGCAGACTAGCTTGAAGCTAGCCAACCTTGAATTTGAATCTGGTTCTGCCCTGTGAGGGATGGTAAAGTAGAAGCACATGCTTATCACAGGCCTCTTTCTATTCCATGCGTAGTATCAAACACTTCATCTCATGGAGTCCTTACAACAACCAGGAAAAGTATGCTAAATGATCCCTTTTACAGATGGAAGAACTAAGGCATAGACATGTTAATTCCCCAAGTTCCCACAGCTAGTAATTACTGCAGCTGGGATGTGTTTGCAAACATTTTTCCAACACTTGCACACTACTGCTTTCTTGAAATTCCTATGTGCCCTTGGATGAGTTCCTAGCATCTCTGAACCTCCATTTTTCCATTTCTAAAAATGAGGGTGTGACAGTTAACTTTATGCGTCAAATTGGCTAGACAATGATGCCAAGCTATTTGGTCAAATACCAGTGTAAGATGCCGTGGTGAAGATATTTTTAAGATGTGAGTAACATTTCAATCAGTATACTCTAAGTAAAGCAGATTACCCTCCATAATGTGGGTGGGCCTCATCCAGTTAGTTGAAGACCTTGAAAGACATGTCTTTGGAAGCAGAAAGAATTATGCCTCTAGACCTCAACATAGAAATTCCACCTGAGTTTCTAGCCTTCAAACTCAAAACTTCAGGCAATAGCACCTTGCTGGGTTTTCCAGCTTTCTGTTCTGCCCTTCAGATTTCAGATTTACTGATCATGTGAACCAATTCCTTAAAATAAATCTCTATCTCTCAATCTCTGTCTCTGTCTCTGCCTCTCTCTATGTATACGTACATATGTGCATACATTTATTCTATTGATTCTGTTTCTCTGGAGAACACCAACACAGAGGTGAATAATACTTATTTCGTGGATATAAAAATCAATATTGGATGAGGTAATTCATGCAAAAGCACCTAACATTCCCAGCCACTCAGTATGGGTTTTGTTATGTTTCTTCTCTATTTTTCATCTCTTTCCCTACTGTCTTCTTTCATGCTTACTTTTATTTTTTCTTTCTTTTGCCTTTTCCTTGTAATACAACAGTTTCTTTATGGCATAAAGATAATATCTTTTTAAATTTACTAACTGTCTCGGCACAAATATTCTATTAAAAGTAGAGTGATAGTGCATGACCATTACTGCCTACAGTGGCATTTACATGTTTGCTTTCACAAGTGAGTAATGATAATTCATATACGCCACGTGGCTGTGAGTAATTGCTCCCTTCTGAAGATAAAGGTTAGAATGGTCTGTAGCCGTCATAAGTTATTCACTGTGTGTGTACAGTTTCAAAATATATTTTCCAGAGTGTTGTTCTGTCTCTATTTTCATTTAGATATTCCTCATTTTTATGCAACGCAGACTTTACATTGGAAAAACATTTTATTGTTGATTTCTTCATTGGATAAGTAGTATGGTGAATTTGACACTCAATTCACTTTTTCTTCCATAACAAATTAGAAAACGCTGGGAGTTGTGAGGTCTCAATATAGGGATTGAGAATGTGTGTAGGGATATAAGATGAGAGAGAGCAAGAGAGACAAAGGAGGGAGGGAGAGAGATTTGAGAGGGCAGCAGGAAGGCTCTTTTATCACCAAAACTATTACCAGCATCTAAATTACTGATACATGAAATTTAGTTTACAAGAAAGAACGTTTGCTTCCTAATACTCTTGGGAAGGCAGCACATGGATCAAATTCCCACTAAGATGTCAAATGTAAGCTCCTTCAGGGCAGGGACCATGTCTTGTTCACTGCTGTAGTTTCAGCTGCTAGCATGTAGGCGCTTAATAAACATTTTGATTGGATAAATGATGCTGGAATTGATTCTGGCGTGGGAGTGTGATGAGTTAGGCGGGAGTGTGGATGTACTAGAAGCTTGGTGGCAGAGGTGGGGCAATCGACGGTGTGGAAGGGGGCAAAGGAAACACAGAAGCTTTGTAGTAGAATAAGCCAACTTGACACATTTTATTATTCTGTCACCAACAGATCAGGACGTTGTCAGCTTCCTATCTCTGTTTACCTCTTAGATATATACTGTGTTGATGAGTCAACTGGCCAGCCAGCTATGCTGCCAGTCACAGCTGAATTGAAAACAGCCCCTGTGAACAGCCCAGGGGGCAGGCAGCCTGTTAGGATGGCAGGCATCCAGTGACCGTGCACGGTGGCTTTCCCTGGCTGGGATGTTGCTCTCTCCAGTGAATCCAATCTCCCTGCCATTCCTGAGGCCATATCTGTTGTGCTCACTGCTGCAGTGCTATCCTGAAGGAGTTAATGCAGCTTCCAGAAGGGGCCCAATTTAGAACCTGGCAACAGCTTAGCCATTGAAAGAAATATGGCTCATTGCATGCCAGGTGATATAAATTAAAGTTAATGTTATATGTGATGAAATGTCCTTTTAGATATTATGTGTAATTTTGAGTATTAGGAAGTCCCAGTAGGCTACTTTTTTTAGAAATCAGTCTACAAGATTTCCCCTTATATTCCTTCTTTTAAAACCACCAGGAAAAGGTTATATGAATAATCATATTTTTAGCAGAGCAGGTAGACTAAACATATAAAAAGTTATTAATAATAGACTGTGAAAATATCTATCACAAAAAATAACAGCCAAAAGGTTAGCATATATTATATAAAAAGCTCGCCCTCTTTGGTTAAAAAAACAAACAGTGAAGCTCCCCTAAGAGTTTGCTTAAGCGGAGATATAATTAGTTAGCACGCATATGGAAAAATATCCAACTAAGCTACAAAGAAATTAAATTTAAAGCATCTACGACATTACCTCATACTCTGTCTGTGCCGACCTGGAAAAATTACTTAATCTCCCTGCTTCAGGTTTTTCATCTGTTAAATTGGGGTAAAGATATGACACAAGGATACTCTGAGCATCTCATGTATTTTTGTGCCTGTATTAACCATACATGAAAACTGCTGACATACTTCCTGGCTAAGAATAAGGCTCAATAAACTTAGTTGTTATCATTATTATCCCAACATTTAAAAAAGTGATCATATAAGCTGAAAAACATGCTGTGAGAAGTGCATATGTTCATACTGCAGCTAGCAGTATAAATGGGAATAAGCTTTTTGGAAATCAATATGAAAATGTGGTTTAAGAATTGTAAACTTTTATGCTCTTCACACAGTAATTCCGATTAAAGGTTATTTATCTTAAGGAATAAAAGGATTCAGAAAAATTCAAAAATAACTCTATGTACAATATACATATCCCTCACACTACTCCAGTGCTTAGAAATGTCTCTTTCTATGAAGAACTGTTATGTAGCCATTAGAAATAATAATTACAAAGATTATTTAGCCAACCAAAAAACATTAGTATGATGAAGCAAATAATGCAAATAAAATTTTAAAATGGTCCCTGTAACAAAGACAATGTTTTCTGATTTTTCATTATCAATAGGATTCCCCCCCCCCCCCTTTTTGGCTCTGGGATACAGAGCAGAGCAAATTACTCCTCAGAAAGGAAAAGGCAGTAACATGGAGGACATGTCTTGTGAGTATGATAGTTGGAGACAGGGAGTTCAGGGAAGTGAAATAAAGAGGCCGTCCTATCATTGCCTCCCCACTTCCCCCCAGGCTAAAATCTTGGAGACAGTAGGTGTTACCAGATACAGTGACAAGGAAGCCGAAAGCAAAAGAGCCTTTTGTGTCCTACTTTCCATATGGAACTTGGGGTGGAGGAAGAGGAGAAGTCTGCCATGCCTAGTAACCTTGCAGCCACATGATGCAGACCCAGCAGGTCGGGAGTGGTGACGCAGTAGGCTCGCCCAGAGGTGCACTTGTGAGTTAGAGCCTCCACTGGCTCCCATCGCCATGGAACGGGCCCCAACGTGAGAGATTGTACAGTATGCACTGTGGGAGAATGAGAGAATAGCTAAAATGAGAGCCTTTCATGAAAGGTTTGCCTTGAGGTGGAGATGATCTTGACACATAATCCATGGGAGGGTCACTTCAACCAGGAGCTACTTAAAAGCTGTGACCAAAACCTAGAAGGTGAGATTAAGGCGGTGTCAAAAATAGGAGAAGGTTGCCATACTCAGTCTGAGGCAAGAGAACAAGTCACAAATGCACCACTACTTGCTTAGTGGACACCAGTGTGAGGGGCATTGGTAGGCAGAATAATGGCCCAGCAAAGCATACCCGCATCCTAATCCCTGGAACCTGTAAATTCACTACCTTCATTGGCAAAAGAGGGCATTGCCGCTGTGACTAAGTTAAGGATCTTGAGATGGAAATTATCCTGGTGAGCCCAACGTGATCACAGGGTCCCTAATGAAGGTCAAAAAGGAGGCGGGAGTGTCAGGGTCAGAGGAGGAGATGTGATGATGGAAACAGAGGTCAGAGTGATGTGGTCATGAGCCATGAAATTATGGGTAGCCTCTAGAAGCAGCAAAGGGCAAGGAAACAAGTTCTCCTCCAATGCCACCAGAAGAAATATAACCTTGCTAAAACCTTGATTTTAGGACTTCTGCCCTCCTGAACTGTAAAATAATACAGTTGCGTTGTTTTAAGCCAGAAGTTTGTAGTAATCGTTACGGCAGCAATAGGAAATGAATACAGGATCCAGGAGGGAACCAGGCCAGCCTTTTCTCAGCGGAGACCAACAGTGATACATAAGGCACCATGTGAACTCCCAAGTCCAGAGTGCCCTGTGGACGTGTGAGCTCACCAGCGCCCCCACCCCCCAACTGTCATATTGGGGAGCAGTGGGTGGTGGAGGTGTGTGTGGTGAGGGGAATCTCAAACTCAGTTTTTACTTGAAAGATACTGACCTACTAGGCATAGACTTCTCATAATTGTAAAGTTTACATTTTTCCTCCTCCTACTTATTTGGAGGAGGCTCACAGGAAATAGATCAGTTGTATCATGAAATTGGGTAAGAGTAGGTGGCTACGCTGCTGTGAGTCTCTGCTGTGATCACAAGTAATGATAACATGACACTGACTTTGCATCTTATGCTTGGGAACACCCAAGCCCTCCACGCGCTTTACTTAATTGAATGTTCAGAACAATCCTCTGGGGAAGGTACTGTTACTGCCTTCATTTTCACAGAAGCAGGAACTGAGGGATCAAGAAATTAAATAATTTACCAAAGGTCTTATGGGTTTTAAGCTGCTGAGTCAAAATTTGAATACAAACAAGCCTGAAAGGAAATATAGGAAAATGAAAACAGTTTGATTTTTTTCTGTTGGCAGGATTGTGGGTTTGTTCTTTTTGTTTTATTTTTTGTTTATGGCAAAATGAAGCCATGATCACACTTTTTTTTTTTTCTTAAATATTGGCATTTTCCAATCCGTGAACAAGTTGTATTCTGAAATTACCAGCCAGGAGAGTTGGAAAAGCATGTGGTTTGTAGACAAACAGCTGCTGGATATGAGTCTCTACTCCAGCACTTATTAGAGATGGTACACTGGGCAATGTACTTAACTTCTCCGAGTTTCAATTTTCTTATTTATGAAATGAGGATAATAATACCTGTGTTGAAGCCCTTTTTGTTTTGTTTTTTTTTAATAATAATTTTTATTATGTTATGTTAGTCACCATATGAAGCCCTTTTTGAAGTATAGTGCCTGAAATATAGTCACTCAATAAATGTACTTTCCTTTTCCCAAAAAAGGCTTTATTTTAATAGTTATCAGTACTGGCAACCTGGTTTCTTATTTAAAATGATAAAATTCTTGAAGGTTAAAATTGCAGATCAGTCAACAAATCTGTGTCACTTACAATTTGCCAGGGGTACTAGGAGTGCTCTTTCAACTGTACATACCTATTGGTCCTAATATTGCTTCATTGGGAAACGAAATCTGAGTTGGAACTTGGTGGGACAAGAATATGTGCTGTCGGGCCCCAGACCTGACTGAGCTCTGCCCTCTGCCCTCCTTCTTCACTACCCCCAGCCTTGGCAATGTGCTCTCCATTAATAATGTTGAAAAGTACAGCTGGTGGTGAGTAAGGAGTGAGAATGGGCATTAAGGCATGGGGTAGGACAGAGCTTTTTCCAAAAAGAGGTTGGGAAGATATCCCTGGGCAATTTTACACAACTCTCTGTAGCTGCTGTAGAGAAGAGAAACATTCTCCTGGGGGTCTAATCATGACTAAGTATCACTGCTTCCATCGCTGGGTTCTCAGGCCTTGGAATGGACTCTGTAGATCTCTCATGGCACATCTAGGTCATTCATAAAATCGAACGCTTACAGTGGATTCTTGGGCACACACTGTAATACACAAAATCTTTCACCAAGCTTATAGTCAGGCGCTATCTATGCACTTATCCGTGAGAACCCATGCTATGGCTAAGCAAACATCGCAGTTTAGCAACCTTGATAGAATCAGCTAATCAGGACATTATTTACCACTGAGTATTTTGTGCATGTCGTACCCAAAACCCGCTCTGTTTTAAATGATGTTAAAAGTGTGTTTGGTTAAGAGGATAGGAAAAAAAATTTAAAAAGAAATCATGGAGAGAATAAACAAACGTATTCAGCCATAAGGCCTGGAATGCAACTGAGCAAAATTAAAAAGTACAAGAAACGGAGGAAGCGCACTGTTAGATGTGATCTGAGAAGAGATAGAGGGTTGATGGAGTGCTAATCAATCATGCTATCTCAAGCAGTCCTCTGGCAATGGATTCCGATATTTCTGCCCTAAGGTCATTGCCATGAATTCATAAAAGAAAGAAGGTAAACAGAGCATTTCTGTTGCACTTAAACAACAGCCACACACAAGAATGTTTTCACTCCCCTGCCACCAATTGATCCATAAAGATCTGTTATTTTTCAAAAATCTTAGGTTGGCATCATTAAATGAGTTTTTCTTTTTCCTTCTTTTTTTCTAACTAGAGAACCAAGTCCCTCTATTTGTACTGTTTCCTTTATCATTGTGACTACATTCCTTCAACTGAACCACCTATTCATGTGACTCCATAAAGCATAGAATGAAGACTATCCCACTTTTCACACTTCTCATCCTCAGTGAAGACATGACAAAAGTAATGAAGTCAAGATGAATACAAAATAACACTAGCAAGCTAGTTTTAATCATCTGAGACATCAGTGTTCTCTACCTTTTTTTCCTGAAAGCATCATTTTGGACTATTGCTTTAGTAAATTCTGGACAGCTGGCATTTGGGTTGATTACATGATAGTTCAGGGGACACAGCTAAGGAATTATAACATTAGAATTTAGCGGGTTTAACACACAAAAGCAATCATCAGTAGGAGTCCGTGAGTTGTGGATGAGGCTTGCTCTGTGTATCCAGGTTGTGAAGGTTGGAGGGAAAGGAGCAATCCCATATCAAGAAGATTAGCACCTTGAGTTTAAATGAAAAATTTCAGTGAGTCCTGGATTAACACTAAGCCTCTGAGTTAACAGCTTGATATAATGCAGCAATTTTCCACCTATATCACACAGTCCATACCAAACTACATAGCGACAAGTAAGCCCGAGGTATCTTCAGTGCACATTTAGATCCTCACAAGAATCTTTGCCTTCACAGACCTGCCTTGTTTGGGGGTAGATATGAAGGACAGCCCCAAGAAACTAGGGCTGGAGATATTGAAGGGAAAATTCCCAGGAACACTGGGCTTTTTTATTCCTCTTTTCTAGCTTGTCAGTCACAAGACCATGTTTGTATTGCAAATAATTTATAAATGATATAATAATTTGGGGAGAAATTACTTTCAGAGCATTGTATGTGTATTTTGTTAACCAAGAAATGGTAACTAAAAAAAGGAAAAAGAGTATGTCAGGGCCACAGCTCTGAATTTCTGTACCTCAAAGAATTATGACCCTGTGCACCTGAAAACAAAGGTTGGAGGTCAGTGTGCATAATTTGAAAGTGTCTGGTAGGAATGCAGAAACCGCCTGGCTGCTTTATCTTCACGGTGTCAAACATCTGGATATTTGGAAGTGTTGGTTATTGTTCTGGCTCCTTTTTTTCCCCCCAGATATTTTATGATTTCTGGATACAGTCACTAGTCGAATTCATAGAAAGTATAGGCTGAGATAGGTAAATATGAATAATGCCTTCAGGCCTTTTTAACTTAAAGGGGAAAGATTAATGGTACTATGATTAGGGTCTGGGGCAGAAAGACTCTGAAGGTATCTTCATATTCTTTTTCCTTAACTACGTTTGTGATCCTTCTGAGCTCATGAGCTCTCTTACTAACTACTGGAAGGTCATGTTTGGTGAGTGGAGAAAATCAAAATGGAAAGACTGCGATAGCCTCACAGCTGTTTTAAAAGGCTTCGTCATTTCACAGAGCTACATAGGCATTGAAGATGGAATATTTTTCTCAATCACGGCGTTTTCTGTCCTTGCCTTCCATGATGTTTTCATTTATTTTTTTAAAATTCTTTTCTAATTTTTTATTTTTTTAAAGATTTTATTTATTGGACAGAGAGAGACACAGTGAGAGAGGGAACACAAGCAGGGGGAGTGGGAGAGGGAGAAGCAGGCTTCCCGCCGAGCAGGGAGCCTGATGCGGGCTTGATCCCAGAACACTGGGATCACGACCTGAGCCGAAGTCAGATCCTTAATGACTGAGCCACCCAGGCGCCCCTGATGTTTTCATTTATGTTAGAAATAAAGAGATGGTAGAATTGACAAAAGGATCTTCAGAGACATTGAAGAAATAAGAACCAAGTTCTCACAGCAGCAAAGCTTTTATATTTGATTGTTGTGGCAGAATGCGAAGGATTTCCAGAATGTTCCTGGGTTGCTTGTTAAGTGCTTTGTGCCAGGCTCCATGCTGGCCCATGCTGATTCCTTTGTGGAACACTCCAGAGCTCCAGGCAAACAGGTGAAGATCACAGAAGAGTTGCCTGGAAAAGCCTGCAGTATGGACCTGGATGTTAGGAGGGAGCTGTGAGACAGTAGCATTAGGCTGCGAGTGTTATGTCACCACTTCTTCCAAAGTGAAGAGTGATAGAGAAGATTAATTTGAGGGCTAAAGCAGTGTGAAGGGATCCAGTCAAGGGAACTTAAGTAAAAATCATATTGCATTTCTTATCCTTGCCGCTATCACTTTTATCTCTTTGATGGGGCATTTGTCCCACAGGACTGAATATTTTCTCTTTAATAATGATAATAATAAAAGGTAGGCAATGAATGATATGGACCCTGAAAACTTCACATAAGAAACTTTGTAAAAGCTCCCCTGTGATCAAGAAAGGGGCTCAGATCACACCAAAGTGTTTCATTGGGAAAACAAGTTAGGAGAAAATATGAGTTCCATATGTCACTTCAGATAGAGTTTTCTTGGAATTTGTTTGAGGGCCAGTACTGAACAGGCTTGATGGTAGGCCAGATGATGTGGGAAGCAAGTAGAAGGAGAATGGAGGTCTAGAAGGCACAGAGGTGGCATTAATAAACGTAAGGAAGACTGTTAGAATTGTGCAGGCCGGTGAAAACTTTTATTTGCACTGTATGTATTTTAGCATCTGTTATTCAAAGACACATTTAGGAATTAAGATTTACAGCACGCAAAAAAGCACCTCTAAAATATCCATATGGATAGATTAAATTGCAAGGTTCTACAGCGCAGTACTCGCTCATCAGTGTTCTCTGCTGAGGAAAATTTCGTTCCTTAAGCGGGCAGAAGAGCGGGAGCTGGTGCTCCAGTCTCCCTGAGTGCACTCGGAGTGCGATATACTGAGCACGGGCTGTTGTCTCTGCATTTATTACGCCAGCTCTCTGGGCGATTAGTCTTCTGGAACCTCACCACACTAGCCTATTTTCCTGTCCCTGTACCTCTAGGAATCTTATAGCCACATATGAAGATGGAAGTATTTGTGCCTCAGTGTTACTATGGTACCAACGTGATACCAAAGTGGGCGTCCGGCATACCGTCTAGATGGAGAATTTACAGATGAGATTTTGGGGAACTTGTTCCATGAGTTTTGGATCCCTCAACCAGATTCAGGATATAAAAGTCGGTCAGGGTGGAAAGAGGAAAGGATTTGGGAAACTATTTCTTTGTATAGTCAGTGCTCTGATGCGACACCCCACCCTCCAGTCTAGGGAGGGGGTTCCCGTGGGATCTCTGTGTTCCCTGTGGTTTGGAGACCTGCAAGGTTGGGCTGTCACTTCTATGCCTGCAGGAAAGAGGTGGCTGCTGTGGGTTCCCCTGCTCTCCTGGTGTCTATCAAGGCAAAAAAAGTGAGGAGATGTTTTTCACGGGCCAGATGTAGATGAAGAGAAGAGAGAGATGGGTAGGATTGCCTTGGGTCTGGTAAAGTAGTACAAGTAGGAGAACAAAGGGTCCCCAACAACTAGAATCTGGAAATAAATGCTGGATCCTCTGGGGCTGAGGAAGGAGTCATAAATTGGCTTTCCACATCTACCCAGGTCCAGTGAATAGAAGTCAGAGACTCCAAGCAGGGGAATATGCAAGGAACTTCCACTGGGGCTGCAGGGTCCCCAGTTAACCTGTGAGGCCAAGGTTGCACAAAGCTTACGTTAAGTGGTATTTATAGGGACTTTGTAGCTTTTCCTCCTCCTTCCTCCATCTACAAGAAACAAACTAGCAAACTAGGATGAGTTGAGAGCAGGCGTGAATCACAAGGCAGAGAAATGAAGAAGAAGGGCACACCTTTTATCTCAGGCTTCTAGCCTGAGAAAGGGGTAAATTGCCAAGAGAGGGTTGTTGCCTCTAATTAGTTTTTGTTTATTTTTATTTTTATTTTTAATGAGACTGTTCATTCTAATTTCTGATTTAGATTGCATTTGCAGCAGGTCTTAGTGCTGCCTAACACCTAGGACTGAACAGAAAGATCACGAGCCTGCTGCGACTTGCTTCCTGGGGCAGCTGAAGATCACCCACATTGAATAAAGTCTGAAAGGATGGTGGGAGATAAAAATAAAGTTGTGTCAGGAGTTGTGTTGCCCACATATCTAAAGACCTGTACTGAAATTTCTCTGGGTGTTTTACTGCTCATCCTTTTGGAATCCTGCTTTAGAAGACATCGGTTGGCGTAGTTACAAGGGAATCAAGCTGGGCCCGCACTGTGAGGCGCCATATTAGAGCGTGAGCTAAAGAAAATAATCAGCGGTACTGATCTTGTCTTTGTTTAAAATATGATATTTTATTCATCGTGGACTTATTTGCATTACTTTTGATTTTTTAAAATCTGTAAAATATTATTGATCTTGAGTCAAGATGTTGGCCCCCACCCCATCATATTTTGTGCCTCAGATGAGTGTCTTTAGTCTCCCCCTAGCCTTGGCCCTGTTTGGAGCAATTAAGGTTTCCAGGGGAAGAAAACCTGGTTTTTATTCTTTGCAGTAATTGTCTTTTTCTCTCTCTTCCTCCCATATTATCATTTGCTGCCAGATTTTTTTTGTGTTTTTTCCCCCAGACTCCTCTGGAGATTGGAAGTGTCTTCACTTTCCAGTCCCTCCACAGATGTCTGTCTGGGCATCCGCCCCAGTAAGTGACATCAGTGTTGCTGCTTGGTATAACGTTACAATTATAAATGTGGTCAAAAGGTAATAGAAGTTTTTCTCTAATAATAGAAGTATTTAACCTGTGTTCTAAATCAGAGTTTGGCAAACTTTTTCTGTAAGAGGCCAGAGAAGAAACATTTTAGGCTTTGGAGGCCCTATAGTCTCAGTTTCAACTATTCAGCTCTGCCCTTGTAGCACCAAAGCAGCCAGGGGTGGTACATGAATGAATTGGAATGACTGTTCCAATAAAACTTTATTTACAAAAACAAGTTCAGGGAAGACTTGGCCCATAGGTCCTAGTTTGAAAACCCCTGTTCTAAGCTGTGATGCTATCACCCAACTCTTCTTTTTTTTTTCCCTTAGAGATAATTTAAAAAGGAATGAGAAAATTTCAGATAGTTGCTTTCAGAGATCTTTATGCCATTAAGATATTTTTTACTGTGTGAGCATTGACTTAGCTTGGTTTTCAAAAGTTAATCTATTTTTGATGTGTAAACTTTTGTCAGGTAGTAAATGGGCAACCAATATTTACAATAATAGCTGCCAGTTATTCAGTATTACCCTGGGCAAGACATATATATACGTATATATATATATATACATATATATATATATACGTATATATATATATATACATATATATATATACGTATATATATATATATACATATATATATATATACGTATATATATATATATATATGTGTGTGTGTGTGTGTGTGTGTGTATAGATAAATTATGTAAGTTAATCCAAAAACAACTGTGCAATTGTTATTACCTCCATTTTAAGGATGAGATAACAAGGGTCAGAAGTCAAGCAACTTGTGTAAGGCCATAAAGTCAATGTTTGGTGGATCTGAGACATAAGGCAAGTCTCAAATTCCACAGCCTCTGAGGCCCTGAACCTGTGAGGCCCTGACCTGTGTACTGGAGTCTTCTGGCTGAACAAATACCCAGGGTAGCTTCCTTAGAATGAGTTTAGGACCAACCTGGAAGAAGAAAACAAGGAAGTCTTAGTCTTTGGTGCTACAAAACCACCCAGAAATGGAATTAGCAAGCAGGGGGCAGTTATTTTGATAACCTCACATGAAGGTTGACTGAGAATGGGCTTTGATTCTATGAAGCTCAGAGAGCTCAAATTGGAACCTTTTTCTTGCCTGTTGAAGTCGGTATCTCGTTTCATCCTTAACCGGGAAAGTAAGTGACCCCAAACATTTGCTATATAGGGTTTCCTGAGGTGGCTGTCTCATACCTTTTCTGATTACTTTAACTCTTTTTGGTGGAGAATGACCTCAATATACTTTGGGGGCTTAGGCCTGCACTGACAAGGTTAAGCATTACTGGAGTGGCAAGAACTAAGGGAAGCTAAAGGAATAGGTATTTGATCTCTGGATTTGGAAAAACAGCACACATACAATTGTGTGTGTGTGTGTGTGTGTGTGTGTGTGTGTGTGTGTGTGTGTGAATGCATGCAGTCAGCTGTTCTTTGATAAATATTCTGCTTTTCTTGAATATATAGACTGCCCTTTGGTTTTAGTTACTGCCAGCTTTTCACTTTTCAGAATATTAGATATAGTCACCTCTAAACGTATTTATTTTAATGTAATGCTTTATGATTTAGTGAACTTAATTATGAGGATGATATATAAGGAGTATAGGGATAAGTTTCAGCTTCAATTGAAATAAAATGACCACACTGACCAGCTTTGCTCTCTCTGTGTCCAGTATGAGGAATACCCTGGGGAGCACAGTATGTATGCTCCTGACCTTGGGGCATATACCTAAATGCAAGCATTAGGCACAATTTCTTAGAGTCAGACTGCTTGTTTGTAGTAAAAGGAAGAAAAGTTTTCACTTTTTAACAGGTTGCCATGATATTAAAGTGCTCTTTGCAGAAATTCTAAAGATTCAGGAAAATGAGCTTGTGAGAGTAATTGGGGGAGAAGTTCTGAAGAATAAAAATTTTGGCCAAATATAAGTTCCTAAACAGAATGAAAACCCAGAGCAGTGAATACTTAGGAAAGCTGGAAAAGGCAGGAGGGTGACCTTTCTAGCTAGTTGGCTCTGTGATGTGCCTTCTAAACTTTTAAAGCTCTCCAGTGGTGGGCAAGATTCTGCAAAAATGGATCATTGATTGTATCAAAATGAATATCTTAAAATGTTCATTTTTATGCTTTAACATTACACGGCTACTTTATTAAACACAAAGCAAAACACCATCTCATAATTAGCTTAGCGGTGGCCAGGATATTTTGTGCACATGTTTGGCCCAGCTTGTGAGAACATTTCAAAGCCTTTTTTTTTCTTTTTTTTTAAAAGAATTTAAACACTTTGTTTTGATCCTATCTTTTCATCTCTGGTGCCTACCACATTCTGTATACATTTTCCCTTAATAATCTTTCAACCGGTAGCAAAAAAGTTTCCAAAGAAGTCTGAGAAAATTAAAGATGCTACTAAAGAAATGTCTCAATGTTTGGCAAATTATTTCCAGCATTTTCTGGTTTCAAATACTGGCCTTGTCTTCACTCTCTCACTAGAGATTGATGAGAACAGATAGGAAACACGAGGGAGTTGATAGAATCCCATGGTAGTAATCTTTTCTTTACTTTCTGTCAGGAGAAAGATTTTGCAGATTAATGGAAATTTGTCAAATTTTATTTTTTTTCTTGTGTTTCTTACATTCATGGCAGAATGCTAAAAGTAGTCTAGGAAAATGGTCTTCATACGTATTCTCTCATCTCTAAAGAGCAGGCGACTCTGTCGGACTCTGCCTTTATAATGCTCCAAGTCTTCCTGCCCCAAGCAGCTTCTTCCTCTTCTGATACTTGAAATTTGTGCAGTAGGGTTCTCTCATGTCTTGGGAACAAGTTACCTCACTTACTTTAAATGTGTTCCCTAGAAAAGCCAGTCATTTCACTTGATTTCAATCATTACCAAATCTAGATTGATTCGTTTGTCAGCCCTGTAAGCTATATGGAGACCCCATGCCAGTGGGAAATAGAAAAGGCTGAGGTGGTGGAGCAGATGCTTCTAGACCAAGTGAGCAGCTGATAGGGCAGGTGTGGGCGAAGCTTGGTTGATGGGGCCCTCAATTACAGCAAAGGAGTTGGTAGTTTAAAGAGTGTGAGGCAAGTTTGTATGTTTCTGTGCACGTTTGTGTGTGTGTGTGCGCGCTCATGAGCCTGCACGTGTGCGTGTGTGAATTCTAACTTCTGTATATTTTGTTTACGTTATAAAGGTGCCTTAGGAGCCTTCTTTCATCCATCTGTACCTAGGCTTAAAGTGTTTGCATGTCACGGAGGACGTATGAGTCTCCAGGTTTAGGAACTACTACAAGAAACAAGTTAGACTTTCTGCCTTTGCTGACGTCATTTGTGATCTTGATGGCTTTTTTCCTGAGGTGGCAGCCCTGGGAATGTGGCATGTCTCCTTTTGGTCTTGATCACTCAGGCTTCTGTGCTAAGCACTGTGGACACAAAAAGCCCACAACCTTACCTCTGGGGCTGTATGCCCAAATCTGGGAATTAACCCATTAGGGAGCAGGCAGGAGCCCACAAAGGGAGGAAGGTGGGAAGATCAATAAACAGGTTCTGAAATGAGGCAATATAAAGAGTTTTTTTTTTTTCTTGGTTCATAAATAGGATCTTTTGGGATCGTGGGTTTATTTTGGGGCCAAAGTGCTTGGCAAAATCTATAGAGGCCAGAATGAACCCAGTATGGCAGTAACAGATGAACCTGGAATTTCATATTCCCCCCTCTTTCCTCCTACTTTTGAGTTATTCTCTGTTTCTAAGTCTCTAACCCTTTCTGTCCTTCTCTCTCTCCCCTGAACATCTTCCTCATTCACTCACACAAGAACTGTAGTTATTAGAACTAATATATGGCAGGCAGTGCTCTAGATAGTGGGGAGGAGGAAATAGATGACTCAGCCTCAAAGAACCCAACAATGTATTTTTACTCCGCAAGAGCTAGCAGTGTATCTTCAACTCTGAGCACCCCCAACCCTGCTTAACTTACCGCTCTCACTATTTTTCTTGAGCACTAAATTTGTTGAAAAAGTTGTCCATATCCACTATCTGTACTTCTTTGACTAGTATGTATTTCCCAATTCAACCCATTTAGTTCCGTGTAACTATAGTCACTGAAGTCACTAGTGACTAACTAGATGCCAAATTCACTGGTCATTTTTTAGCTAATGCCCACTTCTCCACGGCACTTGGCACTATTGGCTACTCTTTTCTTCCCGAAACTCTGCTTGTCTGGGGTCTTCTCTCTCAACATGAATTCTTATTATTTTTATTTGTTTTCCCACCTGCCCTTTTATTGTTCATGTACGTCAAGGTTATGTTGCTGTCCTTTGACACTCAAATCTATCCTAGGAGAGCTCATTCACTCTAAGTTCATATAAGGATAAAGATGTATCAATAATTACCATTTATTGAGTTTGTACTCAATCCTAGGGGACTTATATATTAATTATAATAAGCAGTTATACACCTATTCATATATATGGAGTTAATTCTTTCAAAAGCATTGAAAGTGCAGTCATATTCTCCCCATTTCAAAATTAAGGAAACTGAATCTCGGAGATACTGAGTAACTGGCTCAAAGCTACACAGCCAGTGAGTGACGGAGCTGGAATTTGGGATCATCTCCTATTTGCAAAGTCCCTCCTCTTTCCATGGTGCTGTGTTGTGTCTCTGTATTCTTGATTTTAAGATCTACCTCTGTGTTTTTGATTGCCTGCTGATGTTTACACCATCGAGGAAATAAACCCTTATGGGATGCCCTCGTGTGAGAGGCCCTGGGCTAGGCACATAACATGGAAGAGACCCATTTCCCCTTAGGGGATTTCATTTCTGCAAGTAACTAAACTACAGTCTGTTCAAAAACGAAATTGTCTTTCTCCTTTGGAAGCCAGATCTGCATGTCTGCTATGTTTCCCGTGTCTGTAGCTTCTCAGTCCTGGCTCCATATCACCCTCATCTGTGAGATTTGTAAAAAAAAAAAGTGCCAATGCATGGCTTTCACTCCAGCCCTACTATTTCATGATGTGTAGGGGTGGCTCAGGGGCATCTGTATTTTTATAAAACTCCCCAGGGGGTTTTGACATACAGACAGGTTAGAGAACCATTTTCCCATCTCAAAGCATAGCATTTTATGATCTCTTGGAGTTCCTCCATGAATTTCTTTGTAACCCCTTCCCCGTATTCCCCAACTTTCTGCAGATGCCATTTCTCAAGTGACTCTTGAAGACCTCACTTTGTTTTTCTTTCATTGACGTTACCATATTTCAGATACTCCTCATTTTCCCTAGATACTGAAACAGCTTTTTAATAAATCTTCCTGCCTACTCTCATGAGTAGGTCTATACTCCCAGCAGAGTGATATTTTGAGAATTCCTACTTAACGATGCCATTACCCAGCTCAAAACCTTCAATGGTACCTGTTAGCTGTAGAGTAATTCCAAATCCTGTGCTGGGACATATAAAGCCTTCAACAGTGTATCCGTTCCTGTTACATTTTTGCAACCTGATTCCATTTCTGACCTGAACTCCTGCCTTGGTCCTTACTCTACTTCAGTGGAAAGATTTGCTTATTTAATGAGTAACTGTACGATGGGTTTAGGATATAGCCACTGTTTTTTGCTTACGCAGTAGGACAAGATGGTATGCAGTTGTCAACACAAATGACAAATATGGACTGCTTTCGGAAGTATTTTGAATTATCTAGCTTGTTAAGTGAAAGAATTTCCTTTATAGCTGAAGGACAGTGTTATTTTCAGTTTTATAACTCATTGATGTTTACTGTGATAAACTCAGGTTCCAGTGGAGACAGGGTGAAAAGAACAATTATCCCTCCCACTTGTTACGGAGAAGACTAGGTTAGCAACTACCTCTGAACTAGTCATTCACTTCTCTGAGACTAGAGTAAAGGAAACACTGCATTTGGGGCATTAAAAAAAAATATATATATATATGTATATCTGCCTTCTCCCTTGTGCTGTGCGCTCTTTTAAGATGGTGCTTGTGCTGCCCCTTTTTCATTGTGGCTCTTCCACCCAGAAACAGTGCCCAGCACAGATGGGTGTCCAGAAATATTTTGACTACCCCTCTGATTTGCATTAATATAAAATATTCCAAAAGAAGCGGCAGTTGCCCCCTGCTTCTTCATCGTAATGCTGATGCATCTAAAGGAGACTAATTGTATCTTTGAGATTCTGCCTGAGTGACTTGTACAGAATTTCCAGCTCTGGCTCCGTTGCTCTGTTCACAACTGTGGAAGGAAAATGATGAATGGAAGGACTCCCCCCATTGATTTTAGACAGTTTAATAAATGTATATTTTACATCATTTAAGAATAAGTCTTAAGTCTGTGGACTGCCATAATATGCTCTAAGCACTTGAATATTGATTCAGTGGGAGTAGAATCATCTCTCTAGTAATGACTTAACTCTGTGGTTCAGAAGAAGACATACAGAAACAGGACATATTCATTCAATTGTAAGGTATCCTATAAAAGAGGGAAGCAGTTCTTTCTAATGCCAACTGAAGCAACTGGTTTGTACTCTGATGCGAGTGATGAGATAACCTTTCTCATTAACTTTACTTGCCAAACTCAGGAAGTTATTAATGGACATAAAATGATCCAGTCCTTTTAAAAATCCAGCCACTGTACTCATCTCATGACCTCTTGCTGCAGAGAATTCCATATACCCAGCTAATGAAGTATGGGCTATTATTAGATCTAAATTTACTGCCTACTAATTTCATTGAGTGTCTCTGCTCTCATATTATAAAAGAGGGTAAAAGGGGAAAACGCATTCATTTTCACTGTGCCCTTCATTCTTTGGAATCCCTTATGTCATTTCCTTGCTTTTCTTATCAAAAATTTGTTGGTTTGCACTTTGAAGAAGGGGGGATTATTAGGGTGCTTCAAAAAAAGTTGGAATAGGGACACCTGGGTGGCTCAGTTGGTTGAGCTTCTGCCTTTGGTTCGGGTCATGATCCCAGGGTCCTGGAATCGAGTCCCGCATTGGGCTCCTTTCTCAGTGGGGAGCCTTCTTCTCCCTCTGCCTCCTGCTCCCCCTGCTTGTTCTCTCTCTCTCTCTGACAGATAAACAGATAAAAATCTTTAAAAATTAAAAAAAATTAAAAAGTTGGAATATAATGACAAAAGCCCTTTCCCATATTTACTTCTGGGAAAAAACCCAACCAGAATCAACAATGTGTGTTAATTCAGATTTATTTCTGGGAGGATCTACATGCCTGGCTCCTGGTATTTAATTCCGTCTTGGACATTGTCTCTTCTGTATCCTGGCAGGTTGTCAAATACCATCGGGGTTCTCTACTGATGTTGCATTGTTCATTTCATGTCTTTCATTTCCCTTGTAAAATTCTGGCTGCCTATAAAGTCACTATGATGGTCCTCTTGCTTGTATGTTTTTGAACAGGTAGAAAGGTCTGTAGCTTTGTAAGGAGAAAGATGGCAAAGGAGGACTTGTGATTGAAACATACTTGACACTAACTGTAGTGTGTGGATCCTCCATGATGATGAAACCAGTGAAAAAAAAGGAAAAAAAAAGGACTGGGAAGCAAAGATTGTATGGGATCCCTTGGTGGCATATTACTGCTTGACACTTTTTATAAATAATTTTTGTAAGAAGAGACACCCTCCCCCCAAGTATTTTACTCTTGCTCAATCCTCTGTAAAGTCACAGAGAGGCTGGAGTATAGGAAAGACTGGATCACTGACTCTCTGTTCTGTTAGTAAGTCCTTCATCCCTAGAAAGTGGTGCTAGGCTTTCTAGAGATTGTGTTGCTGTGAACTCCAAAAAGCCACAATTTAGCAGAAGGCATATAGGATTTAAAGAAAATAGTTCATTTGCTGAAGTCACAGTTTCTTTGTATTATCAACAATGGGAACTTATCTTTTTTCCTCTACCCATTTCTGAAATTGTAACCTGTATAATATTGACCGTTAGCGATGTGTCCTACTGCTGTTGCTTAAAAGACATTTCATTGCTCTGCTCGAATGGGGTCCTTTCTCAGGACGGGGAGAAATAACCAGTTCAGATGAATGCTGAGCTTCCAGAGTAGATGCTGCTGAGAGAAGACCACAAAGAAATCTGGCTCAAGAGACAGAGCTGCAGCTTTAAGCAGCCTTGTCAGAACCACTGAGAAAAGGCTAAGATCCATCTGCATTCTTCAGTGTGGACATTGAAATAGGGGATGGATGTCCTAGCATAGAGGGGAGCACATGAGATGAGGCCAGCATGGATCCTGGGATTAGGCTCCAGCTCAGGCCTGTCTAGAAGGTATTCACAGTTGGTGGCACCTTTCCAGATGCCTTGAAGGTTTGTTGGAGTTGACCTCCTGAGCTTAACTTCCCCAGCTTTCCAGTGTTACAGTAAAGCTGCTCCTACATTAAATTCCTAGAAAGGTTTCTTGAACTTCATCAGACTCTGACTAATAAAGTATTTGATACTGGAAATCAGGTGTTACTCTAACAACCACCTGAACTAGCTGGCAGTTACTTAGTTGAACAACAAACAGCAACAGGAAAACGAAGAGATAGTGGCACGTGTTGTGCAAAATATTTTAGAAATACTATCACCTACTTGGTATTGACAGGTAGGCTTTGCATATTCTCAGCTTGTAGCTCTAGGGGAAGAGTCTGGAAAACAGAACCACAGCAGTGCATGCTTGCAACTGTGTACAAGTTGTACTGTTGGGTATTAGCTGCACTGGCAAGATGTTTGGGAAAGAATTATATAGTTTGCAGGCAGACACAAAAAGAGAGCTTGCAGAGGTTCAGGGCCTTACATTCCAGAAAAAGCTCCTGCTTCTGGAAATGTTTTAAAGAGCTTTGAGTGACAAAGGTCCAGCTAAACTTAGTTAAATGAAGTGGCTCGGAGAAGATCAGGTTAAGGACATGACACATACTCCCACCGTTTCGTATAACCTCAGGGTAGTCACTGTTGCGTTGAGAACCACGTGTAGAAAGGATTTTGGTTGTAGTTACTCGCACGTGGAATTGGCTAGAAGCAAAAGAATTAGAAGCCTATTGTTAATGACGGAATTATTTTGACAAAGAATCCATGAGTCTTTACTAGTAAGACCTTTGTTCAGTGCTCAAAACACCTGTAGGGCCGCCAGCCTGCCATGAACAGGAGACAGATTTCAAAGGCTATAAATAGACCTCAAGTAGGGCAGGTTTCTGTCCCCATCTCCCCCTTACTTCAGGTGTCGCCAAGTAGGCTAACGAATAAGGAGGCACCTCCCAGAAGATGAGCCAGAAGCCACTAAGAACAATGGCCCGGGTTGCTCCTTCTGGAAAGCAGAATCAGGGCTTACCTGTGTTAGGAACCTCTCTGTTCCCTGGTTGAAGTTCTGAGATATCACAGATTCTGCCAGAGGGATATAAAAATTGCTATGAAGCAAGTTGCAAAGCGATCCTTTGTGTCCACATTCTTCTCCTTTGGATGAATTCTGTCCTTGCTCTAGTATTTCATACTGTGAGAATACAGAGGGAGCCTAAACTTTCCATTTTTAACCCAACAATTGCCAGGTCTAGAGAAGCCACATCTAGACCATATGGAGGATCATACAAGTTGTCCTAACATCCTGGGCTCTACGCTGGATGCCATGACTAGATGGGTTTTCTCCCTCTGGGAGGCAGGGAGTGAGCGCTCTAAGTGGGAAATAAGAGGAAAATGTCTGGGAATTTTCTGTATGGGTAGACTGTGCCAGGAACAATGTGATATGTTAGCACACACATTTCTTCTTCATGGGCAGTGAGAAAATGATTGCCAAGTTGCCTTGCACATAGTTTGGAGGCAGGAGACTGAGTTCTGCATAATGAAATGAACTCCAAACATCCTCTAGCTTTTCTCATGCAGTCACCGTGGTTAGTGGTGTCGTGAGATGGAGGGAGTGGAGTCACGGTTACTGCCAGAATCCCAGAGTAAGCCTTATAATGTTGTGCCACTGAGTGTGCCCTATCTTGACTCGTGCACCATCCAACTCAAGCTAAATACTTGCTACCTGGACATACCCCATTACATCTTTCTGTCCTGCAGAAGATAAACAATTTGAGCTAAAGTTTTACCACTTCGGGTACATCTAACTTCCTTGCTGTTCCAGTTGTGTTACGGTGGTAAAACGTGCACATCTTTGGATGAATATTACTGTTTTCATTTTCTCATTATTTTAATAAAATATCAGAGTGAAAATTAGTAGAATTTTAGAGTGACTGCTCAAACCACTATCGAGACAGAATGCAACCTAAATTGTTGGCTGGCAGGGAAGGCTAAATGAAAAATCACTAGCCAGCAGATATAAAAAACAATTCTCCCCATGAAAGGCAGTTCAAAGCTATCATTGTATAAGATGGCAAATTGTGGCGCACCTGGATGGCTTAGTCAGTTGAGCCTCCAATTCTTGATTTTGGCTCAGGTCATGATCTCAGGGTTCTGGGTTTGAGCCCTGAGGGAGGGAGTCTGCGTGAGATTCTCTTTCTCCCTCCCCCTCTCCTCCTCCCCTACTCACACTCTCGCTCTTTCCCTCTCTCTTTCTCTCTCTAAAATAAACAAACAAATCTTTAAAAAAAAAAAAGATGTCAAATTGCAACTTAACAACAAGGACTACTTCTAAAATAAATCATATACTAATTGTAGTGCAGAGAATGAAATCAGTCATTTTCTTCACGATATTTTATAACTTTTAGGAAGGCTTGGTTTAAAACCCCTTCTAGGCATTGCTGTACCTAGAAACTCAAGTTGTGTAGACCCACACTGTCCACTCGAACTTTCTGCAAAGACGGAATGTTCTGTATCTGCTGCGCAGCATCAGAGTCACGAACCACATGTGGCTCCTGAACAGTGGAGATGTGGCCGGGGCAACTGCAGAACTAAATTTTTTAACTTGTTTAATTCTTAATAATTTAAATCAAAAGAGTTTCATGTACTAGGGGCTACTGACCTGGACAGCACAGGTATAGAGCTTATCTGGTTGAGTCTGCTGCACAAAATAGGAAAAAAATCTGTAAAATACACGTAACTTCTTGAGGCTTATTTCTTACTCGGTAAGTGCACATTATACCAGGTCAACTTTAACAGCCATTTTACAAAATGTGTTGAGGATTAAGACAAGAAAACACAAGTGAAGATTTTTTTTAAATAAAACAGAAATTGGTAGATTAACAGACCTCACGCGTAGTTTATAGAACAACAAAAAACTTATCTTTATTTTTAAAAATTTAATAATTAAGGAATAATACTTTAGAATCCTAAGAATAATCTCAGTTGGGGAAGGAATATAACATGACCAAGGTAAACACAGACAAATCATCTGGTTATTGACTAATCAATCCATTTTGTGGAGCGTATTACAGCTTTTCCTTTAACAAGAATCCAAAGAGCTGCCCTCCCGTGAGGACGGGAGCATTAAGTATTGCAGAAGTTCGGACTATTAAAGAGTTGCTGGTCATATTGATTTACACCCTCCTTCAACCTCCTTTCCCCACAAGGGGCCATTTGGAATACATTGTGTTACATTGTGTTGGAACCGACCGGTGAGAAGAGTAGTGAGCGGTCACTGTTGCCGCTCAGCTACTTTATCGGCACCTGAGGCTCAGCTTGTAAGGGGCAAACTAGCAACCCAGCTCTAAGTTCCCGGGAGTTTCTCTTCTAATAAGTTCGAAAAAGAAGCAAAAATATCCATATTCTTAAAGGGTGGAGGAATATTCCACATAGCAAAAGGGAAGAAGCAGAGTCTAGCATTTTACTCCCAATGATTTTTTTCCCTGTCGACAGGAATCCAGCAGATGGAAAACCAGGAAAAACAATTTCCTTTCCCTACCATTCTTTTCCCTCCTGCCTGAAAAATCTCTAACAGGTTTTTCAGCTAATGGGGAAAGCAAATTTGCCTTCTGCTGTGAGTGGGCCCCTCTGTATTCAACTTGGCTCTCATGTTCGTTCCCCTTGTTCTGATTACTCAGGGGTGTCTGCCTCTTCCCCCCCTCCCCTGGAACTCTGCATAAAGAAGACCTCTTCCTCAACTATGAAAGACCTACCAAAAGAATACCAAGCGCATTCTTCTGGTGAAATACTCTTTTTGTAGGTCTTTAATATTTGATTGAGATGCATGCGCATTTAGTTTGGGAAAATAAAGTAATTGGTGAATTAGTTATCACATTTAAAATTTAATTTAGGGCTTTTAAGAGAACATCTCACAAGGTGTTGAAATAAAACTCAAATATCATCAAGGAGCTCTGAATCATAAAAATAGAACAGTAAGTTCATTTGTTTCTAACCTCCTCCTTTTACAGATGGTGAAAACTGAGACTCAGAACGGGGGCACCCAAGGCTTAATGCAAAAAAGGGATGCTTGTAGAATCTGTTTCAGGAAACAGGCACCATATTCCTTATTTTCAGCCTTTATTGTGTAAACCGAGGACGGTTCCTGCTGGGTCTTTACTTTCGCACGGCTGTGTGGACTCACCATGATCAGTGTTATCTCCTATCTGAGACTGCTGGGCTAGTCGATGTTCACAGAATCATAATAATATTGACTGCATGGAAAATTGTGTGAAAGAGAATTTTTACATATGGGGGAAAGCTTTCTGTAACATCTCATTCACTTTCAAAGTTCTCTCTACAGATTGATGAGGACACACTTCTTATTACCTCAGTCCCTTTGGCTGAAATTTATTTCTACACTACACAGTAAAGGTGCAATTAAAAATAAACAAACAAACATTAAAAAAAAAAAAAAAAAAGCAAACTACCGACCTGAAGGCTCATATCCATTTGTTTTCTCAATCAGTAGATCCAGGCCCTACCTAACTGTTCATTTAGACGTATCACTTGCCTGTGGGAAGCCTGTTTAGTGACTCCTTGTTTTATTGCATTCAGAACAATAGGATATGATAAGGAAGTCTTTTCTCAATGTCTGGAGTTTGAAGAATTTCCAGAATTGGCCAGCTCTAAGGGGATTGTCGTGTACTGCTGAACATCAAGGAGTTCTGTTTTCATGTGGTAGAGCCCTCAGAATATTTAAAGCAAGGCCTGGGAATGGTGAAAGTATCATATTAACAAATCAAAAAAAGAAAAGCGAATGAATGGTCACATCTCGGGATCTAAGAAAGCAGATTTACAGAATCCATTTAAATACTCAAATAGTAAAGCAGGAAGCTAGATGGCCAAGTTGTGTTCTGAACTATGGAATTGTCACATACATTTTCTTACAGCGTTATAGGAGTGGGTCTGGCAAGTCTGAGGACTTCAGTGAGTGCCAATAGCCCAGATACCCGCAGAGCTACACCTCAAAGTGCCAAGAGAAAATCCATTCATCCAGCAATAGCTGTATCTGTTTGCAAATTAATTTACTTGAATAAATTCCCATTCCCCAGAAAACAAATTCAGAGGGCACATACCCTGCTGATAATCCAAGTAAAGTGTGTTTTACAGATGGGAGATTAATACGGCCAAATGTTTGATGGCACTTGCTTAAAAAAAAAAAAGTGTTCTTACTAATAAAAAGTAGCTGCGAAAAGGAAAAGCTAGCAGCCAATGGGTTGCTGTAGTATAGGAAAGAGTGTGTTGGCATGTCATAACTCCTGATTTTATGTGTGGTGTGTGTGTACTGGATGGACATATGGCAGTGAGTGATAAAAATAGGAATAGTGGTAGTTTAGAGTAGATGAAAGCCATTATTAAGTAGCCATTCTTCACAGTCTTCCCAATTAAAAAATATACATTTTTTAAACATTTATTTATTTATTTTATAGAGAGAGAGAGAGAAAGAGCAGGGGGTGGGGAAGGGCAGAGGGAGAGAGAATCCTCAAGCAGACTTTCCGCTGAGATGCCCCGCTGAGCATGGAGCCCAGCACTGGGCTCAATCCATTCCCATGACCCTGAGATCATAACCTGAGCCAAAATCAAGAGTCCGATGATTAACTGACTGAGCCACACAGGTGGCCCTAAAGCATACATATTTTTATCTACTAAAAGTGTGTTTGAGTTAATAAGTTTTCTCTCTTTTCATGAAAGTACCCAGTTTTACCTTCATGTCAATCATTGCTTGGAGCTAATTACTCTACTGTGCTTTAATGTCTTCTAACACTTAACTGAGAATAGTCTGTTGAGGAGCCAGAGAGTTTGGGGGGTTGAGCAGGCAACTACAAGAATAGCTAGTAAAGGGCCCTCAATACATATACGTAGGATACCAGTGAGCCAGAAAGTGAGGAAAGAGCATTGAAAATAAGGTGGGAAGAAATCAAAGGAAACCGCATCCTTTTTTTTTTTTTAATGTTTTTTTATTAAATTATGTTAGTCACCGTACAGTACATCCCTGGTTTCTGATGCAAAGTTCGATGATTCGTTAGTTGCATATAACACCCAGTGCACCATGCAATACATGCCCTCCTTACTACCCATCACCAGTCGCATCCTTTTAACCAACGTGGCATGAACACTTTTCCTGAGTGCTGCCTGTGCCTCATGTTAATAAACTGCTAATGCCCAATCAAGTAGATAATGCCGACAGCTCTATGAAAAGAATAAATTCATAAAATGCAAGAGATAGGGCTAAAGAATTATGTAACAAGTGGGATATTCTTTTTATAAAAGAGGTAGATCTAACTTAATTGGAGCCGAAGTTGTTTTAAACTAATGATAATTTACATAGTTCAGGCAAATTTGATTTTTAGAATGGGGAATGAAGCATGAGAGACTATGGACTATGAGAAACAAACTGAGGGCTTCAGAGGGGAGGGGCGTGGGGGAATGGGATAGACTGGTGATGGGTAGTAAGGAGGGCACGTATTGCATGGTGCACTGGGTGTTATACGCAACTAATGAATCATTGAACTTTACATCAGAAACCAGGGGTGTACTGTATGGTGACTAACATAATATAATAAAAAAACATTAAAAAAAAGAATAAGTTTTAATAAATGGTGTTTTATTTCTTTCGAGTGCAGACACTAACTAGAACTGGATTTGCTATTAGTATATCAAATGCCCATTAAAGGCAAACTGACCTCTCTGGAATCAGGCAGGCCCCATAACTTGCCCTGCTCCTGGTGATGCTCCTCTCCCTCCCGTTTTCAACACTCACCACCTCAACAGGCAGGTGATGGTTGGGGTCCACATGGACTAATCTCATCATGGCTGCTTCACATTCAGTAAGGTCAGGCCCCTGAGCTCATTTGTCACACCTCTTATCTAATAGCCACATGACTCCAAGCACTAACTTCCCTGACCCCATCTGCCCTCTGTCTTCTGCTTTCTGAACCTCTTTCACATTCGACCTCTGAACATCCCCTATATCCTCAGTTTCTGCTGTGATTGTTTCCTTCACCTTGTTTTCATGGGAACCTTGCTCTTCCCTGGTGCTTTAACCATGAAACCCTCTCAAGGGGTAGCTGTTTTCTCCCGCAAAGAGATCTTCACAGAATCAGAGGATGAGGGAGGAGCCCTCTTTGGTTCCCATTGATATCCCCAGACCAGGTGTTCTCCCTAAAAACATCCAGGGTTAATCTCATATGTATATATTATCCTTCCTTAATGCATCTGCTGCTGTCTTCAATCCCCCTTTCCACAATCCTTCACCTACCTCATGTCTTCTCTTCCGTCTTTATCCGGCTTATATTCAGTGCTCATTGTGATCACTCTCTTGCATAAACTCTCATCTCCCTTGCCCTACCCTCACCTTGTTGTGCCTGTTTGGCCAGCTTCCCCAGCTAGCACTCATCCCCTGTTCTGCCCCAGCACATGAGCGGTCAGACATTACCGGAGAACATCGTGGGCCTTGGTGAGCCTGAATGCTGCCTTGAGTCAATGCTGTGTTTCGTTCACTACGTTCACTCTTTTACTCTGCTGGCAACTATGTCCTATCTTCCCTCCCCTCTTTTCTCCCATTTTCACTCTATAACAATGTATATACACTCTACTTTCTCTGCCAATTCTCTGAGTAACTGGTCTTGTTCCCAGCTAAGGCTACTCAAAGATATCAGTCCAGCAATTCTCATTTCTCTCTGCTGCATCAGGAATTCTTCCCGTCTCTATTGAATAATTTCCATCAGCCTACAACATGCTGTTATTTCTCCAATCTTAAGACAAATTTTAACATCTTCCCTCAACCCTACATTCCTCTCTTCCTTTTTTTTTTTAAGTAAGCTTGAGGCCCAGCGTGAGACTTGAACTCATGACCCCAGATCAAGAGTCATATACTCTACCAACTGAGCCAGCCAAGCACCCCTCACTCTTTCCTTTTATGGAAAAACTCCTTGAATGGGATTTCTACACTTGGCTGACTCCAATTTCTTTCTTTTTCTCTTGAAACCATTCCAATCAGGCCATCGTCTTCCCACCGCACTGAAAGCAGTCTTATTAAGGGTTGACCCTTGAAGATCAGTGTTGGATGGTGTTCACATTGTTAAATCCAATTAGTTGATTCTCGGTCTCCACTGACTTGACCTCAGAAGCATTTAACACAATGCATTATTCTCTCTCTTTTTTTTTTAAGATTTTATTTATTTATTTGAGAGAGAAAGTGTGAATGATGTGGGGGAGGGGCAGACACAGAGGGAGAGGGACAAGCAGACTCCCTGCTGAAGACAGAGCCTGATACAGGGGAGCTCAATCCAAGGACCCTGAGATCATGACCTGAGCTGAAGTCAGACATTTTACTAACTGAGCCACCCAGGCGCCCCACATTATTCTCTTCTTGAAAACTTCCTTCCCTTGACTTCCAAAAAACACACTCTGAATTTTTTTTCATATTCTTCAGCTGTTCCTTCTCTTTCTTTCTCTCTTTTTTTCCTTTCTTCTCCTGATCTGTAATGATGGAGTCCCACTAGACTTAGTCCTTGGACATCTTTTTCCTATGTCTCTAGGTACCAGATCCATTTTAAATTTAATCTGTCAAAGCTGGGCTTCTGATATTTCATCTTTTCGTTCACCCTAACCTCCTCCTTTCACAGGCTCAGTTAATGACTGCTTTATTTTTCCACTTGGTCAGGCCCAAAATTTTGGAGTTACCTCTGCCTTCTGTTTTGCTCTCACACTCATTGAATCCATCAGCACATTATACTGGCTGTGTCTTCAAAGTCCATCCAGTGACCACTTGCCCTCAGCATGACAATGTTATCAGTCACCCAGAGATCGCAACTGCCTCCTAACTCGTTTCTCTGCCCCTCAGAGCAGGCAGGGCGCTTCTGTCCCTCCTCTCATGGAACCCCTCCAAGGGACGACTAAAAGCTGAACGATGGCATCAGGGTACTACCACAGGGCCTCGCCCAGCCTTAGCTCTCTGTCCTTCTCGCCCCTTAATCATTCATTCACCTCCACCTGTACTGGCCTCCTTGCTGTTCCTTTCTGTTGGCCAAGAACCTAGTAATGGCTTGTAGTAAGCACTTAACTAAAAATATCAGCTGACTCAATCCGATTGAGAGATAATGAGAGATACTGTTGCTTACCCAAACACATCCAACAAAGATATCGTTAGAGCTTTGGTGGCCTCCATGCCTTTGTTTTTTCTATGCTGTGAGTGATGCCACTTTTACTTTGGAGGATGACTGTGATTTGGTCACTTTAAAATAACTACCAAAACGAGCTTTCAGCTTTGAGGATTCTTAGGAAACATTCTTTCTTGAGTTTACATGTAAACCATTGAAGGGCAGAAATTTCAGATATTTTTCTTTTCTGTGAAAATGTGTGTCGACCATTTCAACCCTTTAAGACATGGGTGGCTAATTTGATTTTATTTCTCATAGGGTAGCCTTGAACTGTATCTCACCCCCTTGCAAATACCGCCAGCAATTATCTTGTTTGTTATAACTTTTTTCCTTAGAAAAGAATAGAGGTTTTCCACCATTATTGAACTTCTTATAGATTTTGGTTCAAAGAAAACCTTTTGAACTCATAACAGGTTTTGAATTCATGAATCCTGAAATGAATTTATGGCTTCTGGATAACTTGTCCTAGCTATGGAGAAAGGAAAGAATGATCCGAACACAGATAAACACATGAACCACAGTTTCAATAAATAAGTAAGCCCTGATTCTCCCAATTGCTGCCAGCTCAGAAAAGATTAGTCAGAGTGCTGCTTTCCAGTACTTGGATTCACAAATTCTCCTTGGAATTCAAGGACACAGGGGCTTTTTATAGTTAAACAGGTTAGAGCCGAGAAGAGGGACACATATCACACAATATGAGTGTGTCTGGGGAAGACAGGATGCATTTTCTTTCAGATCTAATTTTCCTTTCTTCTTTTCAACTTCCTCCCCTTCTGCAATGACTTCCCCACAAAAGCAGCTTCCTCAGAGAGGCTGCTTCAGCTTCCTAGCTGTGTTGTGACTCAGAGCACAACAGGAGCCACTTTCCTCTCCCAGCTGACAATTTTGTCGGGAGACCTGGTGTGAAAAGCATTCCTCCTTGCCAAGCCCCCCGCTGCTGAAGGACCCAGCCTCTGAGATAAACGACCGGTTATTTTGTTCTCCTGGAGAGCTTGTTTCATCGTGTGGTGTCTTTCTTTAGAGAAGAGACTCTCTGTTGTTGTTTGCAACAATATGAAAACATGCTCTGGGGCCAATGAGGAAATTTGTG
This sequence comes from Ursus arctos, assembly GCF_023065955.2. Taxonomy (NCBI): domain Eukaryota; kingdom Metazoa; phylum Chordata; class Mammalia; order Carnivora; family Ursidae; genus Ursus; species Ursus arctos. The sequence continues at coordinate 14,613,855 of NW_026622841.1, forward strand.
GGAAAACAATTTATTATTTTAAATGGTAATTTGAAGAGGGATAATTGGCCTTTTTCTGATCTTTCTTGAGGAAACTGCATTTCCATTTCTCCCCCAGACTAATTCAAGATAAATGAATTTGCAAGTTTAATGCAACTCATTTCTTTGGAAGCTTCCCGGCTTTACAGATGCCTGTTCTACGAGAATTACAGACTCCAGAGTTCTAGAGGGCATAACCAATAAAAATGATGGCAGAGTGGTGGTTGGAGTATGAGGCTCAAAATACAGATTCCTAAACCACACAGCGGCTTGCGGGGCACTTTCCAGACCTTGTTTCTGAACGGTTGTGTAGAGTATGACTACCTGACGTGGAATCCTAAGTGAGGCTTCCTGTCCTCTTATGCTGGGAGCAGAGGCAAACAGGTGGAATGAGTGACTTCATTTTTCACTTTTGTGTTCAATTGAATTAGATGATCCCGTTTACTGATTGATCTGGAATCTTGTAAACATAGCCTGTTGAGCTAAACAGTATTTTGACTGTTTGGCATTGACCTTTGTAGCCTAAGTAGAAGAAGAAAACAGAAGGAAGGAAGGACACTAGAAAGATATGATGCACATTAAAGGGAAACACATTTTATAAATGAAAATAAAAAGCCATTGTAAAGTAAGCCCTTTTCAGGGGGAAGCTGGTTCTCTATTATATAGATAAAGTCTTAATATTATCCGAGTCAGTATCTCCTGTAGTGATGTCAATGTTAGGGGGCATCAGAATCACGAGAGGGTGGAGACTTATATACTTAGGTGGGTCCCACCCTTAAGTTTTTGGGTGCAGTAGGTCTGAAATAGAGGCTAAGGATGTGCATTTCTGGCAAGTTCCCAGGAGATGCTACTGCTGCCAGGCCTGTTACCATGCTTTGAGAACCACTGATTTAATCCGTTGTGCAAACTTTCTCCCTCCTGGGATGTTTATCATAAATTGCTTTTGAAGGATAATATAAACTCTTTGATAAACTCTTTAAGAAACATTAAAGTCCTTCTTTTCAAGAATTTATATGCTGTATTTTTTAATCACCATTCATATTTAATATTTAATTAAAAAACAATGGATTTCAAAGGATATTTTAGAGATGTGAAGTGGGAGACAGCATGGAATAAAAGTATTTCCCAGACTTGAGTAATATATGGACCCATTTAAGTTTTTTGTATAATAATGCTAGTTTGTATTTTAAGAAACTGGGTGGAAGCTCATTATGCTTCTGTAGCTTATAAATCTATAGTTTATAAGTAAATTATAATTTATATTTATATTGTTAGAAAATAAAATTCAACCGAATAAAGGGGAAGATCTAATTGGCTTTATTCAATGATTCATGGATCAGGCAACATCTCACTTAGCAGATAGAAAGGAGCTCTGAGGAGTTGTACAAAATGGAAGACTTTTATAGGAAGAAGGGGAAAAAGAGTGGGTTGTTTCAGGCAAGGTCATCATCCTTTAGGGGATGAAAGGAGTCTGTCAGGCAGATTACCTCACTAGTGCTGACCAGGAAATTCCAGAGTGACCTGTTAAGATTACATTCTTAAGAGGGGCTGAAACTGCATTTAGGTAAGGTATTAAGTCTTGGTTTGCTGACCTGGGGCTTAGCACAATTGACTCCATTTTGGGCCTTTTGTTTCTTTTTAACAGTATGTAGATACTGATATATAAATGCATACATCAATTATGTAACTTATAAACAAGCATAAATGTATATAATACTGTAAAATTATAATTTGAATTCAAGTTGAACTCAAATGAAAATATGAAAACAAATTGAAATGAACAACTTTAACTTAATGTGACTAATGATGCTATTTTGAAGAAATTAAAGCAATATTTGCATTGTAACTCTGGCAGGATCTTTCTTCAACATGTCATACCACAGTGACTGTGTGGGAAGACCCACATTTTTTCACCCTTTTAAATTTAAACTCCTGAAAAATGTTCATTCAGTTAGTATAATATGTCATGATTTGGCCTTTTCATGATTTATTACATCATTTACTTATTAGGTCTACCTGTTTTTTGTTGTTTTTTTTTTTCTTTTTCAAAGGTCTCAACAATTAGAATAGTATTTTCTATTACCAATGTAAGCATTCATTCGTTCAGAAGTGTTTTATGAGTACCTGTCCTGTGTTTTGAAGTGTTGTTATAGGTATAGGAGAAAAAAAAATCCAGAAGAGGGACCTCCCCTCCTGGAGTTATCAAGAGGGGGCAAAGTGAGGGGTGGAAGAGGTGAACGACGAGGCTGGAGAAGTAGATCATGTGGATTCTTGTGAAGTGAGGCAAGGAGTTTTGATTTTCTTTGAATGGCAGTAGGAAATCATTGGAGGATTTTGTTTAGGGTTACTTTTTAAAAATCTGGCTACTACACAGAGAATGAGCTATAAAGGAATGTAATGTGGAGGCTAAAACTGTGGCGATGCTTCATTTTAACCTTTTCACCCAGGTGAGCTGTGACATGCCACACATAAATTTATTGGATGTGTATGGAAAATGCACGTTGTCCACCACATTTTTATTACTTAAAAAAAAAGCTGAAAATATCATAGAGAATTCTGAAACCCCTCAATATAGCCTCAGGTTCTGTGTAACAGACTGTTTTAGAACTTATATAGGCTTGCAGGATCTCTTTCCTCCAAAATGGGACTAATAACATTTCTAACTCAGGGCTGTTGGGGGATGTATGTGTGTGTATTGTGGGGGGGCGGTTGGGTGCATAAAATCTTTGCACAGATATTTGAAATAGTCACTTTACATATATTTACATACATTTAAATAAAGGTGTCAAGAGAAAAATGTAACACAAAATAAAAGCAGGTTAAAATCAATAGGACCAGGGCAGTTATAATTATCATAGGTGAGAAAAGAAAACCAGGAACCTGGGGTGTCTGTGTGGCTCTGTCCGTTAAGTGGCTGCCTTCAGCTCAGGTCATGATCTCAGTGTCCTGGGATCGAGCCGCACATGGGGCTTCCTGCTCAGCAGGGAGCCTGTTCTCTCTCTCCCTGCCACTCTGCCTGCTTGTGCTCCCTCTCTATCTCTCTGTCAAATAAATAAATAAAGTCGTTTAAAAAAAAAGAAAACCAGGAACCTGAGACTGGTCAGGACGAAGGCTCCTTTCCCTCAGTCTTGGCTTCCTCCTACTTGTGCTTTTTAAGCATGCTCTTAAATAGAAAACTCTCACTGAGGGGGAAGAAAAGGCTTTCCAATTCCCTGAGAGGAATCAGTTCACTTCTGTGTAGCTATTCTTGTTTTGTAGATAAGGAAAATTTTCATTCAAGGGGCTAAGCCATTGTTTTAATCTCTGTATTAAACTCCTGGTCAACCCCACTCTTGTACTATTGTCAGTGGACCACTGAATTCTGCCTCTTGGTGGAATTATGATGGTGGTAGTTCCATAACCATTTGTTACAGTCTACATGCTGACTTCCATTTACTTTTAAATTATGCCACAATTCAAGTGACTATAATGCCATTCTCTGAAGAATGCTTAGAAGAGGTGTCTCCAAAAAGGCTTGTGAGATGGGAGCACCCTGGTCAATTTTTAGAAATAAGGAGTAGGAGATGGAGGAAGAAAGAAAGTGAAATTGAAAGAATATTCTAGGGGCACCTGGGTGGCTCAGTCGGTCAAGCATCTGTCTCTTGATTTCAGCTCGGGTCATGATCCCAGGGTGGTGAGATCCAGCCCTGTGTTTCTGCACTCGGTGGGGAGTCTGTGTAAGACTCTCTCTCCCTCTCTGTGCACCTCCCCCCTGCTCTCCTCTCTCTCTCAAATATATAAATAAAATCTTAAGAAAAGAACGAACATTCTATATTTTCTTAATGCTCTGCATCTTTGATAAAAAATTTTAATAAAAAACTTTATGGTAAATATTGTTGCAGAATATATATATTTACACAGACAGAAACAAAGAAATTTTATTTTCTCCAGACACCACCGGCCTGTTCAGTTGCTTCACTGTCCTTGCAATTACTTTTGTGATGACAATGAATAAACTTAACTCTTCCACCAAATATGCTTAAGGATAATTTCACACCCCAGTGCAATGCAGCTGCTTCTGCCATGGCCAGAGTTTAACAGCTCAAAGCAAGAACACGTGGGAGCATCAGAAAGGAAGCATAACAGACTATTTCAATTTAAAACCATGGCATCAAGAATATTGTGTGTTATCTTCACATTCAGACTTTTTCCCCCTACTGAACAATTCCAAAGGGACAAGAAGTCCTAGTTGTGGTATGTTTAGCAAAATGTTTCTAATAGCTTTCTAAATGAGTAGGGCTTTTCAAGATCATGGTACATTTTGCCCGGAGTCTTTTTCTCTTTTAATTTTTAAATTCAGGTATGTTTGGAGCATGTTTCCATTTCATTTACTCTTAGCCTACCAAGCTGTAGTATTCGAAGAGTTATTTGATGCTGGAGAAGTCCTATACATTTTTTATAAGCCATGTTAAGCGTTTCTCTTTGAACCAAAAAGTTGCATTTTTGCCATCTCTAAGTGGAAATAAGTCTGTAAAAATAACATAACTAGGGTTTCTAAATGCAAAGTCACTAAGAGGGGGAAGAAAATGTATCTCAGTGTCTTTTATCACCCAATAAGAGGATACTCATCTACAAAGAGCCAGAAGGTGTTCCATTCTTTAATAACCTCTAGAAACAAATGGAATTTATGAAAGGCTATTATATCATTGAAGCAAACAACCAGTCACCTGATGGTTCTATCAAAAGATCAATGTAAAGTTTAAAAAAATGGGGTGGAGTGGTTGGTAAATGGTTATTCAATATCATGCATACATTTCTGTGACCCAACTTTGTTGATGGAATCTTTCGCTTCTTTTTCGCATAAAAGGATTGAAATTCAGGGACTACTTCAGTGGTTTAGTCCCCTGTTCTTCTTTTTCATTCTATTCAAGGGACTATCCACTGTTTCTTACTGATGCGTTTAGAAATTTTAAAGCCTAGGGTAACCTAAACAACAGCTTATTCTCGGTATTTTCAAGGCACAAGGTTGTACCCAAAATAGTATAGACCCAAAGCTGTGAATGAAAAGGCTTAAAAATGTTAACTGATGAACATATAGATTTTACAGTGGAGAAAGTAAACCTACCTGCTGTGATCTAGGACAGGCCTTAACAAGTGAAAACCCAGAGAGTTGCCCCTGTTGTGGGCATGAGGACAAGATGGGAAAGCTGGAGGGCAGAATGAGCCTACCTACAACCTGAGAAGCCCTTTCAGGAGAGGTCAAATCTGGTTTTTATTTTTGGCACTGAAGTTTACTTTTCGGAAATGTTCTTTAGAAAATCAGATCCCAGAGTCATGGTTCTGGTTGAAGAAGGGTGATTATAGGAAGGGCAAAGGTCTTCCCTTGACTTCTTTCTTCTGCCCTTTGACAATGGCTCCTTAGCCCACTACAGCATTCCTGAGGGGTTAACTTGACCACCACTGTGACCAATGGCAACTCTCTCATTTTATAGGTGAGGAAACCTGAGGTAACAGAAAAGTAGCAATATTTTATTCATGTGACAATAATAAATATTTTTTGGCAGAACTAAATTATTGTCCATTGCATTATGCCAGCAGTTGACAACCTTTTTTCTGTAAAGGGCCAGATAGGAAACATTTAGATCATGGGCCATATGGTCTCTGTGGGGATGACTCAGTTCTGCTTTGGTAGTGAGAAAGCAGATGTAGACAACATATAAACAAACGGGTTGGCTGTGTTCCAATAAAATGTTATTTATGGAAACTGAAATTTGAATTTCATATAATTTTCATGTGTTATAAAACATATTCTTATATTCCTTTTTTTTAACTTCAAAAAAGTCAAAATCATTCTTAACTCCTCGAACTGTACAAAAACAGGTGTCAGGCTGTGTTTGCTGATCTATGCACTATACTGCCTCTTTATCCAGCTTAAATAGTACATTTCATGCAGTACCTTAAAATAGTTTAGACCTTCTTTGGGGTTCATAAAAGTGTCACTTTTTTCCCTGTTGATGTTTCCTGTTCAACCACTCTGTGCCCTGATCTGTGTATTCTTTGTGTGTTCTCCCCCAACCACATCTTATTTCTCTATAGTTTTCCTGAGGGTTCAGAGCCATTTACTGAAAAGTTAGGATTCTCCTGACTGTTTTGTCAGTGAGAGTGTGAATATATGAACCCAATCAAAATCAGAGGTTAAGTAGGTTGGATTTCCCATCCATAACTAATCCTCCCAACCCCAGGGACTCTGTTCGGTGAGACTTGGCTTCCTGCTCTTTCAGCGCTCATGATGTATACTCTGCCTCATTTTCTCAGCTATTGTCATCCTGAGCTGGGTTTTTCTGAAAGGATGACAGTCAACAACAACAGAAGTAGCAACATTTGTAATAAGACTAGTAAAATAATAACTAACATTTATTCAGCAACCATTATGAGATACAATATTACATGATAGGTAAGGATGTAGAATCTATCCCCAGACCTCCTGGGATAATCCCAGCACTGCCACTTGCTAGCTGTGTGATATTAGGCAAGTTGCTGCTGCTTCTGTTTCCTCGTATGTAAAATGGTGATGATGATGGCAGTGTATACCTTATAAAATTATAAAACCAAATGACTTAATATGTGTGAAACTCTTTAAACAGTGCCCGATAAATGGTAAGCACTATATAAATATAAGATGGTATTATTATTATTATTATTATTGGCTAAATATAATTTCAAGTTCATTCTTTTCATATTCCCTTGAAATTCTTCTATTTCTTCACCCTAGAGTTAGGCATCATTAACTTCAGACAATAAAATCTAGACATTGCCTATGTCTACAATGAAAATAATAGTTAAGAATTATCCAAGATCTGGAAAGAACTTCTCAAACTCAATACACAAGAAACAAATAGACAAATCATAAAATGGGCAGAAGATATGAACAGACACTTTTCCAGTGAAGACATAAAAACGGCTAACAGACACATGAAAAAATGTTCAGAATGTGATTAGCCATCAGGGAAATTCAAATCAAAACCACACTAAGATACCACCTTATGCCAGTTAGAATGGCAAAAATTGACAAGGCAAGAAACAACAATTGTTGGAGAGGATGTGGAGAAAGGGGATCCCTCCTACATTGTTGGTGGGAATGCAAGTTGGTACAGCCACTCTGGAAAACAGTGTGGAAGTCCCTTAAAGAGTTAAAAATTGAGCTACCCTATGACCCAGCCATTGCACTACTGGGTATTTACCCCAAAGATACAGACGTAGTGAAGAGAAGGGCCATATGCACCCCAATGTTCATAGCAGCATTGTCCACAATAGCTAACTCGTGGAAGGAGCCGAGATGCCCTTCAACAGATGACTGGATTAAGAAGATGTGGTCTATATATACAATGGAATATTACTCAGCTATCAGAAAGAACGAGTTCTCAACATTTGCTGCAACATGGACGGCACTGGAGGAGATAATGCTAAGTGAAATAAGTCAAGCAGAGAAAGACAATTATCATATGGTTTCTCTCATCTGTGGAACATAAGAACTAGGAAGATCGGTAGGAGAAGAAAGGGATAAAGAAGGGGGGGTAATCAGAAGGGGGGATGAACCATGAGAGACTATGGACTCTGAGAAACAAACTGAGGGTTTCAGAGGGGAGGAGGGTGGGGGAATGGGATAGGCTGGTGATGGGTAGTAAGGAGGGCATGTATCGCATGGTGCACTGGGTGTTATACGCAAGTAATGAATCATGGAACTTTACATCAAAAACCAGGGATGTACTGTATGGTGACTAACATAATATAATAAAAAAATATTACTATAAAAAAAGAATTATTCAAAGCTTATAAAAATCAGGCATTAATCTAAAGTCTTTCTATGCATTGAATAATTTAATTTTTGTAATCATCCCAAGATAGATAATATTACAATGTATTTAAAGATGAAAGAATGGAGACACAGACAAATCATTGAGCTAGCCCAAGGTCACATACCTGGTAAATGATAGAGTCATTACTGAAAGCAAAATAATTAAGAGTCAAACTTGAATAAATGTAGGTTGAAAGTTCACATGATCATATAACTAAAATCCAGTGTCAGGTGAATGCAGGCTTTCATAGTTCCTGGAATATTAAATCTGAGAGGCATCTCTTGAAACCTAGAAGAGTAAATTTTAGAGAATGACAAGAAAGTACTGCTTTATATTGTGGACAGAAAAGCCACAGAATTTATTACTTTAAGAGGCTGTAGAGGCTTCAGGAAGACAGAATAGAGATATTTGGGATTCTTCACCTCATCATGTAAGATTACTCTTTGGGGGAAAGGTAATAACACTCCTAAACACTACTCCCCCACTTCCCCCCCACTCCTAAATACTACTTGTTACTTCTCTAGATTAAAGAATGACACTTTGAATAAAATATGAGACTGATTTAGAATAGTAATTTTATACTATTTTTGCCTTAGTAAGTTTCATGTTTTCTTTTCTTTTTTTTCAATTTTCTCACTCTTGGTTCCACCCTAATCAAATGGGAAGTTGTCAGAGCAACAGGAGGTGAAAAGATACCTGGGATATTGGATCCCAGCTTAACAGATACTGGTGTATTAATCCTAGTTGGGAGTCTCTGTTTCCACATCACCTCCTGCACTCCTTGGCAAGAGCCAGCCTCTGATGATTGACAATTAACTTGGGGTCAGAAGGGATTGTTTTGGGAGCATCTAGAAGAATTTAAACACCCCAGTGGGACAACTTCAGGCATCTTAAACAATCATGGGTTTGAAATCTAGGGGCACATTAATGTGTTATTTGGCTCAAAATGTTTCCCATTATATTTTCTAGCTGTTCAGAAAGACTGCAACTTCAAAAGACATTAATTAATTGCTGACCGTTTTCCCAGCATGCAGTAGGAAAAAATGAAAAACAAAAACTAAACAATTTTGGCTAAAAAAAATTGTGTTGTTGAAAAATACTTTTTTGCACCTTTACATATAAAGCATTTTATTATAGAGTTTTCAGATAATCCCAAGAACTTACACATATTTCAGCCTATAAAAGCATAATTTTCTTATTTTCTCTTATGTCCAATTAACATCTCTCTTACCCTTAAAGTCAGGTAAAGATAATGTCTCGATTTAATAATTGGTTGTGAGTTACTCACTTCAGTGAGTTCTTGTGCTTGTTTTCATTTTGTGGTTCGTGCTTTAACGAATGGCATCACTAGAGCTAGAGCCTCCAAATCAACTTTGAATTATCCACAGTCCACCAGGTCCACCCTGGCAGTTAATTCTTCCTCAGGAATGCCGATCTATCATCCCGTAGTCATTTACCTTACCAGAAGCCTGGTCATTATAATAACTTTAAAAGACAGACTCCATGCCACTTCTCTTTTGAAAACCTTCTTTAAGTCATCAAGGTAGAATGAATTACTCCTTTATCTGTACTTTAATGCCATATCTTTTTAAAAAATTAAACAAAAATTTAAACAGGTATTGGAAGTAGGAAGAGGTTTGAATCTCAGCTCTGCTGCTTACTGTGAGCAGGTGATTTCATTTCTCTGAATCTCAAAACATATCTGTAAACTATGACATCGTGAGGTTTTTATAAAGATGAAGTGAGCTATCATAGGTTAGTGTATTATAGGTGATCAATAAATAGTTTTTTTCCCCCACTATTCACTTTTCCCCACTATTTACATCTATTCTGCCAGCTAGGATATAATTGATCATGATTGGATGTATGATTGTGTGTATATGTATGTATGTTGTATGAGCTCCTTGAAGACAGGGGCCTTCCAGTACGTAGTCAGTGTTGTTTAAACATGTGTTGAGCAGAATAGAGTCGTAAGTTCTATGTCTTTCATTTAATTGCAGTATTAACACTGTGGTCTCAAGAAGATCATTAACTTTTCATTTATATGGATAAGTTGAATGACTTACTTTATTAATTTTTTATTATTTTTCTTTATAATTTTTGTCTCCAAGGCTTGGTTGGGAAAATCAATCTGTGTGAAATTATCTGAGCTATATCTATTAAAATAATCAGTTAAAGTGAAAACAATGAATAAAAACATTGAAAGCAGCAACAGTATTGGGTTTTGTTTTTTTTAAGTCAGATGTTGGGCATTATAGAAACTATATACATATAGATGTGTGCAACTGTAAAACTAAGTTTTTTAAGGATAGGTATTTCATTTTGAAAAAGATGAGTCTTAATGTTAAAATTATTACTCAAAGTGCTAAGAGCCCAGATCCATTAATATTAGAAACGAGTGGTAGAATCTAATGTCAGCAGCTAATGGCTCCATAATATAAGGGACATATTTTAATTAAAAGTAAAATCTGCAGACTACTCATGATTAGTACATTAATGGTTGCCACCCAGGAGTGAAAGGAGGAATGAGTGAAGGAGAGCCCCTTTTGGCAAAATAGAACTTCTCCAGTCTAAGCCAGTTTATGTCAGTAGGGAAAAGCTAATTTTATGTGTACTTTAAAGAGAACCCCAGACTGGCTGTCATCATTTCCTGAGGACCTGGGCCTTTTTTCTGTGACTTTATCCCGCCCCTTTTTTTGGTAGGTTCTCAACAGAACCATAGTTTCTCGAAGGCCAATGCCTTTTTCTATGCTGCTACTTACTATGTCTTGTTCAGACTGCACATTCCATGAGCTCCTAAAAAAGTCATTGCTTCTCTTTTGTGTCTTTTAGTTACTTCATCTTTACTGCATGAACAACATGTATCTACTAATGCCTGGATTTTATTAAACCAGTCTCTCTTTCTCTAATTGTCCAAAAATATAACACAGAAGACTGCATTCCCTTATGATTTCAGATTTCTAGGCAGAGAGAAACCAATTAGTGTCTTGTAGGGAAGAGCATCTTGTAATAATTTATCATCTGTTATGCATTTTGGGAAATTTTTATTTTGATAACATTTTACACCTGCAGAAAAGTTGCAAGAATAGTAAGAGGAATTGCCATATACCTTTACCCCAGATTCAGCAGCAACTGTTACTCTTTGTTCTGTTTGTTCTGTATCTGTATGTAGATATATAGCCAATTATGTATTTATATTTACATTTATCTATCATTTATGTATAGTGAATTGCCATTATTTGTAGTCGTCACGTTCTATAAAGTCACTGTGAACACTCAGTGAGTGAATCCAAAACCATTGCTCCTAGAGGAAATATGGGATTAGGTTCCTGTGAGTCTTGGGTTGCAAGCTTTTTTTTTTTTTTTTAATCAAGTGATCAGTACATAACTTTGTTTTATGTGTGTTTTTGTTTAAAGACACCTTATTTAATATATAAAAAAATATTATTTAAAACATTTGATTTATTAACAAGATAATATAATTGACAGTGTCGATTCATTAATACTGAACCTTCAACCAACAGCACTATCACTCATGCCTGAAGGAAGCTTATTTAATGCATGTGTTTTTCTGGAAGGCACATTACAACTTCCTTGAGCTTGGGAATGCTAGACAGCACTTCTGTTCTACAGTGGAGGGTCATTTTAAATATCAAAATCACGAAACACAAAAAAATGCAAAACACATGCTACTAAATATACCGTAAAAAGGACACTTTTTTACAAGATGAGAGCTGAAAGAAGGCCGAGTGTGTCTGATTTCTGCCTCAGCTGGGAACATGCAAGTCAAGAGACTCAAATTCTGTGCTGCTTTGTCTCTGTCTGCGAATGATCGCTAAAGCACTGTATTGATTTCAGGGTTACAAATAAATTTAATGAGTAGGCAAATTCACAAATACAGATCATTGGCTGCATATATATTTCACCCATATATTTATGTAAACATAGCACTTTCCAAACCGTAGGAGAGAAAATTGGAGATGTAGGTGCTTACCCATAAATAAGTAAGTTTTTTCCTAGGAGCAAAGATATTCTCTTTCATAACCATAGTACAATGATAAAACTCAGAAAATACAATAGTGATATAATATAATCTATATTCCATATTAAATCTCATCAACTGCCCCAATAAAGTCCTTTGTAGCTATTTCCTGTTTTCCGCTGGTCTAGAATTCAGTGCAGAACATGCATTTCCTTTAATTCTTGTATCTCTAGTTTTTATCTGGAGCAGGTCCTTATTCTTTCCTTGTCTCTTTTGATCTTGATATTTCTAAATAGCACTGACCAATTATTTTGTAGAGTGTTTCTCAGTGTGGGGTTTGTCTGGTGTTTCTTTATAATGAGATTGGTGTGATGCCTTTTTTTTTTTTTAAGAATTTATTTATTTATTTATTTATTTATTTATTTATTTATTTGTCAGAAAGAGAGCACAAGTAGGCAGAGGGGCAGGCAGAGGGAGAGGGAGAAGCAGGCTCCCCACCGAGCAGAGAGCCTGATACGGGGCTCCATCCCAGGACCCTAAGATCGTGACCTGAGCCAAAGGCAGCCACTTAACCAATTGAGCTACCCAAGGGTTTGGGCAGATTTTAAATGCAGAATTTTACTTTCCCATACTCTCTCCTTTCCACAGTTTCCTTTAACATATTCTATATTATATGGCAGCCCCAAAGCCAAGCCAGTAAGACTCGGGCTTTTTGCCTAAGGTCCAGACATCCCACATGTAGAATGAGGACTTCCCTCACATGAAAAGTTGCATAAATGCAAACCTACCAAGTGCATTTTCCTATTTCAGGGGTTGACTCTTCCAGTTTCTTTCTGTTTTTGACCAGTTGTTTTCTCAATTATGTCCAGTTTGTAATTTTTTTTTAAAGATTTTATTTATTTATTCGACAGGGATAGAGACAGCCAGCGAGAGAGGGAACACAAGCAGGGGGAGTGGGAGAGGAAGAAGCAGGCTCATAGCGGAGGAGCCTGATGTGGGGCTCGATCCCATAACGCCGGGATCACGCCCTGAGCCGAAGGCAGACGCTCAACCGCTGTGCCACCCAGGCGCCCCCCAGTTTGTAATTTTATCTGCAGTTTTCATCCATTTCAAGCTACTCTGCCATCACCAGAAGCAGAACTCCATTAACTTTTAATGAAGTAATATTTATTGTGTTTTTTCTAATTCTAAAAATAAACCTTCCTTGTAGAAAAATTGGACAATACAGAAAAAATAGAAAAAATAATGTGTAATACATTTACCCAATAATAACCACTATTAACATTTGAAATGCATTATTAGAGCTTACTCTCTCCCATTTTCTTATACCCACATATTCACATATTCAAAATTGGTATATATCTACTACTTTGTATCCTAATTTTTTCATTTATCATGTCATGGACATTTCCATTTGATTACATACATTTTGTAATGACATTTTAATTATTAAATAATATGTTCTAATATGGATGGACATCATATATTTAAATATTAGTGTTGATCCCTGAGATTGTTGCCAATTTTTATTCTGTTAAATAGGTCTGTGAAACACATGTATCAATGTTTTATAATATCTTGGATTATTTTATTAAGATTGATTTCCAGAAATAAGGATAGTACATCAAAAGTATAAATATTTAAGGATTCTTGCTTGTACTTGATGTTTTCAAGAAAGTTGTTTTAACTGATTTATGCTTCAGTTGGTTATGTATGAGAGTTCTGCCTCACCACAACTTCTGTACATGCATGCATTATTGTAAACGATCTCCAGTTTCACATGGGAAAAGTGATAACTCACTGTAGGTTTAACTTGCATTACTAGTGAGATTAAACATTAAACACGTTTATTAGCCACATGTAACTATTTTCCAACTATCTATCTGTTTTACCTTTTTTTTTTTTCTATTTCGGTGCTGTCCTCTTCTTACAGATTTGTAAGAGTTCTTTATGTCTTATTTATTAACATCAACTACATGCCAGACACTGAGTGATTGAAACTTTGTGGTGGACAAGGTGAAGTACAGCTTCTGCTGCTTGAATCTTAAACATCAAGGGCTATATGAAATTTTGCCTATATTCATTAACTTTGGTCAAAGATACTTTTTTTTTTAAATCAAAGTAGTCCATGGATTTGGTAACAAATCAAGTAAAATAGAAATCCTAGTTCTACTTCCCTCCTTGTTCTCAGATCCATTCTTTAAAGGCAGCCTCTTCTGATGTTTAGTTCTGTGGTTCAAGAAAATATGCTTGTTTTTCTCCTTCCTTCACTAGAAGCACTAGACAATATTTAATAACCACTGATATGGAAGGTGAAGATGTAAATCATTTGTACTGCCTTCTTTCCCCCTTCTCCTGTCAAGGTTTCAGATTTACACTATTTTTAATTTTCTTTTAGTTATTTTTATAACTTAAGATGATTTAAACCTGTATTTTTTGATGCATCAAATTTTAAAAATACAATCTTATTTTGCATCATGACAATATTATCTCTTCTCCTTTTCCTCACCATTTGTGTTTTATTTCAACATGAAATGAGTTTTATTTTTCCTACACTCAAATGTTTAAAATTATGCCACATTTAATTTGCTTCATATTTTTATTTACATATATTTTTAAAATTTTCACTTATATCTTGGAGAACTTCCAGATTCTCAATTACAACTGCATAGTATTTTACTGAATGGCTATTTCATAAGTACCCTATATATAAACATTTACATTGTTTCCAATCTTTTGCTATTATAAGGTTGAAATATATGAAATTACCAATTTTTATAAAGTTAATGAAATATTATCATTTTCCCCAAATATCAATCTTATACAAAAAATGCTATCTTACAATATATTCCTAGAAGTGTAATTTTGATAAATTTTGCCCAATTTTTTCCCTATAGCATTTGTATGTGGATTTCTAATTTCTCCTACCATTGCTAACATTATTTGCTCTGATTTTGCAGTTTTGCCAATTGAAATATTAAAAAATGGCATCTATTTTTAGTTATGATACATTTTTATTACTATGAATAAAATTGAGCATCATTTCATATTTTAAAGGCCAATTTTATTTCTTTATTTTGCTGAACTGTATTAATGTCTTTTGAACTCTTTTTACTGAGATATATTTGACATATAACATGATGCTAGTTAAGGTGCACATGTTGATTTGGTATATTAATATATTACGGTGTGGTTGCCATTGTAGTGATAGATAGCACCTCTGTCATATCATGTAATTATCATTTCTTTTTTGTGGTTGGAGTAATTAAGATACAGTCTTTTAGCAAGTTTGAATATTATACAATATTGTCTATAACCACTATGCTTTGCATTGGATCTCTAGAATTTAGTCACATCTGTTTGCAAGTTTGTACCCTTAAACAACATCTTTCTTATTCCCCCACTCCCCAGCCCCTAACTTCTATTTCACTCTCTGTTTTTATGAGTTTGGCTTCTTTAGACTCCATATGTAAGTGATATCATACATATTCATCTTTCTCTGTCAAGGTCCATCCACGTTTTGGCAAATGGTAGGTTTTCCTTCTTTTTCATGGCTGAATAATATTCCATTGTGTATGTATAGCATGCCTTCTTTATGCATTCATCTATCAGTGGACACTTAGCTTGGTTCCTTATATTAGCCATTGTGAATAATGCTGCTATAAACATATCTTGTAGGATCTTCTTTTTATTCTTAATGTTTTGCAGTTTCATGTACCAAGCATGGTTCCTTTTGCATTTGTTTGGTGACTCTTTTTTTATTTGTCTTCAATCTGATGATGTGTCCTCCTTTAGCTCTAGGAAATTATTTTCTGTTATTTTTTCGGTGTGTATCCCTCTCCACTCTTTTGCTCTTTCTTTCTAGAATTCCTACTAGCTGGACAATGGAAAACCTAGATTTTTTTTTTTTTTAAAGATTTTATTTATTCATTTGACAGAGATAGAGACAGCCAGCGAGAGAGGGAACACAACTAGGGGGAGTGGGAGAGGAAGAAGCAGGCTCCCAGTGGAGCAGGGAGCCCGATGTGGGGCTCGATCCCAGGACCCTGGGATCATGCCCTGAGCCGAAGGCAGATGCTTAACGACTGAGCCACACAGGCGCCCCAGAAAACCTAGATGGTTTTATTCCTCATCTCTCTCATGTTTCCTGACTCTTTATCCTTCTGTGTTCTGTATTCTGGGAGATGTCCTCAACCTTACTTTCCAGTCATTCTTCAGTTGTATGATAATATGTTTAATCTCTGAGATCATCTTCTCCGATTATTCCTTGTTCATAGCTTTATGTTTTTGTTTTGTAAATATAATACTTCCTCTGATCACTCTGATTACATTCAGTGTTCTCGCAGGCCTTTCCTATTTTCTTAACGTTTCAAAATGCCACTGAAAATTTTTATTTTGTCCTTTCTCTTTGTATGCTTCTGGTTTTCATCACATACCTGGCATTTCATTCCTATTTCTCCATTCACACTTAAGAAAGATACAGGTTTTCTAAGCTACCAGGAGAGTAAGATGATTCTCTAGTTATTTTCTCTGGGGAGCTCTGTGTAGGGTCCCTTTGGTAGGTGGAGCTACGTGATCTAGAAAACAGACTGCAGACCCTATTCCACAACCTAAAGTCAACACCCATAGCATTTTATTTAGCAAGAAAGGGAACAGGGGAAAGGATGCTTGCCATGAGAATCTGACCTTTGTCCAACATTGATTTTGCTTGCTTTAGAGAATAGCTTTTGGAGTTTTGCCTGGGGAGATAATGCTGGCTGTTTATACTCTGCATTTGACTTTATGGAATGGGGAGTAAGATGGGAGTCTTGACTATTCTAGTTGCCTCATATATAACTCATTAATTATTTCACTGTAAATATAACTAGATCACAGTATATGCTTACCCATGACATTCCCTAGATGCATACTCAATTATCCTATGTTATAAGGATGCCTGGAATCTGGTGATGTATGTTAATATAATTGCCTTGAACCCTCTGAGCTCCATGGCTAATTTATGAATAGGTTCTGTTGATTTTATATCAATTCTCCCTCAGCCTTCTAAGTAGCTAGATCTTACTTTACCTAACTTTCTCAATTTTTCTCCTTCCTATTAGGGGAAAGGGACTCTCTTTTCCCCAAAAACTAAGCATCAGTTTCCTTCTCCTTTTTATTTTTATCTTGGATTTTGGCTTTCTTTACAATTCTGGCAGACTGCCTCTACATAGAAGTTACTTTAATGACCCAATTTCAGCGCTCCTTCCAATTTACGTTTGGCTTCATGGAAGACTTAATTAAGTAACAAGGAAACTATGATGAAAATATAACACAGAGGACATCAGGGGGAATGAGCAAATGGGTTTTAGACTAGGCTACAGGTCATTCATCAATATCTGATCCTTACTTGGATCATCAAGACACTTAGAGACTCAAAGTTTCTAGAACTACAAAATAAAACATGTGTACTAAATAATGATAACAAGAAAGAAAAACTGCTGACCTTATTTTTGTTAAAAGTCCTGCTCTTCCTTATTACACATATGCATAATGTGGTAATTTTTAAAGCCTAGTGTCTTCTGAATGAGCCCCTTGTTCTTTTTTTTTTTTTTTCTCCTATTCTCTTCTCTGGTTCCTTTCTGGTTACTGGCCATTTCATGCTCATACCTTTTATTGCTTTTCTTGACTTTAGTCCAGACCTGCAATTTCCCCCATCTTTCCTCCTCTACCGAAAGTGCTCTGTTGGAGCTCTTGATAGCTGCTCCGTTGTATCCCCTCTTAGGCATCCTCCTAGCCTACATCTGGAGACTGTTCACTCAGAGGTCAGAAACCCCATGACCGAGCAAGAGTGTAAAGATTGAAATCCAAGGCAAAAAGTCTGTTAATTCTCAACAATTAGTTCTAGTCATTGGCTGAAGGAAACAAAATGCGAATCAATTTTAGGACTCTGAATAAGATCATATACTTGACTTGTGCAAAAGGATGTAATTTGCCGTACAGAATCATGAGCACAAAAGCGGATGTAGAAGAAAAAGCGCTGGACACGTCGTGATGTTTAATTTAACATTTTAAATAGAGGAGTAGCAACAGTATAGCATTACTTGTAAGTGGTGCTGAGAGTTTCAGGCTGTGGTGCCCGTGGCTGCCTCTGGTGAGAACTCTTTGTTAACATGGCTTGTTCTGCTGTCAGACAACCAGAGGGCTCCTCTCAGCTGTCAATTTCTCTAATGAAGGAAGAGAAGAACATGCACTAGATTTCTGTATTGACTTTTCAAGAGCTAGTGCAAACCTCC
Source organism: Ursus arctos (assembly GCF_023065955.2). Taxonomy (NCBI): domain Eukaryota; kingdom Metazoa; phylum Chordata; class Mammalia; order Carnivora; family Ursidae; genus Ursus; species Ursus arctos. Next base: position 14,631,962 of record NW_026622841.1, read on the forward strand.
AGGTGCCAACCTATAAATACTTTTGAAAACAGGATTGAGAGTCTCTTTCATATTGGTGCTTTTAATCTATTCACACCAATATCCACCAAGTAAATAGAGCAGAACTTCAGGAACAAAGTATGCTTTTGACTATTAAGTCTAAAATTTACCTTTATTATGTATCTTTATAGGATTTTGTTTGGAAAGGTGGAGAGGGTTTCCATGACTGATAAAAATCTTATCTCTCTGAAATGTTTGATTTATACAGATTCTTTCCATAACAATTATATGATTTTAAAAAATTAAACTACCCTTCTTTGCCAAGATGATAGCAATCTTTTTTAGTCCATCTTATAATTTATCTCCAAAATGCCTGTCTTCGTAATATGCCGATCATTAGAGTAATGCATATTTGATGACAGTGGGTAATAAATAACATTTCAAAGCCTATTTCTAGGCATTGATTGATGTACGTATTGTTTTGTCTGCTGTGTTTAATGGCCACGTCTTACTTTTTCTAGTTTTTTTAGCAGCACCTGCTGAGGAGTAAATGAGAACTGACCTGTTTTGAAATCCTCTTCCAGAAATAAAACTCTCATCCTATTACTTTTGTGGCTGGGGTGAGGATTTGGCACACATATTGTCATTCATTTGCAAATGCAAAGTCACCCACTTGAAAGCCTATTCACTCTGAGGAGGATAGAGTCTATCAAACAAGATCAAGGGTACTTTTTATAGGCTCACAAACATCTCTCTTTATGTACATACATAAAAGGAGCTGATAAGAATAGAATTTCTCTCACTGGGAAAAGTCCCTTAAGTAAAAATACCCAGTTCTATGAAATTTATTGATCATAAAGGGGAAGTATTCTTGCAAAAGTGCCACTAAGCGACCAAGGCTCTATTGATACATAACACGTATATGGCTCAGTACTATTGCGAAACTCTCTGTGCACTCTCTGGGAAAAACCGGTTCAGACAAATTCTTAATGAGCACTTTACCCATTCTTATATCACTTGCAGATAGCCACTTGGCTGTTTGCCCAGGGATATTAAACCCCGGGGGACGGAACAAGGCTTCGCTTGGGGTCTCAGTCCGCCTGAGCTGTTGTGGCCTGCTTGAAGCCCTGGTGCCAAGCTCCTCCTCACGCTCGGGCTCTGTTCCCACCAGGCACAAGCCACAGGTCAGTGTGATCACCAGTAAGATTATGTCAGCAAAGTGGAAAACATAGCAGTCCTACCAGTTGTCTGACTCAGTTTGTAAATTTTTTCCTTTCTAGCACTAACTACTTACTTTTTTCCTTATAGGAATAGTCTGTGAGTTCAAGTGCTGTGCAGTCATTGGGTTTGTTTCTTCCTTTCCCACTGACTTAATTTTTTTTTTTTCTTGGAAATGCAGTATATGTCAAATAAGGGGGGAGCATTGGCATCTAAGTTCAGGAAAGAAGAATAAAAAGGATAGAAGAGGGAGAAAAAGGATCAAAGCTCATGGAGACAGACTAAGAATTATATATGAATTCAATCTGAGAAATGGTCACTCATATACAGGATTTAAATAGGTCATCTCAGTATTTGCTTTAAATTCCAAAATGGCTAAAAATGCTCAAGAATTTCTATTTTATTTGATTGCCAACAAGGACATAGGCAGGTTAGCTTTTTTATTTTATTTTTTTCTTTTTGAAAAGATGTTTACTTTCTTAATTCTTATCTAACCCCTGAATTAGATAAAGAACATATTTTGGTGAATAAGATGTTGCATATTATTTTTCTGGGATCCGTCCATGAAATGTTTCCAAACATGAATTAATAATGATTTCTGGTCTCTCTTTGGTAATTCACTATTCCTTATTTTGCTACTTTTGTTTCTTTGGCCTACAAGTCTCTAGAGATAGCATAGACACCAAAGGCATTTTCTTTTCAGCCATCCTCATGTAATGGTTTGAAACCATTAAGTTCACTCCTTATCTGTTGGTGTTCATTTATTTGCCAGCCTTTCCTCAGCCTCAGTCAATTTCCATTATTCAACTAATTCCTCAAACAATCAGATTAAAAATTATATATTTACTATTAATACATGTCCAGTACTAGGTGCTATAGTGAATTTCAGAAAAATCTCACATTGTTCTGGTTTTGGTGGGCACATTACCATATTTGATTCCAACCTGGCCACAGAGTTTATTGTCTGCAAATTCTATGTGTCGTGGTAGAAATTCATAACTATCCGACCTATTCATGTTACTAAAATGTGTGCTATGAGAATAAGGAAGTGACTGAAAAAACTAAGCATTTAGGCTCAATGGCTATTTAAATCGGAGGGTTTTAATATTTTCAAAATAGGTCCATTGACATACAATTTACCTTTATTGGTCATCAATGTGTACTTATAAATGAGAGTAAAGGTGTGCACTGGGCATTTAAGTAATATGCGTACCATTATAAACACATATGTATACATACATATACACACACAGATAACATATATTCATACCTATGGACATATATAAAACATAATTTTATATAACAGCTCTGAAGGGGTAGTCCATTAAAGTTTCCCCATAGAATTATGTAATAAAATTGAAACACAAAAGAAGTAATTTGTCATGCTGTCAATCTCAAACACCAGTTCAAGCAGGTGCTTTCTTTCCATCCTAAGAATGTATTTCTGTTATTAACACTTAAGCATCATTGTCAGTTCCACTGAGATCTTGAGGGAAGTACTGCTTTTCATTACCTTTTATATCTTAAACATCTTCTAGCTTGGCTCCCGATCTACATTGAGTGAACTATGAAATTTGAATATGAAATATGAGCATTTAGGTACATTCACTTGTATGAAAATTGTCATCTCTCTGGTCAGAAGATGCGTCTCTCAGGATTGTAATACTAGATGCATTATTAAATGATCCGGGATAATTCATGTAGAGGAGGAACAGAATACCACCTAACTTGCAATCATCGTCTAGGATAGTAACTGTCTTAAGTGGTAAAAAATTACTGTCAGTGCTTTCTAGAGCCATTAGGAACTTGCTGCACCCTGGAGTGCCGTGAGCCATAAAAGCAGAGTGGAGATAAACACACCCTGGGGTGTCATAAGCTGTGAAGCACAGATGTGTTCACCCATATTATGATAACTGTTGCTTAGAGAAATCCTGTTTTTAGTGAAAGAAGTAAAAGAAGGAAAAATGTCTTTTCCCATGCAATAAAGATATAGCAATTTAATCTCTCATTTCTTAAGCACGTGGGAACACTGGACTGGGAGGTGTTACATAGTTATATCTTTCTCTTTAGCAGCTCCTTTCAGTATTGCAAAAGAGCCTCTGAAAGTGATGTTTTAAGGCCTGACTGTACATTACGTACAGTCACCGAACAAAGCAAACCAAAACTCCATCCTTAGCATCAGGGCTTTGAAAAAGTTATCTGGTTGGTAAATATTGCCAGACTTCAGTTACTTTCCTTTTGTACGGGAAAGAGAAATAACAGAGTTTCATAGCTTTTATATCTGCACAAAACGTGAGTCAAAAACCTTGGGTTTATTTCTTGGCTCTGCTCTTGGCCAAAAGCTAATTTGTGCAATTCACTATAAAAATGAAGGCTGTGGGGGCTACAGGGTGGCTCAGTCGGTTGAGTGTCCGACTCTTGGTTTCAGCTCAGGTCATGAACTCAGGGTCGTGGGATCAAACCCCACTTTGGGCTCTGCACTCAGCACGGAGCCTCCTTGGGATTCTCTCCCCTCTTCTCCTCCCCCCCCTCAAATAAATAAATAAATCTTTTTAAAAAATCATTTAAAAAAAGAAGGCTGTAGGGGATAATCTCCAAGGCCACCTATAGGTCTGACATTCTAGATAGATGCTTACCTATCTCTCTTTTAGGTCAAATTCATAGTAGTCAAAGTATAGCCAGACTTGTTAAATTGGGGGTTTATACTCTCAAGCACTGCTAAATTCCAAATTTTAATCGAAGTTTTAGCATCAGCTGAACACATAATTTGGATCTCCAGTGTAGACATTATCTCAAGAAGATCCTCACTGGTAGGTGTCAGATCTGTTGGTGTTTCACTTAGCAAGGTGAGATTGAAGAGGTATTAGACACAGTTCCTCAAGGCAAAGCTGATGTACGTGATTGTGTTGTTGAAGAATATTCTCAGTTTCTTTTGGATATCTCAAATGAAAACAAAGGGTATTCGTATGGCTCCTAAAAAATACTTCTAAAAGGGGTTGGCATTGTAAATGTGTTGCTACTTTAATCAGAGACAAAGCGAGCAGATTTCATGAGGTAGTCATGGTGAAAATATCAAATTTTATGGTTTGTCACAGACTAATAAGCAAATAATATTAAGACTGCGCAAACTCTTTTTCAATAACTTGAGCGATTATCAAAGATTACACAGGGCATGTTTAGCAAAAGAACAAAAACTAATAAATATGAACATCAATCTGTGAGCTGTGCCTCATTAATTCTTTACACACCAGTGAAATTGGAGTAAAGCAAGAAATATTCATTTTAGAATAACCAGGGACTTGTGTAGAGAAGTTTTTAAAATACTCTTTTTCATTAATAATTTAAGAGAATGATTGAAACTGCTCTTTCAGGAAGGTGAATTGGTGTTGCCTGGATTTGGCACTGAAAATACTGTTGTGTTGTGAAGAATGAAGCTGACCCAGAGCCTTTCCCTCAGCTCCTGGAAGGTGATCTCGAGGTTCCTGAAATGTCCTGCCTGATAGGAGTATTGTTTTTGGAGGGAGGCTTTGGTCACTAACAGACTAATGATGTGATTTATGATGGGGGCTCATGTCATATCAGTTCTGATGTCCAGAGGAACTGGAGACTAAAGGTATTAGCCTCATCTCCCAGAAGGTTGGAGACTAATGGTCAGCCATGTAGGCAGCATGTGACCAGTATGGTATCTGGACACCAAAGGCTGGGTGGGCTTTTCTGGTAGACAGTACTCCATGTGTGTATTGTCACTCATCATATAGCTGGGAGGAGGGAATGCTGTCCTGGACTCCACAGGAAGAGGACAGCTCAAAATTCCTCATTTGGATCCCTCCAGGACTCTGTCTTATGTGTCTTTTCCCTTGCTGATCTTAACTAGTTATCTTTTCCCTGGAATAAACAATAACCATGACTAAAACAGACTTCAGTCACTTTTTGAGTTCTTTTAGTGAGTCACTAAATTTGAGGATGGTTTTCAGAAACCCCCAAACCTGCAATTGGTGTCAGAAATGAAGGCGGATTTGTGGGGACTATTTCCTTAGATGTTGTAATTTGGCTAACTCTGGCTAACTACCTAAGGCTGTAAATAAAACTAAGGCAACTACAAAAATAAGATAAATCAAATACACACATGCATATACACACACACATACTTGCTTGTGCGCATACACACAAGATAAAACAAATGTGTGCATAGAATATACATATATGTTGGGACGCCTGGGTGGCTCAGTCGGTTAAGCATCTGCCTTTGGCTTAGGCCCTGATTCCAGTGTCCTGGGATCAAGTCCCACATCAGGCTCCTTGCTCAGTGGGGAGCCTGCTTCTCCCTCTGCCTGCCGCTCCC